>NC_139217.1:282498500-282898500 GCF_055691185.1 Crinia signifera
GATATTTGGTAAAGTATTTATTTAGTATGCACAATTATGTGTAGCATTCCATTTCTTACACTGATTTGGTGAAAGTGAAATGTAATAGTATGTTACCATTTACCACAATTGACACATCCTGCAGCTTGTTTTCAATGTATTAGCAGCTTTTACAACCCTTTTTAAAATAGTTTATGCAGCAATATCTAAAATGTTGTTTTTTATGTTTTTGGTAGCATTATGTATTTATTTTAGTACTGCAATGCAGGGAAAAGGGACAATTTAAGGATTAAATACAACTTTTGCAAGATTTTACATTTTGTAAATGGAAAATGTACATGTCCATCATATTGAATAACAATGTCAGATAGTTCTCCCAAGTATAGAAATAATAATATAATACATTTTATATATTAGGTTGGTATTGGAATTGCAAATTTTATTGAATTTTTTTGGGTCACTGTTAACCCTTTAAGTGCAAACATTGCTGTGAGAGATGTGCAAAATTAAAATGCCAGGGCCGTAGTGGAGAAATATGAATCACTTTAGTTATTGCCAGCAAATGAACTGAAGTCAATTAATTAAAATGTAGTTAAATATTGTGACCCCAAAAAAAGAAGAAATTGTGAAGCGCGTGCCTGTGAGACGTACACGCGTCCCAGTCTGATGGAACGTCTCTGCACCGGCGATCGCCAGCGCAGGCATGCTGGCGATCCCCGGCCAAGGATCAGAGACGCTCCATCTGTATATAGATCATAAACAGATATTTTTAGAGCCCCTTCTATTAACATCTTGCACTACTCTCTGTTCAGGCAAATCCTTAAAGTGACATCATAGAATTTGCCTTTCAGTGTCTGAACGTATCGGCTTAGACCAGTAGCGTTGTCATTCTCTATTACTAACCAGTTTGTTGCACAGTTCAGAGGCTTCATTCCATTAACCAGTAAATGCAAAGTTTTTAAACGGTCTTCTAACCTTCATATATACATGTACACTTTTTATACTTGGAGATATTTGAAAGCATATACATTTTAACCAAGGTAGCTATTTTATCTTCTACTGTTCACTTAATGTGTCACCTTGATACATTATAATATAGGTTCCACTGTGCATAAAAGGAAACCTAAAAGGAATAGAAGATTTTCTCTCCTACTTTGAGAAAATCATGTACAGTGCATACAATATGTAAATAATACCAATGTCCTTTGTATATTTCACATGCTAAATTCAAACAAATTGGATCATTTCCATATTTCTTTTAATGAAATATTTTGTTTCCCTCAAGCTGTATCCTGATGACATATCGCTTGAAGGGATTGAATTCCGAAAGAGATCGAAAGAACTACTACAGTTGGCAGCTTCAGCTTTGGATGCTTTGGGTGTGAGTTTTTGGATCAGCAGTGGTACTTGTTTAGGTATGTTTTGAGTTTACCATCTCTTTTATAAACAACCCCAGACACAAGTATTAAAGTAGCTCCAAGAATTAAAAAAAAATGTTACCAGTACTAAATGATGTTTAATAGTTTCTAGCATTTATTGTAAGTATTCTTTTGATTTAATCTGAATATTGCTAGTACACCATGCTTTTATTTTTCAGGATGGTATAGGCAGTGTAATATTATTCCATACAGTAAAGATGTGGACTTGGGGATATTTATACAGAACTATAAACCTGAACTTATCCCAGCATTACAGAAGGCAGGGCTCCCATTGAAGCACAAATTTGGCAAGGTCAGTGTTTTTGCTGGCGTTCCTATTCTTTTGTTGTGATCTCTAGCTGTTTGTGTAAAAATGATTTTTCCATCTATTTCGTATATTATTTGTATACTTGTGAACCTTTCTTTTTTTTTTTATAACAAACATAAAATAGACCTTTCTCATTTACACATTACCAACCATTTTCTTTCCAAGTATGCTCTTTTCATAACGTGTGCTAGGCTGTTGTCTCCTTGTCCTCATGCACTGTTGTGTATGTATTAATCTTCCGATATACATTTAGTTTGTGATGCTGGTGGCTAGGATGTAATCCCCATAGAAGCCAACTCTTACCAAAGTAGTGACCCTTTTTGTAGAAGTATGGACATTATGCAAGACCAATAAATGTACACCTGATTTCAAAATAAAACCGGTTTGTAACCTTGTATGCTGTTTGACTCTAGAAATTTGTCAAGTCCCTTCTTAAATTTGTTCATAGTGTCTGCCAGAAGTACCTCATCTGGTAGTGAGTTCCAAACTTTCACTGTCTGTACTGTAAAGAACCCTTTCCTTTTGTATTGTGCGAATTCGCCTCTCCTCGAATCTTAGGGGATGTCCTCTAGTCCTGTACTCAGCCCTCAAGGGGGTATGGATTGTATGGTTGACCTAAAAATGACGCATGACTTGCTGCGCTAGCCATGCTTTGGGCATGGTGCCTCTCTGCGCTCGGCACACTATTTTATTCTCCCACCATGCCCTAGTGGATGGTAGAGCATGAAATACCGCCTGTTGGCACATGTTTGCTCAAAAAAACTGTGAAAACCCCCATGTCGACCTTTTGACTGTCGACCTAGACCATGTGGACCTAATGACCTGTTGACCTTGGGCTGTCAATCTAGACTCCTGTCGACCTTGCAGTATGTCGACAAAGTGGTGTTGACCTAATGACTGTCTACCATCTTTAGGTCAACCAACCGACCGTATCCCAAAAAAGTTGCCTGACAAATCCCTGTATTGCCTCTGATATATTTTTACATGTTAATCATGTGACCTCTTAGATGTGTTTTTTTTTTTTTTTTTTTTATGCGTAAATAATACTAGTTTGGCTAATCTCTCTTAATGGTTTAAGGACTCCATCCCTTTGATTAGGTTGCCCTATGTGGGACCTTTTCCAATTCTACCATATACTTTTTATAATGTGGAGCCCAGAATTGCACCCTGAACTAAAGGTGAGGCCTAACCAGTGTTTTTATTTTAGAGTGGATCGTGTCCTACCTTGCTTCTATGCCCCTTTTAATACAAGACAGGTTTCTATTTGCCTTGGTTGCTGTTCCCTGACACTGGACGGTGCAACCTAGTTTGTCATCGATTATTACACCTAGATCCTTCTCCAGTTGTAATTCTCCTAGCTCAGGGGTGGCCAACCGGTCAGAGGTAAAGAGCCGAAAAATATCTGTAGTCAAGCTAAAGAGCCAACAACATGCACACATGCCAAAAAAGGGGCGTGGTCTATTTGGACCCCTCGGGTGGGTGTGATACACATATGCCTCCAATAGTGCAGTGCCATATATACCTATGCCCCCAATAGTGCCAGATACACATATGTCCCCATGGTGCCAGGTATGCCGCCAAGATGCTGGGTATGCCCCCACAGTGCCAAAAACTGCTATGCCCCCACAGTGCTAATTTCCCAGCAGTAGCACTCACCGTTAATGCTGCGGCCTTCCCTGTGACTAGGCCGTCAGCCAATCAAAGCTCACGGGTCGGCTCCTGATTGGCAGGTGGCCCAGTCACAAGGATGCACAGTGAGGGGTAGGAGAGATGCGCGATGCGCGCTCTCCTCCCCTCAGAGGGAGAAGGGAACCGGCAGCGGGTAATGGAGGGATGGGGGACGGGGACGGACGGTGGGCGGCGGGCAGCTGAGTGGGAGCAGGAGCCGCACTTTTAACAGGGGGAGAACCGCGTGTTGGCCACCCCTGTCCTAGCTTTACCCCAATTAATTTGTAGGTTGCTCGGGAGATAGCAGTTGCAGCTGTTGGCGAATAATACATTATTGATTTTACTAGCTGACTTACCATTTATATACTACATTTTGCTATGTAATTTTAATAGATTTTTAAATGAGATGAAATAAATGTATTTCACAATGGTGGAGGGAAACTTGGAGGAAATTCAATTAGCCGCAGTAATTTACCACAGTTAATTGACCCACCCGGGGCAAAAATCGGGATTAACCCCTTCCCGCCGCAGCCTGTTTTTGCCTTCCTGACAGAGCCCTTTTTTTCAAATCTGACAGGTATCACTTAAGTGGGGATAACTTTTTTTTGCTTTTACTTATCCCAGTGATTTTGAGATTGTTTTCTCGTGACACATTGTACTTCAAGTTAGTGGTAAATTTTCGTCGATACAGTCTGTGTTTTTTTGTGAAAAATACCAAAATGTCGTAAAAAAATGGAAAATTTTGCAATTTTCAAAATGGAAAATTTTCTGCTTGTGAGACAAATAATCATACCACTCAAAATAGTTAATAACTAACATAGACCATATGTCTACTTTATGTTGCCATCATTATTTCAACCTCCTTTTAATTTTTTTGGACACTAGGAGGCTTAAAATATGAATAGCAAATTTTCAAGAAAATTTCAAACACTGATTTTTTTAGGGACCAGTTCAGTTCTGATGTGACTTTGAGGGACTTGTATGTGAGACACCCCCATAAATGATGCCATTTCAAAAACTGCACCCCTCACAGTATTCAAAACAGCATTTTGGAAGTTTGTTAACCCTTTAGGTGTTTCACAGGAATTAAAACAAAGTGTAGGTGAAATTTCAAAATTTCATTTTTTTTGCAGATTTGCAATTTTAATACATTTTTCTAAGGAACACAGTACATTTTACTAGAGAAATGTGACTAAAAATGGATTCCCCCAATTCTTTTGTTTTCATAAATATCCTATATGTGGCCCTAGTGTGCACGTTGACCAAACCACAGGCTTCATAATAGAAGGAGCACCTACTTGATTTTGGAGCCTCCTTTTTATGAGATTATTTTTTAGGCACCATGTAGGTTTCTAGGCACCATAAGATGCTAAAAGTTAGGAACCCCCCCACAAGTGACCCCATTTTGCAAACTACACCCCTCAGGGAATTCATCTAGGGGTATAATGTACATTTCAAACCCCCAGGGGTTTCACCAATTGTGGTACAACTGGGCAGTGAAAATGAAAAATTAAATTTTTTACACAAAAATGCAGTTCTGGCTCAAAATTTTTCATTTTCACAAGGAATGAAGGAGACAAAGCACCCCAAAATCTGTGCCCCAATTTCTCCCGAGTACGGCAATGCCTCACATGTGACCAAAAAATACCATTTGGCAGGACTCAGAAGGGAAGGAGTGATTTTTGTATTTTGCAGCTCAGATTCGGGTGGAATTTTGGTGGGTGCTATGTCGCATTAGCAAGACCCCCAAAGCACCAATACAGTGGAAGCCCCCCACAAGTGACCCCATTTTGCAAACTACACCCCTCAGGGAATTCATCTAGGGGTATAGTGTACATTTCAAACCCCCAGGGGTTTCACCAATTTTGATACAACTGGGGTGTGCAAATGAAAAATTACATTTTTTTACACAAAAATGCAGTTCTGGCTTAAAATTTTTTATTTTCACAAGGAATGAAGGAGACAAAGCACCCCAAAATCTGTGCCCCAATTTCTCCCGAGTACGGCAATGCCTCACATGTGACCAAAAATACCATTTGGGTGCATGGCAGGACTCAGAAGGGAAGGAGTGATTTTTGTATTTTGCAGCTCAGATTCTGGTGGAATTTTGGTGGGTGCTATGTCGCATTAGCAAGACCCCCAAAGCACCAATACAGTGGAAGCCCCCCACAAGTGACCCCATTTTGCAAACTACACCCCTCAGGGAATTCATCTAGGGGTATAGTGTACATTTCAAACCCCCAGGGGTTTCACCAATTTTGATACAACTGGGCTGTGCAAATAAAAAATTACATTTTTTTACACAAAAATGCAGTTCTGGCTCAAAATTTTTCATTTTCATAAGGTATGAAGGAGAAAAAGCACCCCAAAATCTGTGCACCAATTTCTCCCGAGTATGGCAATGCCTCACATGTGACCAAAAAATACCATTTGGGTGCATGGCAGGACTCAGAAGGGAAGGAGTGATTTTTGTATTTTGCAGCTCAGATTCTGGTGGAATTTTGGTGGGTGCTATGTCGCATTAGCAAGACCCCCGAAGCACCAATACAGTGGAAGCCCCCCACAAGTGACCCCATTTTGCAAACTACACCCCTCAGGGAATTCATCTAGGGGTATAATGTACATTTCAAACCCCCCGGGGTTTCACCAATTGTGGTACAACTGGGCAGTGAAAATGAAAAATTTAATTTTTTACACAAAAATGCAGTTCTGGCTCAAAATTTTTCATTTTCACAAGGAATGAAGGAGACAAAGCACCCCAAAATCTGTGCCCCAATTTCTCCCGAGTACGGCAATGCTTCATGTGTGACCAAAAAATGGCAGGACTCAGAAGGGAAGGAGTGATATTTGGATTTTGCAGCACAGATTCTGGTGGAATGTTGGTGGGTGCTATGTCGCATTAGCAAGACCCCCAAAGCACCAATACAGTGGAACCCCCCCACAAGTGACCCCATTTTGCAAACTACACCCCTCAGGGAATTCATCTAGGGGTATAGTGTACATTTCAAACCCCCAGGGGTTTCACCAATTTTGATACAACTGGGCTGTGCAAATGAAAAATTACATTTTTTTACACAAAAATGCAGTTCTGGCTCAAAATTTTTCATTTTCAGAAGGTATGAAGGAGAAAAAGCACCCCAAAATCTGTGCCCCAATTTCTCCCGAGTACGGCAATGCCTCACATGTGACCAAAAAATACCAGTTGGGTGCATGGCAGGACTCAGAAGGGAAGGAGTGATTTTTGGATTTTGCGGCTCAGATTCTGGTGGAATGAATGGTGGGTGCTATGTGGCATTAGCAAGACCCCCGAAGCACGGTGAAATGATGAACCTAATAATCCATAGATGTGTGGTATATTTTAAAACACTCCTTTATACATAGGCCGGGTTTGTCGGGGCAAGTGTCACACTGGAAAATAGTTTGCTTTCTTATTCCCTTTTTATAGCAAACTTTGCACCTTTTTTGTGTCCTGCCCTTTTTTCCAGTGGAGGGGATTTCATCAGGAAAATGCTGCCCTGGTACAATACGGGGGCCAGTACTAGAAGTACTGGTGCCCTCTGCCTGCTGGTTCCCAAATATTAGGCCCTTTATGACTTCCTCTTGAAAGTGAATAAATGTCCCCCTCTGGCTGGTAGAACGGAATAGCACGTAAGCGTTATACAGTGCCATCTGGATGATATACACGGCCAGCTTCTTGTACCAGATTTTTGTTTTCCGCAGGGCACTGTACGGCTTCAGTACCTGATCTGAAAGATCCACTCCGCCCATGTACTTATTGTAATCCAGGATACAATTAGGTTTTGAGGTGTGGGTACTGGTACCTCGTACAGGGACGGAGGTGGTACTGTCTCCGTGAATTGTTGTCAGTATAAGGACATCCCTCTTGTCCTTATATTTGACCAACAACATATTTTCGGTGGATTGTGCCCTGCTTTCACCCCTTCTCATTACTTGGGCAATGTGCGTTTTTGGGAGGCCTCTTTGGTTCTTGCGCACAGTACCGCAAGCTGCTGTACCTCTTGAACCAAGGGCCTTAAACGGGGGATGCTAGTGTAAAAGTTATCCACATAGAGGTGATAACCTTTATCCAGGAAGGGGTGCACTAAATCCCAGACAATTTTTCCACTAACACCTACGAGGGAGGGGGGGCATTCTGGCGGTTCAATTCTTGAATCCTTCCCTTCATATACCCTAAACCTGTGGGTGTACCCTGAGGTGCTTTCACACAGCTTATACATTTTTATGCCATACCTTGCCCTCTTATTGGGAAGGTACTGGCGGAATTTAACCCTTCCTTTAAAATGTATAAGGGACTCGTCTATGCAAATGAATTTATCTGGGATGTACATCTCTGCAAATTTGGCACTGAAATGATCAATGACCGGCCTGACTTTGAATAGCCGGTCAAAGGTGGGATCATCTCTGGGTGGGCACTGTGCATTATCGTTGTAATGCAAAAATTTAAGGATTAACTCAAAACGAGTCCGGGTCATGGCCATACGGTAAAGTGGGGTGCTGTACAGAACATCTGTACTCCAATATTGCCTAATTTCTGGCTTTTTTACTATGCCCATATGAAACACCAGACCCCAAAACGTCATCATCTCTACTGCATCTACAGGGGTCCACCTAGCAAATGATGACGTGGGGTTTTGAGCAATAAACTGCTGGGCATATAAATTAGTTTGGTCCACCATTAAATTTATAAAATCATCAGAGAAAAATAATTTGAAAAAGTCAATTTCTCTGAGACCTGTGGAATCAAATTGGATTCCTGGGATGGCCAAAAACTCAGGAACCTGGGGCTCAAAATTGTCTGGTGGTGGGGTCCATACGAGATCAATTATTGGGGGGGGGGTCTCAGCTGCTCTACGGGGGCGTCTTTGAGGGGGTCCCTCATCACTAGAGGAGGAAGAGGAGCTTAAGATGAATCCTTCAAATTCCCCGCTTGCATCACTGGCTGTGTCAGAGTCAGAGGCAAGCATGGCATATGCCTCCTCCGCTGAATACATTCTTCTGGATGACTGGGATGACATTTGGGATGACTTTGGGATGCCATTTTTATTTTTGTGTTTCTGGTAGTGAAATGTTTCAACACGTGTATAGTGTAGGGGGGGGTACAAACTTTATTTCAACCCGGGGGGGTATGTAGTGTGTAGTGTGTATGTAGTGCAGAAAAAAAAAAAAAAAAAAAGGTCCTGCGCCAAAAATTGAGCACAGATGTTGGTCAGTAACGTCCGTCACTGAACAGCGCTCAAAGGCAACAGGAATTTGATAAAAAAAAAAAATAGATCAACCCTGTGCCGAAAAAGCTGATCAGTGATGTACGTCACTGATCAGCGCACAGTGGCCACAGGACACCCACAAAATCACAGTGTGTGTAAAAAATTTTTTTAAAAAAGACCCCACAGCACCCTCAAAAAAAAAAAAAGGTGATCACTGATGCGACACTGATTACCAGTGAGGGGCAGCAGGTGCACAACCTTTGGTGCAACTGACAGAGCAACTGACAGGTATATATAAAAAAAAAAAAAACCTGCACCCCCAAAAAGTTGCTGATCAGCACAGATATACTGATCAGCACAAAAGGGGGGGCAGCAGACACAAAATATAGCACTCTCTATCACTCTCTGTCACTATCTCTCTCTATCTCTCTATCTCTCACTATCTATCACTCTATGACACTGCAGCAGCAGCACTGACAGGTATATATATATATAAAAAAAAAACTGCACCCCCAAAAAGTTGCTGATCAGCACAGATATACTGATCAGCACAAAAGGGGGGGGCAGCAGACACAAAATATAGCACTCTCTATCACTCTCTGTCACTATCTCTCTCTATCTCTCTATCTCTCACTATCTATCACTCTATGACACTGCAGCAGCAGCACTGACAGGTATATATATAAAAAAAACCTCTGCACCCCCAAAAAGTTGCTGATCAGTTAATTTATACTGATCAGCACAAAAGGGGGGGCAGCAGTCAGTTGCACACGCAGCACAGCTGTATATATATTAAAAAAAAAACCAGCACCCCCAAAAAGTTGCTGATCAGCACAGATATACTGATCAGCACAACAGGGGGGGGGGGGGGCAGCAGACACAAAATATAGCACTCTCTGTCACTATCTCTCTCTATCTCTCTCTATCTCTCTCTATCTCTCTCTATCTCTCTATCTATAACTCTATCACACTGCAGCAGCACAACACAGGAAGTCACAAGAAGTCACAAGATCCAGGAAGCATCCAGCACGCTACAAACAGTGATCAGGTAAGTATTTGCAAGGATCAGGTCAGTATATCACGGCAGATAGGCACGGTAAATCACCCTCCATGGCTGTGATTGGTCCGTCGGTCCGACGAACCAATCACGGCCTTTGGGGGCAGGTGGGGTGACACCAGTGTCACCCTTACACCCCGTGGTGATTGGTGCTGTACTTTACAGCACCAATCACCACCGACCGATCCCTGTGTCACCGGCGAACGTTATTCGCCGGTACACAGAAAACGCTGTAATTGCCTGTTCACATTTGAACAGCCAATCACAGCGATCGCCGACGGGGGGGAGGCATCGCCGCCCCCCCTGGACATGCTGGGACATGTCTGCTGTCAGGGACAGCAGACATCTCCAAACTGTCACCGCATCTATAGACGCGGTGACAGTTTAAAGCCATGGCGTACATTTATGCCATGCGTCGGGAAGTACATCCCGGCCATGACGTAAATGTACGTCAAATGTCGGGAAGGGGTTAATTGAATTCCCCATGAAAAAAAATTTGGAAACTTTTTGGGGCTAGATTAATATCCCCCTTTACCTGCTTCCTGAGGAAATTATTACACTGCAAAAAAAGGCTTAATCTACATTAAGACTATTGCATGGTTAACACACTACTGATGGCTCTGTCTTAATATAAATATTTCATGGAGTTTGCTTTCAATTTTACATGGGTGTCAAGTAATTAACTTATATTTAAGGAGAACCTTTTTTTTTCCATTTAAAATGGTTATGCTTTTTCAAAGGGTTATCTTAAAGTTTCCCAGTAGATGGCAGTGTCATTTAACAGTTGTAATGCCAGCTTCCATGTTTTGTCACTGGCATCTCTAAAGGAAAAGTAATTTTAATTAAACAGTGTTAGCATTTATTTATTTATTTACAGTTTCTTATATACAATACAGTTCCATATGTTTTGGCAACAGACAGTAAATGTTACTGTTGAAGTAGCCATAGAGTTCGGTAGCAGTGCTCCTACAATGTTGCCAAAAATATGTGAAACCATTATATTTGAGATGTATTTGTTCCCGATCCTATAAATAAATAGTTGATTAACGTATTAACAAATAAACATATATTTTATTGGTATTTGATGCACCAAAAATTTCTAAAAGTAAAGATAGACTATAAAGTACAAGTGACTGTTTACTGCAGGGTTAAGCTTCCATTTAAAAAAAAATTAAATAAAACCCATCAAATTATATTTAAAATCTTTATCTTTGACTGTATAATATAAAGAGAGATATATATATATATATATATATATATATATATATATATATATATATATATATATATATATATATATATATATATATATATAGATATAGATATAGAAGTCCAAATGCCCGGCACAACCTCCTTGATCAATGCGTTCTGGGTGCCCGCACTAAAGATGCATACAGGATCCCAGTGTCGCTGCGGCACTCCAAGTATACACGGTGACGGTAGGTAAAGTTGATATCTTTTTATTAGCAACGTTATTAGCAACGTTTCGATGCTACGCAGGCATCGTTATCAAGCAGAATATCAAACATGTAACAAACAAACATACCTTAAATAAGCACCCTGTGTTTCAGCGTCGGCCGTGCCCGGAGGCACCGTGCATCCTTGCTATTTTCCGCTAGAGCTTATACTATTATGTGTTACATTATTGCTTGTGACTGTGTAACATTACGTGATCCCTGCTGTCTATGTTGTTAGTCAATTTGTATGTTTTGTTTGCTGTATTGTCATGGTGACGGGTGCACCTCCTATCAGAGGCCTGATCGTCAGTACGGCGGACGCCGCTGACGTCACAGACCTGCGCCGCATGCACGGTGCCTCCGGGCACGGCCGACGCTGAAACACAGGGTGCTTATTTAAGGTATGTTTGTTTGTTACATGTTTGATATTCTGCTTGATAACGATGCCTGCGTAGCATCGAAACGTTGCTAATAAAAAGATATCAACTTTACCTACCGTCACCGTGTATACTTGGAGTGCCGCACCGACACTGGGATCCTATATATATATATATATATATATATATATATATATATATATATATATATATATATATATATATATATATATATATATATATATATATATATATATATATATATATATATATATATATATAAAAAATTGTTAGTAGCCAGCAATACATTGTTGCCTGTGAATTAAACCAGTTCCTTTTTAGTCGTAGTAATAATTATAGAACTATATTGGGGAATTCAGCTGCTGGTGAAGGGTGTGACTTGTTGTTGCTGCAGAGTTTAAACACCAGCAACTGTACCTCATCTTGCACCATTTCGCTCAGGCCTGGTGAATGCCAAACTAACACAAAAGTTCTCGCTACACTTTTGTGCAAAATCGGGCAGCCGTACAGCATGGCTATTGTTGGCTGGGCAAAGGGATTTGCTGGCAATTGAATCTCCCCCCCTGTTTATGAAAATAGTAAAGCGTTTCCAGTTTGCTAAAGCTCTTTCTTGTCTAATATTCCAATCTGTTTTATAGATATCGAGTAAACGTTACCTTTTGAGTTTTTTTCATAAAAAAATCCAATAGTATTATTTGTAAATTGTTTCTAATGTTAATTTTTTTTCCAAATAAAATCTCAAAAAAAAAATTATGTTTTAAAGATGACTATAACAATTTTGTAAGAATAGTTTGAGTGTGGATTATTATCAGGTCTTTCAGTCCTACACCAAATTCAAGGAATTTGGAAAATTGTGGTTTGCATCATCATAGAAAAAATCAGGTAAATACCCTGTTTATCTTGGATGGACAAATGATTCAGAATGGACTTGTACACAAACATGAGGTAATTTCTGACATTACACTCTGAAATTTCTATTCTATTCCTTCCGCCCCCAATACTAGTGCCTTGGTGGGACTCCCTTCCTTTGCAATGCCTCAGTACTGTACGTCGTTTTCCAGAGCAAGAACGATCGATACAGAGCCTCTGGGTGGAACGAAATACCCCCGATCCAGTGAAACCCATTTTTGTAGTGTAGACTCTTCGAGAATCTTGGATGGTGATTGTGTTACTTTTCATTTGGCTTTCAGGTGGAAGATAGTTTGGAACTTTCCTTTCTTGGAAAAGAGGATGTGAAACTTGACATATTTTTCTTCTATGAAGAAGAGGATCATATGTGGAATGGAGGCACACAGGCCAAAAGTGGCAAGAAATTTAAGTAAGGTTTTGTTTTACACTTCTCTTCAGTAGAAATCCGAGTTTTGCTATAGTGTATAAGAAATATTGGGATTTCTGGTTAAAATAAAGCATTAGTTTGTTTTAATAGTATATTTATTGTTGATATACTAGTAAAAGCACTTTTGAAAAAAGCATCCTGCTCCCGTTCCACACCCTCACGCACACCTTGCCACAGCATACTACGTACAGGTACTGAAATCTATAGAGATGTCCAACCCCACTGTCACCAGGGAACAATTCGTTCATTGTCTAAGCTAGTAACTGTTTGTACAGAATCACAAAAGTATTTATTTGGGAATACTGGATCTGCTGCTTATGCACAGAAGCAAGAGCTTACTTCTAGATGGAGACTATGTACACACACTTTCTGTAAATATAGTTACTATGTATACATCTGGTAAGTGTGTTTAACCCATGCGCGCGTGAAGGTTGCAGTATAATGGTTTATCAAGAGAGACCTCAGTTAGGATTACTTAGCAGAGGGTTTGCAAGTTGCCAATCAGTTTTGACTGAGTTTTTAAGCGGCAATTATAATATATAACAAAGCTAGACTTGATAAATCTGTCCCTTTATCCTGAAAGGCCTTAATTAGTAGTAATTGAAACAGAGCCAACTTCATTTTATAGTAAGGCATATACAGTCTGTTCATTCCATTTCAACATGTAGACCTAATTAGTTCACCCATGAAGTTGACGTCTACAGCAGGAAGACAACCCAATAACTTTTGTATATTGACCTCTAAATATAAATTGAAAGAAAATAATTAATTGTTCATTATATTATTTCAGATATCTGTTTCCGAAATTTACACTTTGCTGGACAGAGTTTTTAGGGCTAAAGGTTCATGTACCATGTGAGTCTCTAGATTATGTAGAAGCTAATTACGGCAAGAATTGGGATGTTCCTCTTAAAGTCTGGGACTGGAAGCATTCCCCAGCCAACGTACAGCCGAATGGAATGTGGCCTGTGGATGAGTGGGGTGAGGTCATTCAGTTTCACTAGTGGGCAAGAAAAATATCATCGGACTAATAGGAGATGGATTTATCAATTGTTTAAATATTGGATATAACAGAAATTTCACATGACGGAGTCTCACAACATTATAATGAAACTTGACTTCTTAGTTTGAGTCCTTTCTGACTGTAACAAGAGTAGTCCCCTATGCATTGGCCAATAGTGGTTTTATTTTCATTGGGTCCTGTGACTGCAACTTTATACCCTTTTATGACAGAATCCACCAGCTTTGACCCAAGATATTAAACATGGGTTCAACCCAAGTTGCAGGTCTTTACACTGCACCTTGGAGCCAGGTTATTCCTGAGTCAGCCATATTTACACTGAAGCTGCTTCTGTCCTGCAAAATGTATGAAGGATTACAAGTGGACTTTTGTATTGGCACACAAAGATGAGGTAATAAAATGGGTGGTGACTGCCATCTCTCAGCATCCTTGATCAGCTGACCAGCTCCTTTTAGTGGAACCCAGATCCAGTCTTTCAAACTGCTGCTTACTCTGGACAGTCCCGGAAATAACCTGTGTTGTGGATGTGGGACACACAACCTATATGTTGCCCTTGCACACAGTGACAGGACTCTGGTTGCCACAGCAATATCCCGGGTCAAAGGCTGTGTGAAAGGAGTTTTAGTGTTACCTTAGTTCCCACTGGTTAAATAATATCTCCAGAATAATAGACTCCTTTATGTTTTATTTTGTCAAATAAGAGATCCTGAAGAACTCAAGGCATCTTCACAAATACCCTTCCTTGGTTGCATCTTACTGCTAATGTCATTCAATGTGAAAATATAATTTCAAGTTAGTTACTTTACTGAGGCTTTTAAATGTAATGGCATTGAAGGTATGATGCAGCTGGGTGAGTGAGGCTGTCATCTCATTGCTTGTTACAAGTTGATGTTTTATTAAAGTTGAGTCCTTTCTCCAAAACTTGTTCATATCCAATCAGTTTTGCAATTCACTATACTACTGACAAAAGCATCAGCATCTACCACTATCTGTATTTATACTGACAAAAGCATATTGCACTACTGGCATACAAATTGATATAGTATATTTTCCTCTAATGATGTGTGTGTGTGTATACTGTATCTGACCATTTACTATGTATTCATTATACAACTTTGATGTACATTATTTGTATACATATTAAATTAAAAATAATTTATTGAACTATCCTGATACTTTAAAAAAATAATGTAATATATACATGTTTTGATTTATCAGACCATACTTACTATAAAGACCCACCATTATAATTTCCATCTCTATAATGGCATGTGGCTTATGGAGTCTGGATTTCTGCTATTCCACCACACTAGTCCCGTGTTCTGGCTAACTGCACACCTTTATATGTCCTATGGAAATTGATTGGATTTTTCTTCCTTTAATGTATATTTGCTCAATCAAAGCCTTTAGGGGAAAAAAATACACAGTGCACAGAGAAACAAGAATATGTTACTATATACTGCCTCATATTAAATTATAAATATAATTTATGTATCGTGTGAAAGCTATGTATATATATTAGTGTTCATTCTAGTGTCCAACTTTGAAAACCCATGTAGTTCCTCTTCCCTGCCTGGGGTGTCGCTGTCTGCTGTGCTGTTTCTAGCACAGGTCTGGTTTGCATATCAGTGATGATATACAGACCACACTGTGGTAGAAGCACTGCAGCAGACAGCGACACCCCAGGCAGGGAAGAGGAACTGAAAAACAAAGGGGACTCACACTGGTTGAGTCGAGCAGCGCTTATATCAATGAAAAATAACCATTGGTTGGAAAGTATAACAAACTTTACTGTTTTAAAAATACATACAAGGTACAATAAATAAATGAGCAAATAAAAACAATATAATAATGGCGAAATGGATGGGTGGGGAAATAAAAGTAAATTGGAATGAATGAAAATGAAAAATACCCCGCCTCAATGGACACGTCTGGATATACTTAGTGATCACTTGTTGGAAAGGGGACAGGTAAGTGCACGTTACCAACAGTAGATTGTGGATCCTTATGGAGTGGATTAAACTGGGGGTCCTCACGATGTTTGGGGCTGTATGAATTGCCGCTGGAGGGAAAGTATTTTGCTTGATGTAATTCAGACCTTTTGTTTAGGGTGAGAGAATGATGTTGGTTATCTCAGATCACCAAAGGATTGTCTGAAGCGATGCACCCAGTGAGAGTTCCAGCAATGGGGTGGAGACGTGGCTTCCGTGCCCAGTAGCAGTCCTCACTGGTGTAGATGGTGTTGACCAGTGGTTATTGAGCACGGTGTCCGCCAGAATAGAAGTATCCAAATCGAAAATGGATGGGAGTAATGTCCATGTATGGCAAAGGTGTCACAGCGATGTCCAGAGGCAGGGGGCAATCACCTAACGCGTTTCACTGCATCCTGCAGCTTTATCAAAGGTGTGGGGAACTGCATGGGTTTTCAAATTTGGCGGGTGCTAGAATGAACACTATACTGCAGTGGTTCCCAAACATTTTCGAATCATGGCACCCTAGAGCATCAAAATATTTTCAAGGCACCCCGAGGCCAAATGCTTCTTATCGATAAATTCAGTAAAAATATATAAATGAAGTACATTGTGTTTATATGTCACAGTTATCTGGTGAGGGGCAGGATTTGCTTCTGTTTATCCACATATATTATGATTGGGAGCCACAAGCACTGGTTTTACCTGTTACATTGACTATAAATATTATAAATTGATCTTGGTCCACCAACCCAAGGCACACCTGCAAATGTTCTGAGGCACCCAGTTTGGGAACCACTGCTATACTGTATGTATGTACTGTATGTATGTATGTGTCTAACTATCAGAGATAATGTATTTATTTCACTATGTTGGCCATGTTACATGACTAATAAAGATAAAATACTTTAGTCTTCATTGTTGTGATTCACCTCCATTCAGACATTGCCAGGGTAATAAGACACAGAGCATCTGCTCTATTCTAGCCCAGTCATTGTTACATCTTGCAACAGACACTTCTGACAAGACAGCTGTGTAATAGACTAATCATTATTTCATAAAAATCCACAATTACACATGGAATAACTGTAATGTGTCTTTTTAAATACAAAAGTCCTCCATGATCTATTTCACTACTTTCCAGCAGGTTGCAATGCTAGTCTGGAGATGTTTCTTTAGCAGAGCAGAATTATTGACAGCATGGTAAACCTGTTTTGCAGAAATGTAGTGTATGGATTGCATCAACACTTGCAGGGCCAATAGCAATTCAAACAATTGTAGTCTCCACTTTTTGGCCTGAATCTGACAAAGCAAATAAAGTTGGAGTCTCATCTATCTTTTATGGAGTGGGGATGGCACACTTATATTTTCAATAGCTGCATTGTAATGGCATGTTAATCCTGAACCGTTAAGTTACCTCCATGGCTAATATTTTTAAATGTGGATTAAAAAAAAATATTTCCATCAATATATCTTATTGAAAGGGGCAAAGTTATACAGAAAAAAAAAAGAAAGTATTTAGGGGGTACCAGGCAAGGACAAAAATACAGTTCTATATGTAAACATACTCCAGATATGTTCTAGGTAAAACGACATTGAAACTCCGTAGATTAGGGGCAGTGTACTCATGCATAGTAGTGCAAAAAGAAAGGGGAGGATGATATAATGTACGATCATACATTCTGAATGATAGGGATCTCGGAACTTGTAATAGAGTGAGAGAACAGGTCAGCTTCTCTATCTGTAATGCTTCATTACAAGGTAACTTTTTTATAATAGGAGAGTAGGCCATCCCAAGTTGAAAATTAAATTGGATCTTGGAAGCGGATATTTGAAACTAATAGAGGATTTAGACTTTTTGGGCAATAGCTGTCCTAGGTGCAATTACTATGACCTAACATTTTGCAATTATGTATCAGTAAGCTATAGGGATACAGGTGACGAAGAGTAATCCAAGTCTCATATGGACTAATTCAGACCTGATTGCAGGACAAATTTGTTCTCAAAATGAACAAAGACATGTGCACTGTAGGTGGGGCAAATGTAAAATGCAAATAAAAAAGGTGGCTTGTCTAAATTTTTTGGGAGTGCCTTATCTTCCGACACAAATGTTCTGGACTTGGCTACTCAATAGTTTGGTCACTCTGTGTGTGAATTATTGGACAGCTGAAAAGAAAGCTACTGATATTCTGAATGTTAGCTATCCAGTTAGATCCTAACAATGAGGCAACCAACCACCTATAGTTAATTATGCATGTCTATAAATGCCTACACAAACATCTGACATGTTGCCCTTTTGCAGTCTGGCAGAATTTCCTTTTATGCAATGTTGTTGACCCACAGGCTTCTAAGCAGCAGCTTTGGTTGCCTTTTGGTAAAACCTCTACTGCTTGCTCGGTACCCTGCTTGGACATTGCCAGGAGATTATACTTGCTTCATAAACTTCTGTTTCTAATCTTTTACCTACATCTTATGTACTATTTCCTGGACCATGGCGACTTGGCTGTGAGTTTCTGCCTGGTGCTGCTCTACGCCTGGGCTCTGTTACCTGCACCTGCTGACTATCTGATAATTAACCCTCTCTCCACCACTATTCCTGGGACTGGGCACATACCCCAAATCTGCTACAATTCCACCCAATTCTTGATGTAGAGCATACCTACTCTGGGCCTAAACACTAACTCTAATGCCAAATCCCTTACACTTATCTTAAACCCTAAGCTTAATATCTTTAACCAACCCTAATCTATCCCTAACACCTAAACCACCCCCACAACATACCCTAACCCATAAACCAACCCCAATACCCTAACCCCATTCCCTACACTAACCCAAACCACTAAAGCAACCCTAATATTATTTTCTAAAATCTGAACCCAAACACCCCAACTAACCCTATAACCCTAACCCATAAAACAACCCTAATACACTATAGCTAATACAGTAGCCCAGTGGTACCCAACCCTAGTCCTCAAGTACCCCCAACAGTGCACATTTTTTCAGGTCTCTACACAGAATCACAAGTGAAATAATTAGCTCCACCTGTGGATCTTTTAAACCTGTGCACTAATGAGTGCACCTTTGCACTTGCCGGGTGACCTGGACAACATACACTGTTGGGGGTACTTGAGGACCGGGTTTGGGAACCACTGCCCTAACCCAATCCCCTACACTGACCCAAACCACTAAAGCAATCCTAATATTCTTTTGCTAACATCCTAACATGAACACAGCAACTAACCCTAATACCCTAACCCAACCCTATTACCCTAACCCTGAGGGTCAGACTAGATGAACCATTTAGTTCTTATCTGCCATCAAATTCTATGTTACCATGTAATAATTATTGTGTATATTTTTGTTCAGTGATGTTGATGCATTTTCCTGAGCCACCATAGGTAATTTGACAGATAAGTCGGAAATCCAATAAATTCTGTCATTAAACCAGCGCATTTACTTACGTCTGGTACAAAGCTTTTTCTAATATCTCTAAAAAAAGAAGGAAAGGGATGATGGGACGGTCTGCATTAATCTTGTTTGATATTTTCTAATGTTACCTGTCCTGGTCCCATCTTTAAGATGTCCTAGAATAAGGAGCTTTTATCATGCAGTTATGGGTTTAATCAGCACACTGATATTGACCATATTTTAGTTGGATTCTGATATCAACATTTCTGAACCCTCCCTGCTATACAGTACATGGTGCCACAACATACATGCATATGTATAGTAACAGTAGTGCACAATACACCACACATCTGTACAGTACTACCACATATGTGTCTGAGCTTTCTACCCCCCAGTAATAGTAATTCACAGTGGACAATGACCGGGTCACTTTTCCGTGTTTTCTCTTTATACTAGGACAATATATTCTGAACTGCTAATCCTTTGCTATTAAGTATTCAGAACACTATCCCGTATCCCCACAATATACAGACGCTGCATTACTTTCCCCCCTCTTTGCTTTTGTACAGATGAAGACAACTCTCTGTCCAACTGACAATTTGAAAAATGCTTCACAAAATGGATTTTATCTTTCCTTTGCCTCTGTGTTATATGTATGTTCCTCTGATACATTATTGTAGCAAATCTTTAGGCAAGTTTAAAGTTCACAGGATATTGTTAACCATGAACTTGTTTAGCGAACAATTCACTAAAAATGTAATACAGAATATACTTTTTCTGCTGTAGTCTTATTTCCTTCTCTTGCGGCTTTTATTGAAATTCTGAACGTGAACCCATTTACACTGTAATGACAGGACAATACAGTGACCTCCAAGGCATAAGTCACACCAATAAATCCTTAAGTGTCTGGGCTATACAGAGACACAGCAGGTGTGTTTTTACTAGTCTCCATTAAATGCATAGCAACTGTGCTTGTGGATGTTGCTTTAACCTTTGGCCTATGTGAATGACTAAATAGAATTACAGCAAAAAAACTAGCTGGTCATAATCACTGGTCAGACAATAACATGTAATCCTCTGCCTGCCATTGAGACATATTATATAGTCAATGTTCTTCTGCTGTGCAAAGAGAGATGCAGTCTTATTGGTTGTATAGGCTGTTTTACCTATTTCAGACTCTGAAGGTGGTTACTATCAGGATTCAACAAGGACTTAATCAAGTTCCACATTTTGTGCTATATAATATTAACAACTATAGTATAAAATACAAATATTCTGTAAACTGTTTACAAATTAGGTGACTATTTAGGAAATTAAATAAAGGCTTTTTCTACTGCTTTTCATTTTATATCTCAGTATTTACAATAAAGATAAGTGCATGGAAATCACTGAATACTCTACCTATTTGACCTATTTATTCAAGTATTATAATAGTGACTTCAACATTGCTATTGATAGCCCAAAATCTGCTGCTCATGCCTCCAAACTACTCTCTCTAACCTCCTCTCTTGGCCTATCCCAATGGACTGACTCCTCTACTCACCAGAAGGGCCACTGCCTTGATCTTGTATTCACTAAACTATGATCAGTGTCTGAATTCACCAATATTACTTTCCCTCTCTCAGAACACAACCTTATCACCTACATGCTCTCCTCTAGTACTTTAAACGGTACTTGTTTCCTAGCACGGCGATTTTGATTGTATTGATCAGGTCGGAAAAATCGCGTCGATCGCATCGCATGCCAACCAAATTGCATGCGATGCGATCTACGTGATTTTTACTTTGGAATCAATGTAAAATGGTCCCTGAGACCCAATTTTACATTGATTTCAATGTAAAAAGCCCTAAAACCCCTCATTTTAATAGCAAACCCCCCCCCCCCCCCCTATGGGTGAAATAGCCCTCCATTGTTAACGCCAACCCAAAGCGTGGCGAGCGCAACGAGCCCCGCGCATAACTTCACAGGTATACGCGTCCCCTCGCGGGGCTCGCCACGCTTCGGGCTCAGTGGCTCTCTGCGCTCGCCACACTTTATAAAATCAACTCCACGCCGACGTGGATAGTGGGGGTATGAAAAGGTCGGAGGACGCGTACCGGCGCCCCTCACGGGCTCGCTGCGCTCGCCACGCTTCGGGTTCGTGTCAATAGTGGGGTGGCGTTAACAATGGGGGGGCATTAACCATACTTTATAACCATATACAATGAGAAATGGGCCATATTGGCCCATTTCACATTGTTCCCTATGTAGAATCGTGTTCGCATCGCGGGCCATTATAATGGCCCGCGATCAACGCAATTTTAACTTTAAAAATCATTTAACATTATTCTCTATGGGAAAATCGCGTTGAACGCGTCGGTTGCATCGCGGCCCAATTTAATGGGCCGCGATCAACGTGATTTTCTCTTTTACCGGCAAATAAACTGGTGATTGACAGAAAATCAGGTCCATCGTGTCGATCGCATGCCTTAAGTACCTTAAACTTAAGGCATGCGATCAACCCGAGGGGCGCCGTGCTAGGAAACAAGTACCCTTCAAACTCAAAAACACTGAAATCCCTCAATCCACCTCAAGACCTCAGAAATATAAATTATTATTATTTTTCAAGAACTCTCCTCCTCTCTGCAACAACAGATTTTCTGCATTCACTACTCCTGATATGGTGGCATCACACCTGAAACTAACTCTCAAACAGCCCTTGACGATGTGGCTCTGGTTACCTACCACACTCCACGTAGGCCTAGATGCCAACCGTGGCACTCTAAATTAACGAGATACCTACGAAATCTCTCACAGAAAGTTGAACGTAAATGGCGTAAATCTCGCAGTCCAATGGATTTCCTCGCATATAAGACTACCAGTCCTATAGTTATGCCCTGGAAATTGCCAAACAAACATATTTCCAAACTCTCATTTCTGCTCAAACTTCTAACCCAAAACATATTTTTAACACCTTTAAATCACTTCTCAATCCTCCCTCACCCAAGCCACCAGGTCTTGCTTCCTACTTCAGGGATAAGATTGATTGATTGATAATGACGCATTGGTTATTGCAATAGTCTCCTTATTGGCCTTCCCCAATGCAGACTCTCACTACTACAGTCCATCATGAATGCAGCTGCAAGGCTAATCTTCCCAGCTAGACGTTCATTGTCTGCAAAGCTACTCTGTCAGTCACTTCATTGGTTACCTGTATTCCACCGAATTCAAGACAAAATTATTTTACTTACACACAAAGCCATGAACCAAACTACACCAACATAGATATCTTCTCTTCTCTCAAAATATATTCCAACGTGACCTCTACGCTCCTCACAAGATCAACGTCTCTCATCCACACTCATTACTCGCTCCCATTCCTGATTGCAGGACTTTCTTCGAGCTGCAGCCATTCTGTGGAATGCCCTCACAAGCACAATAAGTCTCCAAACCTACAAGCGTTTTTCACATTTTCCATCCTCCTGACCCATGGCCAAACTGCTGGGTCACTTTATCAAACAGCACACCAGGAACCTTTGCATTCTGTTGGAATAAATGCAATAAAGAATATCTATCCTAGTGTATCAATGCCTATTTCCCTATAGATTGTAAGCTTGCAAGCAGGGCCCTCATACCTTTGGCTGTCTGTAAATACCCAGTTTCACTGTCTCCTATTGTAAAGCGCAATGGAATATGCTGCACTATATAAGAAACTGTTAATAGATAAAATAAATAAGTAGCAGTGCTGCAGTTCCCATAGGCTTTCAGTGAAAACTGTGCTCAAACTCTGTTTCATAAAAGACTAATGTACTATTATTTATTTCTCCCATACTGCATTGCGCCCTTCAGCAAGGAGGCACACAGGGCAAATGCCTTCTTTCATGTCCATGATAGCTGGCACTGGGCTCTGTTATCCTCTCACCAAGACAGACCTTTATCGATGGATCTGTCCTAGCATCATTTCTCCCAATACAGAGAAACAAGGAAAGGGGGGGGGGGGAGAGTTGGGAGTCGCCCCTGCCTGCCGCTGCTGATGAGTGCAGCGGGGTATAGATGCTGGACGCATGTGCATAGCATCTATTCAAAGACACAGAGGGACTGGGGGCATGGCCAGCACTCTGTGACCCTTACAGTGGGAAAAACAGCAGTGTGGACTTGTGGTAGTAGCACAGGCATAGCCCATACCCCAAAAATTGTGAGCGCACATTTATCCAGCTGACACCAATGCAAATGTTGGGCGGTATGATGGAGTCCTTAGGGGGAAATTTACTAAGCTGGCCAATCACGGCCGAGCCACCATAAGAATCTGTACAAATGGTTTTGGCCACAATCGGACATATTTTCTGTATGAGAACTCAGTAATATTACCAAGCTGCCAAGTTCTCAGGATCCGCATGTGCCGATGTGAAGTAATTTCTATGCATTTACTGGAAGCCAAATACTGATGATCCTGAAGCTTTGCATGGTTCAATCAGATACGTGTGATGCTTCTCTGTGTAAAAGTATTGTTGCTTATACACGGAGTGATGTGCTCCATACCTTTTGTACTAGACCGTATGGCATCTAGTACAAAAATGTGCTACAGCAGTGCGCTTTGTGTATTACATGCAATGCAATCTAGTACAAAAAGTACGTGCTGCACATACTTGTGCTAGGTGATGTGATGTGCTCAGGAGTGCACATCGCATGGAAAAAATGCACTGTGTATGGGCACCTTTAGAATAAATAAATATTTAAAAACCACGGTGGGGTCTGGTCCCCCCTCCTCATGATTATATCCAACCCCGGGCTTTGGGAGCTGATTCTGGTTCTGAAATACAGGGGAACAAATAATTGGGGTTCCCCTATATTTAAAAAAACAGCACTGAGCTCTTCGACCGGTCCTGGTAACAAAAATAGGGGGGACAAAAAGACTAGGGCCCATATTTTTTATAACCAGCACTAGGCTCCGACTGCCATCAGGATAATCCCACAGCCGAAGGACACATTTATACAAGGTACCCCGATAAAAGAATCAACTTGTGGCTGGCCAAGTCCCCAGGGGAGTGGAGACCCACCAATAAAGGTGTCTCCCTACCTCGGGCAGTGCTGAAGCCTGGTGCTATCCCCAGCACCCCTGGGCGGTGGGTGCTGGATTGATAGCATTGAATGTGTAAAAATAAAGTATTGAGTTCTGCTGTGGAACAACATGTCCCAGCAAACCTAACCCCACATGTAGGGACTTGGAGAACCACAGATCCCAGTAATGGGACTGTTGAGACTTGTAGTTCCAAAGCAGGACCAATACTAAACTAAAAACACACACACAAATTGAATTATAACTTTATTTACATACATACACCATGCATACTCACCTATCTCGATGCCGTAGGTTCGTTCCACTTGTGCAGTAGAAATCTATGGTGTGGGAGAAAAAATTATACTCACCTCTTCTAGTGTAGATCGCATCCTGTTCGGTTCAAAAAATTGCAAGAACCCACATGCAACTCCTCCATGAGAAAGAGGGGAATCTCACTTAGGTATAAGAGATTAATCTGAAAACAGTTTACAGTTCTGTCTTCAAACCCTTACTTTGCCTATATCCAGATGCCCATTTTCCACCCAGTTACGCCCAATAATGTGCAAATGGTAATTTGGAGTAGTAGAGTATGACTACAAATTTCCTGTAGATGCATGGGCCTGGCTACTGTGGAAGTCTAGTTGCACACACGCCATTTTAGGATAGTATGGCCGCCATTTTGGTTCGCAGAGTTGCGCAAATAAAGTTTCCATACCCGAGTATGTGTGACAAAGTGGACCAGAAGAGTAGCCATACTATCACACATAAATTCATAAATACATACTGACACTAAGTAAAATGTAGTTAAAGGTTTAGAACACCACACATAGCTTAGTTAGCCCTGCATACATCTGTCTGTATCATGTTTAGTATCGTTCCGTTCCGTTCATTGTGCGAAGTATTCCGGTCATTGCGAATATTTCGCAATATACACGGCTCGATAGTTATGGACATAATCCATATTCCAGGGACAGTTTCTGTTGAAAGAATGTAACAAAGGAATCTAGATGAAACCAGTTCTTATCACTGCTGACGCCGAAACCACCAAACAAAGGACTCTTAAAGTTCACTCCCCTGGACCTAGCCAAACCAGGTGTATCATCTTACCCCCCCAATCACAGCTGACCTGACATACGACCTCTGACCAATGAGAACGGCCTTTGATTTCCCCTTTCTGACCCTATAAGATAGGCGACCCAGAGCAGCCAAAGTCTCTTCGGCACATCTACCTTTCCCTGACTTTCCACCGGACTATAGTTCATCCCTGAACGATAGTGAGCTCTGACCGGACTGCGCTTCGCATATTTGATGAGAATGGTAACGGTTGCATTTAACGGTATTTATCCTTAGTGTATTGTTGGCTGATTGTGTCTTGTATCTGTTTTTCTTCCCTTAGCAGAGCCTGTATAGTATATACTTTGTTAGACTATTGTATAACTTGTTATACCTGTATTTTCTATTTCTGTAACCCCCTTTTGTCCATTAGGGACTTAAATACATCTTTTTGTGGAGTTCCTATCTCCTTACTTCTATACCGTGGTTGTGTCTGTTATTCGCATTTAGCGATAAAGGTTTATTACGGACTCTGTCCTTAAAAGGTATATTCGCAGATCAGAGTCAAAGTACTGCGAAAGGATCTCTTATTAAGGTATTGGTTCTTTGGTGTATAATACACGATAAAGGTACGCTACGCTGCGCTACGTTTTGTTCGCACGTAGCTAGGCATAAAGGGTACGCTGGTTACGGACTTAATACGTAACTCGCGCTTTTCACTTATTGTTTCTTTGGTCATATTTAATCGCCATTAACAATTGAGGGCTCGTCCGTCCGCTCCACATTCCAGAACTCAGTACCAGGCGTGCGACCTGACCTATACCAGCAAAAGGGTGGAAGTATTTATTGTTTCCATTGCTGGATAGGCCAGGTCCGCGGCGGTGCGGGGTTAGGGAAGTGCTAGCGTTGAACCCGAAGCACAATAAGTGAAAGCCACGTGTTTTAAAGCATATATTAAGTGTTTAGTAAACTGTACTTCTGCCTGCCACAAGTAGTTTAACGGGGTATAGTGTCTTGAGTTGCTTGTTCATTACAGTATATGTACCACGTGCGATAAGGTTCGCACACGTGGAGTCTGTGTTTATTATAGTACATAGAGGATCCCCTCTGTGCAAAACTATAACTGTTTATTGTTAGTTACTGCAGAAACAGGGACTCCGCCACGTGGCGACAAGTCCTGGGCCTTTTGCAGTAACGTAAAGCGTCTATTGTGTATTACGCAAGGTGCGCGCGCACGTGCCCATATCGGGAAATTTTCGCATCTTTGTACGTGATTTACGGATTAAGTGCGGGATTTATTTCGCATCTTGATACGTAACTTTCGGACGGAGTTAAGGGATTTATTCCACATTTAGGCGCAATTACTGCGTATAGCGAAACCCGAGCGCAACCTTGCAAATACACTATAGAACACGTGGGTGGCCGATTCATCGGCGGCCTGTGAACAACGCATGTACACACGTGGCTGTTCATTGGTACTGCACATGCAGCACACATAGGAACTCAAAGGTGAACAGTATTGAACCACTAGCTTTATTTAAACAGTATAGTAATATACTGTGGATAAGGCGGTGATTAATAAAAGAAAATAAGTTTTTTTTCTTTTTGTTCATTTTTCAAAATCAAGCAAACTCAAGCATTATTTTAATAGATTCCTATAGCGTATTATAAGGGATTTATACCTGCATAAGTATCTAGTGAAAAGCTACCAGCCTGGGAAGATTTTCTGTACAGAAATATTTCAAATATATGCATAAGACCAAGGTGTAACCAGCGCCCAGTGTGAAAAATAACTGAGGCGAACGGGTGTGTGACGACACGACTCAAGCGCAGTGTAGCCAGTGTAGGACAGTCCAAATAGGACCGGGTTCACGTGACGACGTGCCCATAGGAACTGCCCCTTCCGTGGAACTACCTATTTTGATCCACTGGGAGGGTACAAGAGATACATCGGAACCCAGTGATCCGATTAGCTACTTTAGAAATACCAGTTTTTGGGGGTACAGGAAAAACAAGTTTTTCTGTGCCCTGGAAAAACTGCCGCACCTTGCAAGTTGGCTAGCAGTTCGCTACTAGTTGAAAGACTTGGTGATTGAGTACATTACCTCGCATAGTGGGCTTCACGCTTGATTGCGGAATAGTGCCATTTTGTGGAGAAGGAGTGATTTGGGAGTGACTCACTGATAAACGGCCCTCCGGTTTCTGCTAGCTGTGAACGTTTATTCCTGTAATTATGGGTAATAACGGGTCACACAGGGATACCGAGTCAGTTAGGGAGGAATCTAGTCGACCCAAAGGGTCGGCGGCTTTCATTATGTGCAGGAAGCACGGTGAACTCGCAGTTGTTTACCAAAATAAATGGAGAAGAATGACACAAGGCAGCAAGTTAGAATTTCCCAGTGTTGGTAGCTTTGATCCAGAAATCTTATCGGCAGTAAAAGATGAAATATGCCTGCTCTCCAGTCGTAAGGAGAGAGTGAAGCATATAGATATTCTTAAATTGTGGCAGAAGGAAGGACAGGAACAATGGGGAATCAGAGGTCTGACAATACCAGATGCAATCAGCCACAATAAAAATGCAACCGCTGCCACAATAGAATCAGCTCCCCCACCCCCATATGTGCCGAAGGGGTTAATGACTCATAAGAAAGACATGAGTAATAATGTATCCATTGCTAACTTGTACGCT
The DNA here is from genome assembly GCF_055691185.1 of Crinia signifera. Taxonomy (NCBI): domain Eukaryota; kingdom Metazoa; phylum Chordata; class Amphibia; order Anura; family Myobatrachidae; genus Crinia; species Crinia signifera. The sequence continues at coordinate 282,526,546 of NC_139217.1, forward strand.
GTTTTTACCCCCTATAAGCAAGATACAGATCCAGAAGGGAGATTCCTGACATCAGCCATCCCTTGCGAAGCTAGCAGAAAGGAGAGAGAGGCTGAGACAGCCCAAGCTGCTGCTGCCATTCTGGTCGAGGAGATGGCTGATGCCAGGAACACGATTGGAGACACAGGTAAGTACACACAACACAGCACAGAGATAGTTGCTCCTGGGATGTTGTCCAATGGTGCAGGGGGGATACAGATCCACCCTCTGCACACAGTGGAACCTCCTTGTGGACGGGGAGACGGGGATGAGGTAATGCCTGTAAAGGATAGTGACATGCACAATACATGGACACGATTGGAACGTCATTCAATCATCAAAAATTTCCCTGATCCCAGCAAAGATCTGGCAAAGTGTCAGAAATTTGTAAGGGAGCGAGGAAATTCAGATGAGCCCACCAATAAGGATTGGCGATACATGTTGAGAGCTTGCCTCCCTTCACACATAGATGTCCAGAAGTTCATTCGAGACAGTGGTGTGGAGGGCGATAAGATTTTAACTGAACAGGGCAACCAGGAAAATATACGCCTAATAAATATACAACTGGGTGTATATTTCCCAGCGACAGTTGAAAATACCCTAGGGTTCACCATCACACAGAAAGATGGTGAGTCCACCAGCGGATATTTCAACCGTACTTTACAGGCGTTGCCAAAACACTCTGGTATCCCCAGCCCCAGGGACAACATACATCTTAATGGAGGGATTGTCTCTGTGCTGATACAAGGTCTTAGGGAAAATCTGAGAACCAATATAGAAACCATTCACCCCAACTGCAGACAAATGTCAATACACACTTTAAAGAAATCTGCTGTTGATCTGGACAAACGATTTATGACAGAAAGACAAAACCAAACGGTATGTTTCAAATGTGGAAACAAAGGACACATAGCCAGACATTGCAGGGTAAGTAACCATAGGAAACATAACACATATGTAAGTAACTGGGAGACACAATGGGAGAAGACAGGTAGGTCTCAACACATAGCCATAGCCCCACCTAGTAGCCAACGCCGCCCTAAGCATGACACATATATGCAAACAGGGAGTAGGACACACATACACCCCACATCCAGGTAACATAAGACAATATCTGAGGGAGGAGCCCCAGATATGGGTAAGTGGAATAGTTTAAATATAAAGTTTTTTTTGTATCAAACCCGTTAACAACATTCCCTCCTGGTCTAGGTTGTGCCAAGCAATTAGTAGCAGCAATTGGGGTAACAGGAAAAATACAGCATTACCCACTGACGAAACCAGCAGATGTTACAAGCGGGCCTCTGCATACCAAACACTCTTTTCTGTTGGCTGCAGCGGCCCTGACTAACCTCCTGGGTAGAGATTTACTATGTAAAATGGGATGTGTCATCTATTGCACCCCTAATGGGGTATTTCTGGACACTCCTAGAAATCTTACACAAGAAGTGCAAGATATGCTGGACAGTCCTCAGAGGCTAATGTTGTATTCCACTGTCATAGAGTCAAATCCATCTAAGGTAGCTAAAAACTACAGCACAAATACCGAGTTCCCTTTGAACTAAAGATGGGAAGGACACAGGATCAATGGCAACCATAGCTTCAATAGAAACCCTGTTAAAAACAGAAAGTATAGCGCCCCAAAGTACAGCTTCACCATTTGAAATCTGAGGTTGAGCTGGAAAAATACCCAGTGAAATAACAAGGTTCCCAAAAGAGAACTTTTAACTAAATATCCCTAGACACAGCCCATAGTCACAACCATACTGGGAAACAGAAAGAAAGGGAGGGCTTACAAATCAGAACAGGAGTTGAAAAGGGTAAGAACCAAATAGTTGAGAGCCAATTCCCCCATAGTGCTAACTCCTGGTGTCATAAAAAAAAAAAGAAAAGAAAAATTTCCAGTTGAAAATAAATGTACACATTACTGTCATAAATATTTTCTACTTTTTTTTGAGTTTTTCTCTCTCTCTTTTTCCAATTTTTTTTTCTCCTTCCCCTACTCTTCTGTTCCAGAAACCTCAGAGAGCCACCAAGCCCTCCCCCGGGTCTTGCAAGATCGCACACTGTCCTTACGGCCCACAAATGGGTAAATACCAATACAATGGGTTAATGATCTATTGTTATGTCCTTTCCTCATCCACAGCAACAGCAGTTGGCGATAGACAACTTCTGGTGTATCCTCCTGAGGCAGGACATAAGGTATCTCAGGACGGATTGCGGTTGCGCCTGAACAAGGAAGGGGGGGAGGGGGGGGGGGAATCTGGGACACATTAGTAACCATAAACCCACAAATCATAGAAAAATAGTTTGAAAGATCTGTCGCACTCCCAGCAGAGAAATACCCATTGTGTATATGCGGTACCCCATAAAGCGAGTAGTCAATATATATATTTTTCCAGTAAATCTTGAACAAAGTCCCAGTAACTTTGAGCATTGCTCCTAATGTTACCCAGGGCAACCACAGCCACCATCTTGTGAAAAGCAGTCCAAGTAATGCACAAGCATTCCCCTTCTACAAAGAATGAAAAGGGTTGTAAAACGCATTTACATATAAATAGGTGCAATCACAATACCCATGTCTTCACAGACAGATGTGGATAATAAAGAAGGAGAAACAGGCCTGATTACAGCCTTTGACATGGGTATGACTGACACAAGAGATCATGTGATTTAGAATATTAGACCTGCTGAGGGGGCGACAGATATAGTGACGTAAGAAACCTGGTGATGCCAGCCTGACCAATGTCGTACTGCAGTGTGCAATTAAACCCTATTATTTGAGCACTTCCTACGTGTCTACACAGTGTAGTTGCCATAGCACTACCGGTAAACAAAACTGAGAATGTGGTGTTGGGGTGTGTTTTAACTGTTTATGCTCCTCATATAGTCTGGACATTCCTAAAATTCTGCCTAAACATGTGAAAAATATTCATCAGCCAAGTTCACTAAATGGGAACTTGCATTGATGTTACCAGTAAAATGGGTAATATTGTAAACCCAGCAACACTCTTACCAGGTGTGCCCGCCAAGGCACAAAGGGTGGATTGGTGCTGAGGTTGCTGGAATGGTAGAGTTTAGTGGGAGCCGAGACGAATATGATTGCATGACATGTTTGAATCAGACCTTTGCAGCATGCCCCCAAAGGGTGGTAACAACCCATTGGAAGAGGTAAGTCATTTTTTTTTCTCTCCCTCGTTTTTTTTCCACAACACCGAGAAGGGAAAATTGTACACTGGCTATACCGTAATAGATGGAAAAGGCATAGTAGAGGCTGAACCCATTGGACGTCTCACTCAACAACAGCAGTCTCATTAGTAGTACTGCGGGCTGAGAGAAAAAAAAACAGCCAATATTCATGCCGACTCCAAGTACGTTTGTTGGGGTAATACAGAAGATCTTAGGCCCTATAGCGCCTCAGATGTTTTGTTTCAGTAACTGGCACTCCAGTGGCGCAAGCGTTGTAAGTTTAAAAGATTCCTGACAGTCACACAGCTGCCGGACAGAGTGGCTGTTATCAAGTGTAAAGCCCACATCTTCAATGAGGATTCAGTGTCACTTGATGATGAACATGCTGGCAAGGCAGCTGGGTGAGCCATGCGCTCTGCGGATAATGTTTGTGTTCCCCCTGTAAATGTCAGTATATTCACATAGAAATACAAGATTTGTGTCCCCTGCAGGAGAAGCAGTCTGGAAGGAGAAGGGATGTGGACAGGAATAGAAAGATGGACAAGGAAAACCAGTGACTCTGAGAACATGCCAAACTGTCAGGACAGAGATAGCCCATGGCCTGACTTGTCTTGACAGGAAAAAGTTTTGTGGAAAAATTATTCCGAAATTATAGTGTGCCCACAGACAGGTAAGACGACAGGATCATGCCTTACTTGTCTGGGGGAAAGAAACTGCAACGGCTGTTCCCACAGAGCCATCTCCACATCCCTCCTCCAGCAGGATCCTCTGCAGGTAATACAAAATTGGCTTTGTACAGTCCACTCTAGAAGCATTCTAGTTATTTATTTATTTATTTTTATATATATATATATATATATATATATATATATATATATATATATATATATATATGTTGACGTTTGTGTGTATAGATATGGCAGCCCAGAAGCACCCTTGAGTATGCAAATATATATATGAAAGGTTTAAGTCATGTGTGAACCTTCAGGGACTGATGGTACACCCCATAATCTCTTTTTGTAGTAGTAGAATCACTCTCAGAACTCCACCTCATTGGTCCCCATCGAAACATTGCTTGGCGGGCAGCCACAGGTTATGGTAATCCCACAAGGAGATCCTAGACCACAAATGCAAGTGATGTATCCACACCTGGAAAACTGCAGCAAAAGGACTTTGTTGACACCTGTTGTGAACTGTCATAACCATGAACCAGGAGATGTTGTTGTTGTTTCCCCTGCTTTGCCATATACAGGTTGCTTGATAGACCTTTGGAAAGGACCACCCCAGATCTTGTTGACCAGCACTACCTCAATAACAAAGTCGCAGAGAGAGAGATTCGGGTACGTTCGTCCTACTGCCAAAGGAACAGAAAACCAAAAGGTCCTTACACTCGAGGGCGAAAGAAAGAAATCACTAAGAGGCACCATTTCTGGAGGACTGGAGAGCAGCTAAGGTCAAGCAACCTGTACAAGCTACAAAAGGGACTGTGACACACCCCACTGGTAACAGGTTGGAAGGATCACTAACAAAAATTTTTCCTTTCTCAGTTTTCTCTATTGTTGTGGGTCCTATTCTTGTCTCCCCCCCACTATCCGTTACCGCCGTCGCACTGCTGCCAGGCATTGGACGGACGATACAGAGTTCTGAGAGTGTGTTACCCGTCCCAGTTTAGGTCAAGGTAGAATCTATAAACTTGACACATTACCCAGGACCGGATGTTTGATAGTGATAATACCATCATACTTAAAAGCATACCAAAAAGAGAGACAACAAAGAGTTCAAGGGTCTGTTGTCACAAACAATACCTACCAAAGGATGCCATATCTGAAAAACGTGTATATGTTGTAACCTCCCTTGTTTTTATTTTTATCCCAAAATTGTACATTATCCTTCGTGACCCTGAGTAGATTGTTCGATAAATGCGGCCCATCGTTTATCCGTGATCCTGGATCGGCCAAGAGCAGATGGTTTACTCCCCTTATATGTTTATTTCATAGATCCCAATTTCTTTGTTAGGATTATGAATTTCTGTATTGTCGTGTAAAATGTTTTGTATTGTAACAGTTTTATATTTACTGTTAAAGGGTGGACTGTGGAAGTCTAGTTGCACACACGCCATTTTAGGATAGTATGGCCGCCATTTTGGTTCGCAGAGTTGCGCAAATAAAGTTTCCATACCCGAGTATGTGTGACAAAGTGGACCAGAAGAGTAGCCATACTATCACACATAAATTCATAAATACATACTGACACTAAGTAAAATGTAGTTAAAGGTTTAGAACACCACACATAGCTTAGTTAGCCCTGCATACATCTGTCTGTATCATGTTTAGTATCGTTCCGTTCCATTCATTGTGCGAAGTATTCCGGTCATTGCGAATATTTCGCAATATACACGGCTCGATAGTTATGGACATAATCCATATTCCAGGGACAGTTTCTGTTGAAAGAATGTAACAAAGGAATCTAGATGAAACCAGTTCTTATCACTGCTGACGCCGAAACCACCAAACAAAGGACTCTTAAAGTTCACTCCCCTGGACCTAGCCAAACCAGGTGTATCATCTTATCCCCCCAATCACAGCTGACCTGACATACGACCTCTGACCAATGAGAACGGCCTTTGATTTCCCCTTTCTGACCCTATAAGATAGGCGACCCAGAGCAGCCAAAGTCTCTTCGGCACATCTACCTTTCCCTGACTTTCCACCGGACTATAGTTCATCCCTGAACGATAGTGAGCTCTGACCGGACTGCGCTTCGCATATTTGATGAGAACGGTAACGGTTGCATTTAACGGTATTTATCCTTAGTGTATTGTTGGCTGATTGTGTCTTGTATCTGTTTTTCTTCCCTTAGCAGAGCCTGTATAGTATATACTTTGTTAGACTATTGTATAACTTGTTATACCTGTATTTTCTATTTCTGTAACCCCCTTTTGTCCATTAGGGACTTAAATACATCTTTTTGTGGAGTTCCTATCTCCTTACTTCTATACCGTGGTTGTGTCTGTTATTCGCATTTAGCGATAAAGGTTTATTACGGACTCTGTCCTTAAAAGGTATATTCGCAGATCAGAGTCAAAGTACTGCGAAAGGATCTCTTATTAAGGTATTTGTTCTTTGGTGTATAATACACGATAAAGGTACGCTACGCTGCGCTACGTTTTGTTCGCACGTAGCTAGGCATAAAGGGTACGCTGGTTACGGACTTAATACGTAACTCGCGCTTTTCACTTATTGTTTCTTTGGTCATATTTAATCGCCATTAACACTACATAACATGTGCAGTGCTAGCATGTAATTACAGGGAGTTAATTGTCCCCTCTGTATGTGTGAATGTTTATAATTAGAAACTGCAAAAGAGGCAAGAGACAAAACTCTCTATTTTGGGTCACACTTAAAATTTTAGATTTATGACATGAACAATATTATATATCCAATAGTAACAGTTACTATGGTGGTCAATGACTTAAATGAACATTCAGGAAAACTGTGCATGGATAAAAAGTGCATGGTGGAGGTCATGCCTCTGTAGAGAGCTGCTGGGTCCTAGTGCATCTAACAGTATCAAAGCAATTATAAAATGTTTCATGATAATTTATTTTTAATGAAATGTAGTATTAAACTGTTAACATATTAGATATCTTCCACAAAATGTACACACCCACAGAGTGCTGAAAATAGGGATGGGGTGTGCATAAGATCAAACCCCCTACCAACAAGGCCAAATCCCCTTTTTAGCTTCCCTACCTGTGGCCATTTTATACTTTTTTTTCTCATTTCAAATACACTTTCCAAATTGTAATTCACTTTGATACATTTTGATGAAATGTGTTTTTATTTTCCCCATTATAAAATGTGAGATTTCCATGAAAACTCTGATTTTTTAATCCCTTAAAAATATGTAAAATCACATAAATGTCTCTGGTATTCTCAAATGACTGCTAACATTTGAATAATTACCAGATGTCCCTAACTAATTAATATAGCATAAAGTCTTGTCATAATATCCTGATACAATTGGCTTGACTCTGATAACAATATATATAAGCCTCAATTAGGAGAACACACTCTGCACTGGAAACAATAGTAGAAAGAAAGGAAATACCACTTCACCATAAGATTCACATGTGAGTTCCAACTGGCCAATGGTGAGAGGCTTTTAACCTCTTCGGGGACAAATTTATCATTTTAGCAATATATAATAATAATAAAAAAAACAAAAAAAAAAACATTTTATTACATAGATAATAAAGAACAATTTAAGATTTATATATATATATATATATATATATATATATATATATATATATATAACTTAGGGATGATACTAGCGCTAAACCTTTTTATATCAATAAAATGCCTGTCCTAATTATCAATTCAATTGAGACCTTATAATATAGTAAATGGGCAAGCCAGGGAAGCGAAAACCAAATGACCCAGTTTTCACTTCGTTGGTTAGTTTGTGCATGTAGGTGTTTCGCGAAAAACGAAACTTTGAATACACGAAAGTTTGGAAATCGGGACTCACTTCACTGTCCCGAAAGAAGTGAAAAACAAGCATTTTCGCTCAACAATCAGGACTCACTTCACTGTCCCGAAAGAAGTGAAAAACAAGCATTTTCTCTCAACATTGAATATGGGCCTGTAAGCAAATAGTCTCTTTCATACAACACACTCCCTTCTTCTGGGCGGCTGCTCCTTTCCAATAGGTCAGTTCAATGCACCTTTCAAATGTTGATCTGGAAAAAAAGGGGTGAAAAGAGCGCCTCCTTGTGCAGTATTTAATGGAGTATAAACTACACCTCCAAAAATAAGAAAATTGGAAGGCTGCGCTATTTTTCTATTTCAGGCACCATGGAAAAACACACTTTCACAAATGAATTATTTTTATAATGATCAATTATGTATCATCAAATTTATTAAATGAACTTGGTATAAAAGTTGTTTAGGTGGCCACCTACATACAAAATACCATATAAGTAATATACACAATGTGCAATGTACCGTGATACATTCCACTTTAAAATAGTAAATGGGCACCTTGGATAATACATTTCCTATTAATTATAGGCAATCAGATTATATAAAGTGTTTACTGACTGAGTCACAGACTCCTTTTGCAGCTGGTATAATGGCTGTATCGCTGTTTTGAGGAGTATGATTCAATTGAATGTAAGTGGACGCGTGGTGGCCGCGTCTCTCACCTGCGTGTCTGTGCGCTGATATTCCGGCCGGTGGTGTAGAATTGAGTGTCCCTCCAGTACGGGTATGCGGGGCGGGGCGGGGCGGGGGGGGAGCGGACCTGCAGATGTTTGTGACCGGTCCCTGCTCTTACCCTCCCGGCTCACGCCGCTGTAGATGGTATGCGGCAGCGCCTCTCTCACTGACGCTGAGCTGCCCATACGTGCTTGGAGTTCTCAAATGCCGCCGGATATATCTGGCAATGGAGGAGGTTCGGTAGTCAGTCACAGGTGTAATCGCCCCTTCTTTTCGAGCCCGAAGCGTGGCGAGCAGACGCGGGATATGAGCCTGAAGTGTGGCGAGCGGATGCGGAATACATATGGCTGCGCTCGCCACGCTTCGGGCTCTTATTCGGCTGCCGCTCACCACGCGGCCTCAGTGGCTCACTGCGCTCGCCACACTATCTAAAATCAATTCCACGCCGACGTGGATAGTGGGGGTATGAAAAAGTCGGGGGGCACGCTGCGCTCACCACGCTTCGGGATGGCGTGGATACTGGGGGTTACATCTAATTGTAAGCACCGATCACATCTCATGGCATAGGTGCTTGTACAATTAAACAGCGTATTGCATCGCAATGAGATTTTTAGGAGCCCATGCGATGGAAATCGTGGGCGCCGTTCTAGGAACCAAGTACCAATTATTTTATTTTATTTTGCTTTAATTATTTATAAGAGCCCCAATTGTGACACTATTTTATAGTGTCCGTTCCTTCTTTTTAAATAAACTACACCTCCACCATAAATAATTGTACACCCCAAAATGTAAAGGCGTACCATATGAAGTGGTATCCAACCACTTGTTATCACGCATGTTTGATCACTCCTATGGGTACGCCAGCTAAGCCAAGATCCTCACACAGCAATTCAGTATATTCCAATAAAACACAGAAGGAAAATAGGAGAGAACTAGCGTAATATTGTAAAGCAAGTTTTAATAAAACAAGAAGATGACAACTAAGTTGCCCGTACACTGTTTAAAACAAAATGAAGCTTATCTGAACATGCTTTGGGCCAAAGCATAGAATAGGGGGACACTCCGTGTATCACACCCTCTGCTCGGTACACGGAGTGTCCCCGATACACGGAGTGTCCCCCTATTCTATGCTTTGGCCCAAAGCATATGTACCTGGAATAGTAAAGAACCATCTAAGTATAATATAATTACCATCCGCCTCGGTGGAAGCAGGGCCGGATTTGTCACTAGGCCCGTGAGGCACGGGCCTAGGGGCGGTACCTACTATGGGCGGCAGCCGCAAGGCACCTGCTGTCACCCAGTTTGTCAGTCTGACATTGACTCTTTTGCAGAGTGGCCACTCGCGGTCGCTCCTCAGTGCGGGGAGGAGCTCTCTTTAGCTTCTCCATCCCCACAGCTGCGTCTGTGTGCTCGGCAGCGCTGCTGTCGGCTGCCGCTGTACCTATCCCACTCTGGGGAGCAGCGCTGGCACTGCAGCCTGAAGCTATAGTCCCTGACCGTCCCTCCCTCCCTCCGTCCGAGCAGAGCATACAGGCAGTATGCCTGCCCTGCTCTGCTCACTCACTGACAGCATGAAGTTCCGTAACCCGGCGCACACACAAGTCAAAAACTGTTACCTACTCAAGGAACTATTCTCCCTGCACTGCAGTGCACTCGGGTTACGAGCCCTCCCTCCTATCGTCATACTGCTGATGCTGCTGCTGCACGGCCACGGAGCAGAATGTGTCTGTAGCACTTTAACTGTTTGCATCCCTTCTATTAAGTAGTAAGTGCAAACAAATTGTCATGTTAATCTAAAAGTATGTGCCTCCATCTGTATGCCCCCTAGCTAATTATTGTGTGTTTATTACATATGTTGTTGGTGACTAAGTATATGGCATATACACATGTGTGGGTGCACATATACATATGGGGGGAGGGGGGGGGGAGGCGGCCAAAGATGTTGTGCCTAGGGGGGGCCTGACCCCTAAATTCGCCCCTGGCTCAAAGTCCTTGGCAGGTGTATGTAAAGATATTCCCATAAATGCAGTGCTTTTATTATCCAATTGGCAATGTGCAACACCACAGTCAAAGGACCCCCTCCTCACACCCCTTCCTCCCCTTCCTGCGACAGGGCGGTATCCTAACTTCAGGGCCGGATTAATGTCTGTGGGTGCCCTGGACAATAAAAAGTGTGGGGGCCCCCTCCTCACACCCCCCCCTTGCAGCATGCACCGGGGTATTTATTCTCGCTGCCCATCGGAGTCGGAGCTGCTGCACAGGCACGGCCGCTTCATGGCGCCTGGGAAATGGGGTGATCAGGCGGGGAGAGCAAGGTAGGTACCCCCGGAGACAGTGTGACAAGAGAGCAGGTCGCTGGCTGTACAGGCCGCCTTGCCCGGAGCCCACTGCCTTCCACCCACCACCCACCTGGAGTGTGGGGGCCCCTGGAGGATCCGCCACTGCCTAACTGTGTGTCTCACTTGGTATGTACCTCAGCGTACCCAGAACTACCCCCTCCTCATTTGAGGCAAACCTCACCCCCCCTTTTTTTTCCCATTGTATTAACATAATAAATACAATTCTTAACCACACCAGTGTACTAGTCCTTTATTACATACAAACGAACACACATAGATCCCACCCAACCTTTACCCCATGTAGAGTCCACCCCCTCCAAATCATACCAAAACCTAGAGTTTGTGGACAGACCCAGGACTTGCAGCACCAACCCATCCTGTATCCTTACAGCCCAACCTATCCTGTCCCCAGGTAGAGCACAATACACCAACCTTTATAGTTTGGACATGCCTGGTGTATACACTGAATGTCATTAATGATGTGCCGATGTGTGCTCCCCCGCCTCTTCCGAACATGTCCGAAAGAGGGCATCCTCCTTTATCGTTGCCGGGCACAGGTTGCCCCCCCCCCCCCGGGTCCATTATTGGCTGTGTCTGGGATCCTGTAATGTGTACGGGCCTTTATACTGACAATTCATGTGGGGGTTAATGGTTAGCTGGAAAAAAGGAGTAGCACTACACTAATGTAAATACTGCATGACAAAGATATAAACCTATTTTTAACTCCGAACTCCGAATGAAATTACCGCCTTCTGGTGAGCTGTGGGGTCCCAAGATATTACACTTGGAAGCAGCACCAACCTAGTGCCATATTTAATTGTTTCCCACTATGAGCCAATATGTTGTTTACTAGATAAAATACTTGTTTTTACAAAATCTTGTGTGTAATCACACCCTCTTGCTGTTTTGTGAATTAACGTGCAAAAGATTACATGATAGATGTATGATATACATATACCCAAAAAATGTGCAAACCCTAAATAATGGGTGGTTTCAACCAGTGTGGCAATGTCAATTCCTTACACGTGCAAAAGTTGGCATGGCCTTGTCACCGCAAAATAAAGCACCCTGGTGTATGTGATCTTACCTGGGCCCAGGCTTGTTGGAGGGGTCCGTGGTGGCCTTGGTCCAGCCCCACCTCCCTGCTGGGTACCAGCAGGCGATCTGACGTCAGTGTGTTACAGTGTGAGATGCTCATGTGCTGAGCCTGTCAGTACAGCACATGTAGGTGTGTGCTTTGCTGCTGAGCAGGGGGGAGGGGTGATAACACTCCCTCCTCGACTGTTTAGAGGGTTTCCATGTTTTTCCACCGCTAAGGGGGCGTGGCCATGCCTCCTGTGATTAGGCCACACACCCAAACTTTTACCGGGGCCCAGCATACCTCTCGGTGGGTCTGCATGCATCCATCACTGTTGCTTGATGACACCATCTAAGATGATGTCACCAAAATACTGCAGCAGCTCTTTTCACATACCTCCCAGCATTTCATGGGGGAGGGGGTGTTGGGACAACATAAAGGTGTGCATCGCACCCTTGTAAAGCCCAGTGCTTTCTGTGCTGACAGACTTTTCACCCAAGCCTCTCTACAGTCTGGAGCAATTCATCAATGCAGAAAGGAAAGAGAGAATGCCCACCCAAAACCACCACCCGTGGGATACTGCAGCCCACAGATGGGACGAAAGGCAGTGCCCAAAAAACAGGTTTAAAAAATTACTTTATGACTAAACCAAAACATACAAAAAAAAAATCATGTTCATATTTTTTTCTATGTTGCAAATTGTGTGCTGGCAGTGACTATTTAGCATACATGCATGCAGAAATCAGCAGAGCATTATTCATGAGAAATTCAGTAAGACCAGGAGGGTGCAGGGATGAAATTGAGTGATAGTGCTAAGCCTTTTGACTATATTTTATTTAACACAGGTTCTTAACAAATAATCTTCCAGTGAAGGGACCCAGTCTTATCACACTCATGCAGACTGCTTCAAATCCTTATCTCCACTGAACAGTCTGCTGTAGTGATTTTTTTTCTTCTTTTTTTGCAGGGAAAAGCAGAATCAAAAGCCACATGATTGTAAACCTTGGTAAACCGCTCTCTCTGCTGTCTTCAAACAAACAGAGCACTGAAGTTGGCAAGCAGGGAGAACTGGCTGAAAATCTATGTGCACATATTACATGAATGGGGCTTGTAAACTGGGTTTTGTGTCTCTCTGTGTGTGTGTGTGTATATATTTACATATATATATATATATATATATATATATATATATATATATATATATATATATATAGATGGATTGATAGATATAGTGACATTTAGTAAATGTGCTGATTCCTCAATATCTACACGAAGCACTTAGCACTGAGTCTGTAATTATAAAGCCATTCCATCTTCCATACAACCATTCGTACACTGGAAAGGACAAACATTTGCTTTGGCGTGATAGTAAATGCGTTTCCTGGGCCCCTGGCACCATACTCCGTTGACTTGTCTCCTGGTGAGATTTATAGTGAGAAAAATGACTGCTGTGTGAGACAGGCTGTTATTATTCTTCTTGGTAGGAAATAAGGAGCTTCTTCAGCCCATAATGCTATATAATAGTCCCTCTCTTTTTACAAAATTGAGTAAGAATATACTTACAGACATAGATTACTGCCTGAATATATACAGTATTTGGGGAGTATTGGGAAACCACAACTGACAGCTGTGCAGTTTTGGGTGAATGAATAGTAGAATAATACAGGAATGCAGCTACATTGTTCGACTGTAAATATAAAACATGTAAGAAAGACAATATTGTAATACACTCCTTTACTTTATCCCATATATCCCATACCTTTTTTTCTTTAGTTTTGACTGTCCTAGAAAAAAACTATTTTTTAATAGTAAACAATATTGATATTATGCTAATGTGAATCAATGGCCTCTATTTGATTGCAAAGCCTTGCAGTTCAAAATTCAAAAAGTGGAGCCACAGCAACTGATACCAACTGCCATTCCAATTGGACTCACTGGTATTGTTGTTTCTCCCCTATATGAATTTCAGACTGTGCTGCAGTCTGCCTTCTGGAGCCACCACTACATGTCACTATTAGATTATTTTACTGTATGTTGTGGTGGAAAGTGTTGCACTTTTGTTTGCTACATGTTTTATGACACCAGCACTGGTTTTGATTGTAAGATTGACTACAAATAATTTGATAGTGGACGTCCATCCTGTAGGAACCACTGGTCTCCTCTTTTGCGGCAGTTATCTCCAAATGGGAGAGATATAATAAGACATAATAAAAGTGAATATGTGAACATTGTAATTTGTGTTTGCTGACCTCCCGCTCTTGCTTTATGCTGTCCACGACAGACTATAATGGGAAAACGCAGCTCTGATATAATTGTCTGGACACTAGGCACTGGTGGCTAAGAACCGCTATTTAAATTCTTGGTACTTGTTTCCTAGAACGGCCACACCGATGTTGATCGGGTCGGTCGCATCGCATCGATCGCATCGCATGCGACCAAATCGCATTGCATGCGACCAAATCACATGCAATGCGACCGACGCAATGGTCCCGATTTTTACATTGATTGAAATGTGAATAGGGTTCCTGGGACCCTATTTTACATTGGATTCAATGTAAAATTCTCCCCAGACCCCAATTTTAACCCCCTCAATGGCACCCCACGATTGACGCCAACCCGAAGCGTGGCGAGCGGCGGCGGCGGTACGCGTCCTCCGACCTTTTCATACCCCTACTATCCACGTCGGCGTGGAGTTGAGCATATAAAGTGTGGCGAGCGCAGCGAGCCACCGAGCCCGAAGCGTGGCAAGCACACGCGTATAACTTCACAGGTATACGCGTGCGCTCGCCACGCTTCGGCCTCGGTGGCTCGCTGCGCTCGCCACACTTTATATTCTAAACTCCACGCCGACGTGGATAGTAGGGGTATGAAAAGGTCTGAGGCCGCATACCGCTGCTCCTCGCGGGCTCGCTACGCACACCACGCTTCGGGTTGGCGTCAATCGTGGGGTGACGTTCACAATGGGGGGGTAGCATATACAATGAGAAATGGCCCATATTGGCCCATTTCCCATTTTTTTTCCCGATTACAATGTTAAAAATATTTTAACATTGAACCCTATGGCAAAATCGGGTCCATCGCGTCGGTCGTGTCGCGTGCCATGTTAATGCACCCGACCAACGCGATGGACCCGATTTTGCCTTTTGCCGGCAAAATGGACCTGATTTCAAAGGAAATTGGGTCCATTGGGGGTAATCGTGTACCTTAAGTTAAGGTACACGATTACCCCCGATTGTGGAAACAAGTACCAATTTCTTTATTGCGACCACATCGCTTAATTTGCATAAACCACTATTATTGCACCTATTTTCAATGTCCCATTGGAGACTAAGGGTGAAATGTAATAGAGGTCGATTTTTTTAGTCACGTGCGATTTTTGGTCAAAAACAGCCAAAATCGCACGTTTTCCAAAAATTGCACATGTAATAAGGTGCGATTCACGGTAAAAAAATCACACTTTTTGCCACACACAAAATCGCACATTTTCATGACTAAAAATCGCATGTGAAATGATATCGCAAGCCAAAAATCGCACCCTATTACATTTCGCCCTAAGGGCCTGATTCAGACCAGTTTGGTAAGCTGCGTATGTGCGCAGACTAGCAAATAGGTAAAAACCGCCCGGCAAAACATCCGTGCCCCAGCGGTGCCGGAATCCTGTTGGTCTCATGTGAGGGGATGTGGTCGAATGGGAGAGAATCATTTGATGGTCACACACCAACAAATGCTTTTTCTCCCCTTCTGTAATAAAAGTCAGTCTAAACTGACAGCAGATAACGGAAACTTTGTGTCGACCATCAACCATTTTCATGCTTTGACCCTGTCGCTTTTCTACTGTCTATTCCATGTCAACTTTTTGATCCTGTCATCCTTTTGACCCTGTCCACCTCTTGCATGTTGACCATTTGTATCTTTTTGCACTAGTTCTATTGAACCACAACTTTGATGTCAAACTCATCATTCATTTAGGGAAATTAAATACAATATGTGCCGTACTGCAGACTATGCACACATAGGCCATATACTGTATGGTAGGGAGGACATTGCACGTTAAATGGGTACGATGGAAAATGTGTGATGCTCACTGGCACAGTGTGTTGTTCCAATACAGTACATTGCATTAATTGCCCAATGTACCTATTGAATTTTGTTAGAATGTTAAAATTGTCATTGTTAGAATATCTGCGTTTCATATCATTGTTTTGTTTAGAAACATTTATGAATTGGAACTTGTAGTTGTAATGGATAGAATATAAATAAAACTTTCCCAGGTATCGAACATCTGTTTACCCATTTTTCTTTCTGTAGTGTGGCATCCACCCATTCCATATGAAAAATACTAAATAATGTAACCCTGAATAAAGCCATTGCAGGAGAAGAATCATATATCCACATGTTTCATGTACCTATCTTATAACCCCAACACGGGGAACTAACAGCTAAAAAATGTAAAGTTACAGTAAATGCCATATTTTTTTAAAAAAAGTTCTATTTCATACAAACATATATGTGCATTGTTTATTCTCTGGACACTGAATGTGCCAGAAGGGAATAATAACTTGCACGAGTTAGCCTTTTCCAGAACGCGATGACCCTAAGTGATAGGGCTAACTGGCCTATCTTTTATTTTCTGGCCTGCTTGAGACTAATCCAGACAGATCAATTACGCGCTATATACACATGAAGGATGGTGCCTCTGAACTCCTCCCATGGCTCCACACTGCGGAGATCCCAGAAGACTTTTAGGCAGTGGTCCTGCAGGTGCAGTTTCTCCACAGCGCTGTAAGAGCAATGAATAATAAAGGTTCGCAGCTCAAGCATATTCAGCCTGTTTAGCGGCTACTAAATAATCCCCATTTAATCAGATTATGTAAATTCCTACTTCAGCGCCCTCACCTCTTTTCTCTCACAACCTCCCCCACTCATAGAACACAGGAAAAAGCATAACAAATCCTGCTAAGAGGCCATGTCTAATGTAATATGTTACACTTAACAAATAGTAGAACTCCATTACCAGCAAAGTAGATGGCTAGACTGGGAAATTGTCTCAGGCCAGTAAAAAGGTGTGATCCATTGATTGCTGTGCGTACAGATAGTTTACTATTATTTAATAGTACTTTGAGGAAGGCCTGTTTCTGCTCCATTAACTACAGCTCAACATGAGTAAAGGGGGATGTAATGGAGTCACATGTGCAGCAAACTCTAATGAACGCTGGAATGGCCAACAAATATATATAAGGAATGTACCTTCACCTTATTAAATGTAACATGGCTTCTTTATAACTTCTATTTTAAGCGCAATGAATCTAACAACATTATCATACTGAAAACAAAAATGGCCGCTCTCACCCCAATTATAATGGCTTTAATTGGTTTTTAGCCATTTTCCTATTTAATTCTCTTACATCACAGAATTAAAATGGATTAACAATATTTAAATTACTACCACTAAACAGCATAACATGTACTCTAATGTCAAATAATATCAAGACATCTCTAGAACCTTCTTAACCCCTTACCGACGCAGCATGTTTTTGCCTTCCTGACAGAGCCCTTTTTTTCAAATCTGACATGTATCACTTAAGTGGGGATAACTTTTTTTTGCTTTTACTTATCCGAGTGATTTTGAGATTGTTTTCTCGTGACACATTGTACTTTAAATTAGTGGTAAATTTTGGTCGATACAGTTTTTTTTTTTTGTGAAAAATACCAAAATGTCGTAAAAAAATTGAACATTTTGCTATTTGCAAAATGTAAAATTGTCTGCTTGTGAGACAAATAATCATACCACTCAAAATAGTTAATAACTAACATAGACCATATCTAAACTTTATTATTACATCATTATTTCAACTTTCTTTTATTTTTTTTGGACACTAGGGGGCAGCAGAGTCTAAATTTTACACATCACACAGTAAACGCTGCTTTTGGCTGTTCACGTTTGAACAGCCAATCGCAGCAATCGCCCATGGCGGGGGGCATCGCTGCTCCCCCTGGGCAATGAGGGAAGATGTCTGCTGTCAGGGACAGCAGACACCGTCCCTCTGTCACCGCGTCTCTAGACGCGGTGACACTTTGAAGTCATGACGTACATTTACGTCATGTGTCGGGAAGTACATCCCGACCATGACGTAAATGTACGTCAAATGTCGGGAAGGGGTTAATTACACATATGAAAAATACAATAATAGATGGAAATGCATTCATGTCTCACTTTGTAATACATGGCCGAAGCTTATATAGCTACATTTACAGCTATGAGTGTGTTTCAATGAGTTCAAATCTCTGGTCACTGTCTTTTTTACCCATTGCAACATTAAAAAAACTCCACAGGATTGGATAGAAAATTGCAATATTTAAAACCATCCATGTAATTGTGACTCATTCTGGTCACTCAAGTAAATCACTTTATGGCTGACATTTAATGGGATGAGATATTTTGACTTTTGTGATTTCTAGAAAAAAAACTGCCAAATTTACTCGTTTTTGCAAAATTGCCAAATTAATAGGATGCGAATTGTGCTTAATATCGTGGTTTTCCCCAGTCAATTCGTACATGGTTACCTGTCTGTTTGAATTCGCACTTCAATTCGCATCCAGATGTTTTCCCATTATAAAGTATACAAATCGCAGATTTAATAAGATGCAAATTCAGAATTTACCAGAATTCTGACTAAAAATCACCACATGAACAGACCAGGTTCTGATGGGCTGTTTTGAAACAGACCAACTTAACAAAAATGGAAATGGTTTAAAGTAGTGTCCCCTACTATAATCAGAAACTGCCCTACATATACCACAACATCATAAAGGGCACATGTGAGGGTTTGGGAGATTTTGCTGTCTGGAGTAGAGCTGGTCCTTTGGGATATTGCCTGATTGGAGGAGCTGCACGGGAGGAAGGAGCAAGCTGTGCACCAGATCCATGTCCTCCAAGCACTTTGTGCTTCACATAGGTACCGTGCGAGGGTGTACCTGGACTTCTACTCTGATCAACAGGTGGTGGGGATGTTTCAGTGAGAAATTATTTGTCTTTTAGGGCTGCCAACTATGTGGTGTCTCGGCTGCAAAAATATTGTGTGCCCTCTACTTCTTTGCCACAGGCTCCACTCAGTCTGTGAGCTCATGGTCATTGGGGGTTTCACAAGCCACTTTCTCATTTAACTCAGGTGTTTTATGCCTTGAAGAAGCTGTGGCACACATATATCTCATTCTCATGAGTGTCAGGACCTGAAGGTAGCATTCTATCCACTCTCAGCATTCCCTTATGTGCTGGGAGCCATAGACTGCACCCACATTGGGATTCGGGCACCACAAGTGAGGGAGTACGTCTATGTCAATAGACGTGGGCATCACTCCCTCAACATGCAGGTGGTATGTGACGCCAACCTGAAAATTCTCAGTCTCTCTGGCCTTTGGGACCACTTCCAGGGGTGCACCATGCCCGAGGAATGGCTACTTGGTAAGTATATTTTTAAATTTTTTAAATTTGTTTGCCTCTTTCTAAAGTATGCAGAAAATGTTTAACAGAAAATGTTTAACATGAAAAAACTACACTTATGACCACTATAGTGTGTGCTTATGTAGTGGCTATTGCTTTAACGCATGTACATTTCACCTATACTTCAAATGGCATGTTGCTAAGGGCAACCAATGTGAATGGTCACATTGTGCACCTCTATTTTGCACCTGATTATGCTTGCTTAGCCACTAGCAACATTACATGTGACAGCACAGCTACAATAATGCACATATTGCTACCCACAATGTTTGGGGTGCTGATCATCAGGGATACTGCTTTACCACCCAGCCAAAGCAGTGGTGATTGTCCAGGCTTGCTGCATGCTGCATAACATTGCCCTGGCCCAAGGCAATTATGCAGAGATAACATTGCAACAGTTGTGAAGGAAGCTGCATCTACCCAGCCTAGGGTAGTTAGGGGGATGTGTTCAGAATGAGCTGATACGGCAGAATTTCACAGATATTTGGATGTGTGCCATTCAACAATTGTAAATAAAGACAACCCCCCCCCCCCCCCAATTAAGGCTTTCTGGCCTGCATTCTACTACAGACTCTTTTTTTAATCTTTCCCTACACAACCCCTTCTATGGACACCTCTACGTGGTGGCATAGTTGGGGAAGTACTAATAGGTGTACTTGACACACTGCTAATACTTGATGGGCCAGGAAGAGTAATATTTTCTGATTGGCTGAAAAGTTGGGCATGTAGTGATACCATAGCTGTCATTTGTACCATAGAGGCCTGGGTCTGAGCACCTACACTCTCATTTAGGGCCTGACTGATCTCCAATAGTTGGCTATCGATGGTGACAGCCATACTAATTTTTGTGCCAGCAGTTATGCGTGCGGTGTTGGCCACCTTATGCGATTGCTGGCACATATAGCCCTGCTTGTTCTTCATCTGGTTGGATTGGTTAGCCATAAACTGAACCTGCTTGATTTTAAATAGGTCTAAAGATCTAGCTAATTCATTTGCATTAGGTGCTGTAGGGGCTGGTTGGGTAACTGGGGTGCTTTTGGAGTGGCCTCACACTTGTTGACCTTTGAATAATGGCGGGCTGTGTTGCTTCTTCCACAGGTTGAAAGGTCTCCAGTATGATTTCTTCTTCGTCCTCCATTACTTGTGGTGTTACTTGTGGCTGCACTGGATGTGTTGATGTCCCTGTGAAGATGTTCAGATTGGTAAATATGTTCACATTACTGAGTATTATGTTTAAGTGTATTTTGGGCCAATGTTGGGATATGCAGTTTTGAAAAACTCCTTTATACTGTTTTTTTTTTAACATCACCATATGTTTTAACATGATGTGATGTAGAAATATCTTGTGACAGTGGCAATATTATTAATAATATAGTGTTGAAGTAATGGAGTGTGGGTCTTAAAAGTTCCATGCACACCATCGTTGACAGTAATGCTCACTATTTGGAGTACATAAACTCACATTTATTTTGTGCATGTTTCAGGAAGGAAACATGGCTTACCATGGGGTGTTATTTGTTCTTCAATAATTTGTGAGTGAATGTAAAAATATATTGGTGTGTTTTTGATGCCTTTGACTGTTGCATAAGTGTTGCATGTTTGTGTATATATTAATAGTGTGTTTGTAAATGTAAAAAAAAATGTATCACCTGCAGTTTGTGAATCCTGGCTTACACGCTGTGTAGTCTGCGTAGCAGAAGGCCTTCTGAGATGTGGAGCTGTAATCAAAATGGAGGACAAAGTTACAATTATTTCCATTAAGGCAGGTCCGGCACCACCACTAGGCTGCTTTAGGAATTTGCCTGGGGCACTGGCCACTGTAAAGTGACAGTTGGGAGCAGCCTCCCTCCCGGATGGAGGTGAGCGGCACCCGCAACTCTGCAGCCATCGCCGCATCATCCGCCACCACCCTTGGAGACCGACGCGGCGGCGTCCGCATCACCCCCCACATGGGGCACTCCGGTGCCTTGCACTGGCCCTCCATTAGGGACATTTGGAACCAGCATGCATGGACACATGTAAATTGATTTGAACTAATTGACTACATGCCCAAACATACATTTTGGACTATCTCTGAATACTTTGGATGCAACAAAATCATGGGAAACCATAAATTCTGTTATTTTTTGCAAACAAAATGTATATACTACAAATCATTAGTGATGTCTCTTATTAGATGATGGTGCTATTATTTTTTAGGTACTTGTGTATTATCACGGCGCCCACTGCTCTATTAGCGTACAGGGCTATTCTGCGTAGCGAAATCGCGTCGCATCGCATCGCATGCCGTGTACAATTGCGTCGCATTGTACTGCATTGTACAGCATTCTACAGCATTGTATACAGGATGTGATGCAATGAGATTAAAAAATTGTACAAGCACCCATCACATTCTATACCACGGAATTACATAAAAATGCCATTTAGGGTGGCTCCCCACTATCCACTTCCCCCACCACTATCCAGTCATCGTCCCCCCACTATCCACGTAATACCGAAGCGTGCCGAGCGGTGGTGGAACGCGTCCTCCAAATTTTTTCATACCCCCACTATCCACGTCGGCGAGGAGTTGATTCTATATAGTGTGGCGAGCGCAGCGAGCCACTGAGCCCTAAGCGTGGCGAGGGGACGCGGTATACCTGTGAAGTAATCCGCGTCCCCCCACTCGCCACGCTTCGGGCTCGGTGGCTCGCTGTGCTCACCACACTATATAAAATCAACTCAACATACATGCGATGCACTGCGATGTACCTTTTTTTTTTAAATTTTACAATTTTGAACTCCTTCATTTACAATGCTATGTAATGTTTTATTACAATAACTGCAGTTGGAACTACATTACCCAGCATGCCCCCAAAACCTCTATTATGAACATTAACTGTAAATGAGGCCACCTTGCTGGGATCTGTAGTGCCACAGCAGCACTATATTGTACCAACACAGAATTACATGTATTTTAAATTACAATGCTTAGTTGTTTTTGTACTTTAAGGCTTGTGGTTGCCCACGGCATTCACAGCCCCAGTAATCTCCTCCCACATTTGCCACTTGCGCATCATATTGGTGTGTGCATTATCCTTGCCTAGAAGGCGGTTGTAAAAGGGCACAATGGCATGGATAAGGGCTGAATTTTCGGTACTTGTTTCCTAGCACGGCACCCGTCATGGGTCATCTCATACCTTAAGTTAAGGTATGCGATGGACGCGACCAATGCGATTTTAGGGCTATTTTTAGCCTTTTCCCGGACAATTAAAAAATCGCGTCCATCGCATGCCTTAACTTAAGGTATGCGATGCAACTGACGCGATTTTAACATTGAATGCATTGTATTCAATGTTAAATTCCTATGTAAAATCGGGTCTATTGTATGCCATTATAATGGCATACAATGCGACCGATGCGATGGACCCGATTTTACATAGGGAACAATGTTAAATGGCCCAATGGACCCGATTTTTGATTGTATACCCACCCTGATGGGTAATTTGTATGTGAAATGCCCCCCCATTGTTAACGCCACCCCACGAACGTTTCATATCCCCACTATCCATGTTGGCGTGGAGATGATTTTATATAGTGTGGCGAGCGCAGCGAGCCACTGAGCCCGAAGCGTGGCGAGCGGACGCGTATACCTGTGAAGTAATGCGCATCCCCTCGCGGGGCTCGCTGCGCTCACCGCGCTTCAGGCTCGGTGGCGAGCGCACTATATAAAGTCAACTCCACGTCAACGTGGATAGTGGGGGTATGAAAAGGTCGGAGGACGCGTACCGCCACCCCTCCTTTTCCATCTCCTCCTCGCTCTCCTCCTCCTCTGTGGGGTCCTCATCTTCATCTTGCCCAGCATCACCCTCCTCCTGCCAGTTTACCTCAGACATGTCTGCGTCCTCCTGCTCCTCCTCACTGTGTTTGGTAAACATGTCATCTTGGGTGCTGGTGTAGCTGGTTGCAGCAACAGCTTTCTCCTGCTGTTCCTGGTGTGGGTGCTCCTCCTGTCTCCTCCCTGGCACTGCCCTCCTTGGCACCATACTGCCTCTCTCACTGCTGGTCTCTCTTGTTCTTTTTCCTCCTCCTCTCCTGTTCATGCTGCTCTCCTCACTACTGTACCTTTCAAAGGTCAAAATGGCGCCAGACCCCTTTATTTAGGGTGTATATTATTATATTTACAACACATGCCCTTCTTGAGACATACTATATATGGGAAAGTACAGAATTGGATGCAATTTATGCATGACCGCTCTCAGGTGTTAATAGAACACTGCATTTTTTTTTTTGGTAGATCCCTATAGGCAGGGCTATTTTTTGCAGGCTCCAGCAGGAACTGTGGCCCTTATTCTAGTTCACTCTTTCTGACAAAATATTTCTTAGATGGACAAAACCATGTGCACTGCAGGTGTGGCAGGTGTAAAACCCCACCCAAATCTAATTATCTCTGCACAAGTAACACCTGCCTCACCTGCAGTGCACATGGTTTTGTCCATCTGAGAAATATTTTGTCAGAGTGAACTAGAATAAGGGCCACAGTTCCTGCTGGAGCCTGCACAAAAATAGCCCTGCCTATAGGTTTGATATGCCAGTGCACCAATTGCCATCAATTATGCCCCTCCCCCATATGACCCCTCTCTAAACCCATCCATTTCCATGATTTTCCTTTTACCTTAGCTGGCTTCCTCCACTGCTGTTTCTTCTGTGTTGTCTCTCTAAATGATATTGATGGTGACAGCAGCTTCACATTATATTGTGTAGTGCGGCCTTACGGTCACACATACTTTCCCTGATATTATAGTAGTTGAGAATTCCTGCTACACTAGCACACCAACAAGCTGCCCAATATCAAAATTGTAATTAAATGTTACAGTACCACATTTAAAAATACACACAATTTAATAATAAGTTTGAGGATTTGATATCTTGGGTGCTATAAATCATATACCACACATTAAAAGGAGATACATATCATATGTCCCTTTTTTTGTGGGTCCAATTTTCCTTTCACTTTCAGAGGGTTTTATCTTTCAGCGTGAAGTCCCAAATCCATTGGCATAGGGACCATGTAGGAAAATAAAGCAAACACTAAAACTGTGTGTCCGTTCTATATTGACAGTCCAGGGGGTACTAGAATGCATTATAGACATTCTAGTTATGGGGAGCTAGATAGAGATGAGCGTAACCCAGTATCTGAATATAAGAAGCATATAAAAGGTATCTTTTTCTTCTAGTATCAAGAAAAACAGCATACTCTCGCAGAGGTAACATCCTCTGGAACTTTGTTAACTTACGCTCAACTACAAGCCCAATTCTCCCTCTCCCATAGGGACTTCTTTAAGTTCCTTCAACTTAGGCATTGGCTATTTAATAAAATCCCAACCCCTCATACTGTTCCCACCATCCCCCCTATATATTCAGAATAAATTGACATGTGCGAATAGTAAAGGGGGTATCACCTGGTGGTACAACCTAGTGCTAGAACCAGCGGGATTTCTAAAATCTCCCTCTCTATTGAAATGGGAACAGGACTTGGCCGAATCAATTAGTGAAGAAGAGTGGCACCAAATATTTCAAGTTTGTTTCAAGGTATCTAAATGTATTTCCCATACCGAACAATATTACAAATTACTCCACCGTCTATATATGACTCCAGTATTGCTGCATAAATTTAGCCCAGCTAACTCTAATCTTTGTTGGCGAGGTTGTGGATATGTGGGCTCCCTATTCCATATATTCTGGGAGTGCCCATATGTCTCCAATTTCTGGACAGCGGTGTTTGTACTAATATCAACAGTCTTAAAAATCCCTATTTCCCCGACTCCAAAATTGGCTATATTTCACCTATCTAACAGTCTGTCTAGTAATGAAAGATATATCACAGGTCATATATTGATCGCATCTAAAACCTTGATTGCACAGTATTGGCGTTCCACCCGAATCCCAACCATCCCCCAAATCGAACAGGCTGTTCAAAGCCACTGCGAATATGAAACCGCTGGAGTGCGCTACTCTCCCTCGGCCTCCAATCCACTAATCAAGTGGCTTGGTTGGTCTGAGTACAGGACCACTAGAACATAATTCATACTCATAGGTTACGGTAATGGTCTCTGTTTCAGTGCTTTCGGAGTGCCCCCTGATTGGCCTCTATAGTAATGTTGAATTATAAATGTATATATATATATATATATATGGACGTGAATCTTTAAATGTGTGCCCTTCCTTTATTTGTCCCTCCCCTATTTTATTATTATTATTTCTGTACCCTATTATTTGTTCAGCAATATAAAAAACTAATAAAAACAAATGTTTAAAAAAATAAATAAAAGAAAAACAGCATACCATTACTCACGGTGATTTAGATGTAAAAATCCTATAAAGGTATCTTTTGGTGGCAATCCCAAAGAAATTGGGGTTTCTGTGTTCTATTGTTAAAGGTAATGAAGGACTTGATTCCTGCCAGATATTTAGTGACTACCACGTCACAGAATTGTGAATATGTACATAAAGAAAATATGCAATTGTGTAGAACCGTATAATCTTATAGTGATATTTCTAGGGAAACTGGAGCTTACCCCACTCTACGCTAAGTAGCGTACCATTACTCATGGTAAAATCATGCCTGCCCTACAAATGATATGTAGGTAAATGTGCCTTCATAATCATATATATTTTGGGTGAACATACTCTAATTCACACTTTTTTTATATGAATTTGAAATTGAATTTTTACAATTAATTTGTGTATTTGACTCACAGTTGAATTGGGGATAAACTGCTCATCAAGGTATTTTCGGCCCACTTAATTCATGAGTGTGGTATGCTCCCCTCTATCCAGCTCCCCCTTAAATAGAATACATCTATATTGCCTTGTAGTACCACCTTGTTCCATGGTCCCTATGCCAATGGATTTGAAGATAAAAAAAATCTGAAAGGGAAAGGTTATTTGGACCCACAAAGAAAGGGACATATTGAATAATATTTATCTTGTTTTTAATGTACGGTATATAATTTATAGCGCCCAATATCAATTTGTCCAACACATACTGGCTCGCTACTGCCTGGCTCGCTACTGCATAACATTATTAGCGGCAGCTGACAGACCACTGGGTTCAGTTAAATCAAAGGGCCATAATGAACAAAAAAAAAAATTAATTGCACCGGCCACCACCAGTGCAATAAAGCTACATAGTCAGCAGTAAAGCTACAGCCCCAAATAGCTAATTAGAATTTAGCTATATAGCCTGCCCAAATGCCACTAGAATTTGCTTATACTGCCTATAGCTGTCATTGTATTTGCAGAATGCTACTTATTTATGAATAGGACATATCCACATGATAAAAAAATCTGGCTCTGCAATATAATGTGGAGAACACAATTCAGCATTACAGCTTTAGGCTGTACGCATGTTACACATGTGGAGACTGTATGTGCTTTTCTTGTATGTTATTTCCCGGTTAGTCCTCAGGCATACAGGTAGTTTCATTGGTTGCTAACTTAATTGTCCTCGATGAGTATACTGTACATTTGCAAGCTAGATTACAGGCTCTTCTGGGTTATGGATATGATGTTAGTGTATACATAAATGATAGTAATAATAATCCATTACCAATATTAGGTTAAATGATCATATAAGCTTTAATTTTTTCTAAATCTAATATTCATATCTCTCATTTTTTTTATTACAAAAAATGTCCCCCATAATATTTCTTGCTATATTATAAACCATATGCTACAATACCAGGAAAAATTGATTGTACAATTGTGACCATCTCTATGCAAATTTGGTCTATAATAAGCCATTGTTTAAAGGACGCAGTTATGTTAATATACTACGTATCTTAAAAATCAATCTTCTGAATGTCTCCAAAATAGTTTGTTATCACTCCCACCTTGCAGATACAACCCTGTTATTCTGCTATTATACCTGTATAGTGCAGGGGACGTTGGGGAGGGATCAGTGTGGATCATTGCTCTCCCAGGAGGACAAAAAAAATACACAAGCATCTCTGGGACCAGCAGTGACACGCGTCGGACAAAGAGGCAGGCTTCCTATAAATGTGGCTGAGCCTTTCACATTCAGTGCTTGACACACTAGTCAGACACTGACAGGACTGCCTAGATAGAACTGTGTATACTGTATGTGAAGGTGCATAATGTTCCACTGAACATACTCAACAAAGCTATCACACAGAGGATTTCACCAAAACAGTAAGTATATTACAATTACATGTCTATGACTGGTGTTATTTGAATTGCTAGGTACATCAGCTATAACTTTATACAACATAGCCTTTATTTAATTTATATAGTACTTCTCTTTTTATATATTACATATAAATGCATTACTGCACAGAAGTGAGAATTGTATTAAATACAGTAAAATTATTAATGCAGCAGTAAACCTTCGTGAAACTAGCATTAAGCATATGTCAGCATAAATGTGTATTTATTATTATTATTAATAATAATAATACTAATGTGTTTTTTATTTCACAATTGTAATTGCATTTTATATGTGATCCTTTATGTTCTAGTCTGACATATTTGATTTTAAATGTAAAACATTTTCCAGAAGTAAAATTCATACAAAAAATGTGATTATAATAAGTAGATATTGATATATTATCGTATGACATTATCAAAACTCATATTATTTTTTGTTGACTTTTTTATAATCTCTGTTTAAAGTAATTGGCAGCAAAACAAAAATGACATATATTATTACATATTTTATTAATAATAATAATAATAATAATAATATTACATATTTTTATTACTACATTGTGATTTTCTTAAAATTAGTCATAATGTTAAAAAAAAATGCATTTTGCCAATGTTTGCCATAATGGCTGCTTTTATAACATCCTATGGATTTCCAGAACAGAACAAACTGTGCTATATGATCTCATATATTAATTCCTTGGGTGCTTGAACTGTGATGCTAGTGTACTTTGATATATTTATTCTATGAAATGTTTTTCAACATGGTCATTATTGACAACGTACCAGTGTAATGAAAATAATTCTAGATTTTATGAAGAGAATAATATTGGGAATTTTTGCCAAACAGAGCCATTTTTACCCCTTGTAAAATACAAAACAGTCTATTTTTTAGCTGAATTATAAAAAATGTTTCAGTTGGCGTTACCAATGACATTACTATAAATGTATGCTTATAATCTGAACACTGAAAAAGTGTGATACAGTATATTTTATGTTTTTAAAAGCTTTGAAATTTATTAGGAGAGGTGAATCTTGAGTTCGCACCCAAAATAATCCATAAATTGGATGCTTTTGTAATTGAAATTGTAAAATAACACTCATATGTTAAACATTTCACCTGCAGTGTGGGTTTATTCTACAGCTTACTTTTTGTTGTGCTGATCTTTTTTACATAGGATTAAACAGTGGTACTAAACACAGTTTTATTGTTTGTAGTAATCCCTTGTAGACGATCTGCTGAGAAAATGACACGTAAGATCTTTACCAACACCAGGGAGAGGTGGAGGCAGCAGAATGTTAATAGCGCTTTTGCTGAGCTGAGGAAACTCATTCCCACACACCCACCAGACAAGAAGCTAAGCAAGAATGAAACTCTAAGATTGGCCATGAGATATATCAACTTTCTCATTGACATCCTTGGAGACCAGGGTATAACTAAAGTTGGAGCAACTTCCCAAGCAAGTATACTGGGCATCTTTGAACCAGAGCCACAAAGCATAGGAGAATGGACTGTGATGGATCAGTGCAGTGACTCTTCACCCGGGACAAGCAGTGACACCCAGGACTGCTGGTCGTTAGCCCCCTCACCATAGAACTAATTGCAATGGTCAAGCGTTATTTGCCTGTTTAAAAAAATTGTTGTTTCTACGTGTCTACCTAATGTATTATATAGCTGTTTATTTATTATTTATATTTTATCCCTGTTGAACAAGCTGTCAAAGGAAAGATTTGGGACAATTGAGTTAAAATCTGTTGCACAATTACTATGGATAGCTATGTCTTAATATATGGAACATAACATTCTCAAGATGCATTGGACTTGGCCTACTGAAGAAGAAAAAAATGAATGAATAATTGATATGCCCATCACCTGCTTAGTATTTGGGGGACACTTACCATTGTATTCTATGAAGTCTCTAAATATGAACATGTACTATTGTTCTATATTTACATCGTAGATTGCAGTCAAGTTTGACCTAGGTGTGGTACTCTAGCCACTTTTATTATACATAACCTATCAGCCAAATGAGAGATATAATTAAACACCGGCAAGGGAATTATATTCTAGTACGTTTCTGAGGTACAGTATAAACCACTCAAGGACACACTGAATCTTATTTGTCAGACATAATCTGTTTTATTCATATTAACATTCCCTTCAAAGTTTTAATTAATTAAGTAAGGCAACGAGCAAGGGTAAAACAATGAACTGATCTTAATATACAGTATAATAAAGTGTTAACATTTTAGAAAATGTTATTATGGTATGTTGGTCTTCATTAACTGAAACCTTGTACATAAAACAAAATCTCAGTTTTTCTTTTGCACTAAGATTTAGTCATATATGATTTCAGAGGTGCTTGTATTATTAATTTTCTGATTTCTTTTAAAATATTTTTATAGCACTTAATTTATAAGTATAGAAAAGACAACACTAAACAGCAAAGATGGTAGTTTTAAAGTCAATTTTTTTTTTACTTTATTAATGATGGATATTATTGCAAAGTTTGCTTGCCCCCACCCTCCCCCGCCACACAAACACACAAAAGCAATGTGTCCACGTAGCAGAATGGGGCACTGAATATACAGTAAATTGCATACAAATATGGCCAAGTATGTTACATAAATAATGAATTGACAGTGATACCTAAATATATGCATCTCTTTTTAGACATGTACATAACGTTACAAAATTATCTTTGAAATATAAAGTTAGATGTACCAGTTTCCTGGTAGCATACTATGGAAATTCCTTAGGCTTGTAATGGACCACCATCTCAATATCGGTTGGAGAGCAAACTGTGGCGATGTGGGTGTAGCACAGTAAGCCTCACCAACACCTTTTCTTTTTGTTGGTACTTTGTTTTCATTTTTTATTTTAAACAAAGGATAGTAACCATGAGTTCACTAATACCCCTTTCAAATGTCAGGGCGGTGCTTTCACATTAAACCTGGGTCACCCATTATACAGTTTTAACCCTTCTTATAACTCAAATTGCTGGCTTGGTCGACCCAGGTTATACATTTTGGTGCTTTTATAGCACACCTCAACCTGGGTCAACAAGTCACCTAATCATCCGGGTTTGAGGTGGGGTGTGAACGGGGTATAATTCGATAGCAAAACAAGGCAACTGGAGCACTGATTTGAACAAACATTTCGAGGTATGAAAACCAAATGTCAGACATATTTCTCTATGCCGTGTACTTGAGTTCTCCAATTAAGTAAAGTGTAAATTACAAGAAGCAGCATTGTGAGTTTACACCTTGTAGTTGGTAAACAAGCACTATCCATTGAAAACTAAAACACTTGGGGGGGGGGGGGGATTTACTAAGGTGGGAGTTCTATATCAGATGGGATGTTGCTATGAGCAACGAATACTATATGTTATATTTTAGAAGGTGATAAATAAATAAGAATTAGATTCTGATTGGTTGCCCATTGCAACATCCCATCTGAAATAGAACTCCCATCTTAGTAAATTTCCCCCCATGGAATCTTTAATATAAAAATATAATTTTACATATGTAAACTTGTAAAATCATTGCCACTTTCCAAGTATAACTTTGATGTAATTTATTGTTACTTTTAGTAGATTTGATCATGAAAATCTGTATCCTGTTTAAATAACTAGACATTGCTGTAACTGCACTTACCAAAGAGTTTCTTGAAAATGTGTGAATTTAATATTTTGTATTTATTTGTTATCATATTCCAATAAATGATTAAAGTTTTTTTTTCCAAAATGGTCATTGAAACAAGAAGTTGTGTCTGTGACTATTGTGATTTAACATTTATCTGCTGCTAGTAGACATAAGAACTATTTTTTTGAAAGCATTTGAGGAAATATTCTGCATTGCATTACATTAGTCATATCACACAGCAGAATGAGCTGATCGTCATGCTCACGGCACTGTGCATAGACTATAAACACAGCAAAATGGAAATGTACAAATACAATGAAGAATGCCAGCCCGTAGACTGGAGTAGTGCCAGTGATTTTCCCCTCAGTTTCTTTAGCTTTGTCCACTGGAAGGGCTGCTGCAGAATGTAAGTTGGACTAATGACGTCCATATTGCAGACACAGAGAAAAATAAAATATTCACCTGCATGCAGAGCTCTTCACATCTCTGCAGTCTACCCATTCCCTACCCCTATGCTTTGTTTGCCTTGATCACGAGTCACACTTACAGCAGCCTATATTGTACTTGTTGCAAGAGACTCATCTGCAAACAAATATATATTTTTTTGCCAATCAATGCTGCACCTCTGGCAAATCCATCAGTATGCACTCATTAGACTTTGCCTACACCCCCCCCCCCCATTACAGCATGGCTGCAGTATACCTCATTGCCTTTTTTTAAATATTGCAAGCTCTTTTTTCCAGAGTAGGCACAGTGTGATAACGTGTAGAATGTGCTCCACTCCAAATAATGCAGTCCAGACACAGGAAAATGGCAGCTCCTCTCTTAAAAATAATGAGGAGCTGCCACTGGTATCAAGTATCCGTGATGTGCGGTCAGGTGATGCAGGTGAGGCAGAGCCTTTCCTGCCATACTCCAGTATGATGGACAATTAATATAATCAGAGATTAACAACAACAGGGTATAGCTGATCACTTTAGGTTTATATATGTTATAGATTTAAGTAGTTTGATTATCTATCAGTGACTCTTATGTGATATACCCAAATACAGCATATTTCTCGGTTATAGATAGTGCATATGTTCATATGATATAAAAAAAAAAATAGAAAGAATACACTTAAATCCGCCTTCACCCACAATAACAGGCAAAAGATGACCAGGAGATCTCCACCAACAGTGAAAATCAAAATCGTCTTGATCTGTGATAGTTACGGTAAAATGGAATCTCCTAATAATACCCATCAAAAAGACCTACCCACGCACATTTGACGGATCCACTATTAGAGAAAGGGCACTGTGCTGAAGTAAACAGGACTCAGCTTGTGGGCAGCTGTCTGGTGAAAAGGAATCCTGTTACCTTCACCAATAACAAAGTAATAAGTTTATTTTAAAATGGAGTTTCTTCTTTTTTTGTCCTTCTTCTTTGTATTGTTACTGAGACAATTGGGTTGACAATGTTTTCAGTCCAGAATCTCCAATATGTTTATGGTCTGCTTCCTACAGCGGAATGTATGCCTATTGTGTGATGTAACATACTGTACACACAGCTACAGCTTGTTTGGATTGACTATCAACATTTCCAATGGTTGAATACCTACTATTATCCCGATTATATTATTGATCACTGCATTGTTGTCATCTGTATGTGGTGCAACTATACAGCAATTTCAGGTATCAATAAAAATGGTCCTACTGTAGACCAGTCTCCTTGGTTCTTGTTACTATATCTGGTTATTTTGAAGTTTTAATGCAGAGATGTACCCCTGATGAAGTTACAATAAGGGTCGAAACGTGTTTAAAAAAAGACCTAACACTGCAGATTCCAAAATAAGTGAGAAATATCAACAATATTTACTGAAGTGTGTTTTGAGGTCTCTTAATAAATATTGGATCATTGTAGCCATTTTAAACAGTTGTATTATAGTGTAAATAGAAGAATTTATTACAAGTGCATATGCTTTTTTGGTGTAATATACAAATACTGAACACTAAGTTAGCCTCTATAAGTGTGTGTGTGTGTGTGTGTGTATGTGTATAACTGGAACCCGTCACTCTGGATAAATTGAAACTTGCCCAATGCCTTCTGAAATGCAGCTGCAGGTACGCATGTTGTAAATAGCGGGAGTTGGAGGTGGCCCTCGGGACTTGTAAGTAACATCTAACGACAGTGTTATTTCTTTCAACGTTTCAGTGCTGTGGCGCTTTTATCCAGAACGGCATATATATACTGTACTTAATTTTATACAGTGAAATTATTTGGATGAGATAAAAAGAGATAGTGTATTTTGGATGTTCGTTGCTGGGAGAAATATGTATGGTAACATTTACTTTGTAAATTGATTTGCATTTAGGTTTCCGTTAGCAGAGATTGGATCTCATCCCAGACTCTCATTGGGCTTGCTACATGAGTCTAAACTGAGCAGTATATTCATTTAGGTATTTCACAGGGATTGGGCATTGGGCTGTGCCCAATGTGCTTTTATATATGGTCGTTAGGTTGAAATGCATTGGGTCAACCACTGAAGGTTGACATGGCTTAGGGCAACACATGAAATAGGTTGACATGACTATAGTCGACATTGTTGGAAAATTGACACAATCAGTAGTTCAAGAGTGGCTAGGTAGACAATGAAAAGGTTGACATGGGTTTTTAACTTTTTTTGATTGAGCCGACATGTGCCGTCAGGCAGCAATACATTCCCTACCATCCGCTACGGCATGCAGGGAGAATATAATATTGTGCCGAGCGCAGCAAGGCACCGTGCCTGAAGCATGGCGAGCACGCTGTACACTTTGACGGTGTCCATGTCGACCATGTTGACATTCGGGATGGAAAAAAGTGAAAAACCCTTGTTGACCTTTTGACTGTTGACCTAGCCATTGTCGACATAATGTTTGTGTTGACATTCCAACCATGTTGACATTAGCCATGTCGATCGATTTATTGTGTCAACATAAGCCATGTTGACCTTCAGTGGTTTACCCAATGACCAATAGCCTTAGCCCTAGGCTCATCAGTATAAAACCAAGGAGCTTTGGAAATCAGTTATTATATGGTTATTATATGGTATTAATGAGCAAAATATTACACCTAGCATACTATAACAAGTTAGTTCCTAGTATCATAACCAGTATACTATTTCCACAGTGGCCAGCAAATCTATAGCAATGTGTTATAAAAAATAATGTACAGCATCTTATATACAGAGCTGTACAATTGTCCTATCTGGCACTAAATACGAATAGCAAGAACCAACATGGTAGCCCACCGAAGGCTGTTAGTGTATTGTGCAGAACACATACTGTATTACTCCAGTCCTGACGGTTTTATTTCTTTTAATATCAAATATACATTTTTGATGCAGTATATACAAGATTGTGTGCGTACAGCCATTGCAACATTGCTACAAATGTACAGACATGTGAAAAAAATCAAAAGTGGGCCTAAACTAATCACAATTGACTTTTGTTACTTGATGGTCGAGTGATGAAAGCAGAAGAGAATGGGCAGCTTAACTACTGACCTGAGGGGTCAAAGGTCAGCTCCAAGTATTACTTACATTTCATATGGACATAACAATGTTGTTATGTAAATCTAGGGATCTACATCCAAAACACTGAATGAATTAAATACTTTTAGGCACTTTTAGCAGCTGCAATGTGACCCCTTAAATACCAAATACTATAAAGTCGTAAAAGGTGACCATCGTAGCTTAGCTTTTCAACTTAATACAAGATTAGTGTGAAATAAATGAAATATATGTTCTATTACTGGGCATGAGGTCTCCCATGAGGGGCAAAGATTATTAATATCTATTATGGTGACTGAATAAAGCGAATCAATGGAATACTGGGGTGTTTTAGGTTATTGTTTAGGAAGGACTGATGAGCATGGAATGTAGAAATGATATCCACACAAGCCTTGTTTTCCCTGAACATCTGGTTTCCCACTTTAACTTGATGCTGTCTACATAGCCTTAGCCAGCACAATGTAGTGTGCTATTTTTTTCCATTAATCAACCATGTATTTTTAAAACTGTCATATTGCTAAAGATGTCACCGGTTCTTCATTTGTTATCTACACAAATGTTATCAAATTATCTGTTCTACAAGTTGATTGCAGTCCCACTGAATTCAATCAGCTGCATATACATATTGTATTAGATTTTTGCACCAGGTTTGAACTAGAGGAAATCATGGGCCAAGTGTAATAGGGTGACAGTTTCAGAAAGTGGGAGATTTTGGGACAGTTTTCCCCTTTTTTTAAAGCAGCAATCAATTGCACTGCCAAACCAGGTTGATTTTGCCATGTACTGTAATTGATTGCTGCTTTAAAAAACATGGGAAAACTCTACCAAAATCTCTCACTTTCTGAAACTCTCACCCCATTACATTTGGCCGGACATTTCGATTTACACTTTTTATAGGTTCTATAAATAATGCACACCTAAAAAGTATGTTATTAATGTTTTTATTGCAAAAGGCTGTTATAGAGTGAAAGGAGGTTGGACTTTTCTGTAACTTATAGTGCACTGGGTTTATCATCAAAGCTGTGGATGCAATTGGTGCAGTGCCCCTGAGTTCACACCGCATACGCTACACCCATTTTTTTAAATACTTAACCCTCCGGTTTCCCTTGATGACAGCAGCAACTTTACAGAGTTCTACAGAAATATGTCCGTCGTGCCATCTTTCCGGAGATCTGCGCATGTGCACTGAGCCCTCCAGCATTCAGACTTTATAGTACTGCGCAGCACTACACACCATCATTTTAAATATAATAAGAGATGGTACCATACTGAGACTTGCAGCACCATGCAATGAAAAGAAAATGCAAATGAACACAGTAAGCACTATGAATACGGAAAGTCAAAATAATTTTACTAAACTCTACAAGTAACATAGCGTATGAAGATTATAGACAAGAAGGATAAATGATTGATGTTCCTGTAACTATAGTTGCAAATAATATTTAGAAGTCTATGGGACTTTAGCAAATCTCCCTGGATGTGGCAATAAGAGGAGAATCGACTCCAAGTTAAACAAAAGAGCAAAACATAAAGCTTTGCCTTATTTACAGATCATGGCTTCTACAACAGTATAATGACCCAAAACACACAGCTAAAAGCACCCAAGAATGGATAAGAACAAAACATATGACAATTTTGCTGCCTTCTATGTGCCCTGATCGGAATTCTATCGAAAATGAATGGAAGGAGCTGAAATATGCAGTCTAGAGAAACTGTTGACAGGTACAGAGATTACTTTAAAAATGCATAATTGCAGTGATTGCCTCTACAGGTTGATCAACAAAATATTAGGTTATGGGTCTCATCTATTTTGTTCATGCAATTTTCATTTATTTTATTATTTAAAATATTGTGTTGAATTAAAAATCAAATGCAAGTCTAAAAGTCTGATTTCTATTAAATATGGAATAAGCAATGGTGCATGCCAATTACTTTCCTTCACTTTCAAGTTATTTTAAAGAACAATATGGGTTATTTTTTCATGGAAATGTACCAATAAATTTGTCCGCAACTGTAAATAAAACATATACATTGCATGCAGGGCCGGTGCGAGGCACCGGAGCGCCCCAGGCGAGTCGGGGTGGGGGCGCCCCGGTGCCGGGGGAGGGGGGGGTACCTGTCCTGCGGCGCTGTCCGGTGACGGGGGTACCTGTCCTGCGGCGCTTTGTATTTAAAGCTGGCGGTGGAGGCAGCGGGGGTCCCTGCAGTCCATTAGAAATAACGAGCGCTATCCGCCGGGCTATGCGGAAGCGCTTCTGTTGTGAAAACACTGGCAGCACGCTGATTGGCTGAGATCAGCGTGCGCCGTGCTGCCAGTGCTTTCACAACAGAAGCGCTTCCGCATAGCCCGGCGGATAGCGCTCGTTATTTCTAATGGACTGCAGGGACCCCCGCTGCCTCCGCCGCCAGCTTTAAATACACAGCACCGCAGGACAGGTACCCGCGCGGCACGCGGGGGGGGGGGCAAAATGCCGCCCTCCAGTGGCCGGCGCCCTAGGCAAATGCCTAGATTTGCCTAGTGGTGGCGCCGGCCCTGATTGCATATAAGCTTGGGGATTAAGCACAGTCCTCTCTACATATAATTTTCCTTGTACAGCTGACCTGCCTCACATTAGGGGATATTTATCAAACTTTATAAAGAAAACAGGCAAAGAAGTTGCTAGAGCAATCAGTCATGTTATATAATGTATTGATAAATGATAGCAAGACACTAAATGGTCGCCATTGGCAATTCTTCAACTTGTCCTCTTTACAAAGTTTGATACATTTTGCCCTTACGCATTTTTTTTTTTTTTTTTTACCATCAGTGGGTCCCAGTGGGGTTCAAATTAGTTTTTCTTTCCTTTGCACATTTAGGCCACAGACTCGGATTTATGTGCATGCAACTTTTGAGCAATTGAAGGCAGTTACCTTGGTGGGCAACCCTTAAGTACCAGTAAAGACTGTTGGCAGAGTATATAGCGGTGCTTATGGTGTTGTTAGAAGAAAGAAGACACACTTTTGGAGGCTTAACCAGGAATGTAGGTTTATTTAGTAATGAGCATATAGTTAACAGGTAGTGAAAAGGTTAACTTGCAGGTGTACAACAAGTTTATGGTGCAGCTACTTATTGTAATCCTGTAGTTGGGTTTGCAGTATGGAGGTCTCTCTGGCAATAGAAGTGCAGACTTTGAAGCAGTGCAGACTTTGAAGCTGTGGGTCTGTGAGCACAGACAGTGGGGCTAGCGCTGCGGCGCTACATGTAGGGAACCTCTGACATTGATTGACAGTTCCCCCACCTTGTAGAAGTTCTGGGGCCCAAGGACACACTGTGGGGATAAAGGCAGCGTATTCTGTGCTCAGTACAGCACAGGGCAGGCTTCCTTCTCACTGGGCGTGCTTTCAAACAGGCAGAAGGGCGTGCTGGCTATAACGGACAGTACAGCACATGGGGGCTGAGGGGATGGTAAGCATAGAGAGACAAATCAGCCAGGAGGCTGCTGCTGCTGAATCCTAAAGGAGACAGGAGCTGAGCGCACCACTCCAACAAAGTCCACCATACATCTGCAACATGTTGATGCTATTAACCTATGACACAAATCAAGGCTATCAAATATGTTTAAAAATCTTAATTTACCAATCCCAACAAAAACTGGATTGGTAAAATTTGATTTTTTTACATGATTAATTCCGGTGTCTCCCCGACGAGTCACTGATCATTGGTGGTAATGGAGGATAGATGAAATGGTTTCAGAGGAATAGGGCCTAGACAAATGATCTATACTGTAGAAAGCAGGGAGCCAATCAGAAGGTTCTTAAATTGTACAACCTTCTTGTTGATTTGTTGCAGTGTATCCATGTGACCACACTGCACAGATTAGCTTGCTTTTTGAGGGTTTCCCTGGCAATCAATAAGTTAAGAGAAGAGCATCTACCCCAAATCTTCGCAATACTATTACAATGATGAGAACATAAAAGTAATCATAGTTTAATCCATATATTTTAGGCTATGTATATACAAGCACCAGAGGTGTAACTACTGTAGAACTTTGTGGGCCCATAGCAAAATCTTTAAAGACCCCTCCTACCCCTGCTTTAATCAATACTAAAATGAGAGAGAGAGAGAGAGAGGGTCCCAGATGGTAAAAGAGAGAAGGAAAAGAGTGAGAAGAGAGCTTTTAAAGAATAGAGAATGGGACTGTCCCCTAGGGGTCAGAACTTGGGGGGCGCTTGTCAAGAGTGGCTTAACCAGCAGCTGTTCAATAAACGTGATAGTTAGTCCCGTAATATGGAAAATAGAAATAGAGATAGCTATTAAAGGGAATGTGGAGAAGAGAGCAGAGCAAGAGAGAGAGAGAGAGAGTGCCAGGGAGAGTGAAGTGGTGAGCAAGAGAGAGAGACCAGACGGTCCAAGAGTGTGAGAGAGAGAGGGGGGGGGGGATTAGAAAGAGTGAATGAGAAGGAGAATCATTCAAAAAGAGAGTGTGACAGGGAAAGAGAGAGGCAGTGTTAAGGAGGGAGTGTGAGTGTCAGGGAGAGATAGACAGTGTCAGAGAGAGAGTGTTAGGTAAGGTAAGAGAGGGAAATAGAGAAACAGTGTAAGGGAAAGGGGGGGGGGCAGAGTACAGTAGGGCTGTTCTTGGTGAAGGTTGCCTGGCTTGGGTTCCCCATGACCCATGCGTACCATACACTCTGCACCCATTATAGACAGGGTGCCGGACGGCTCCCCGACAGTCGGGATTCCGACTGCTCCCTCGTGGAGAATAAAATAGGTGGCGAGCGCAGCTCGCCATTGTGCCCGCAGCGTGGCGAGCGCAGAGAGCCCGCAAGGGGCTTCATTGCGCTCCCCACGCTATGCAGTCGGGATTCCGACGTCTGACTAATGACTGTCGGAATCCCGACTGTCGGAGTATTATACCACACCCTTATAGACATGTCCATGTATGGTATGTACTGCCTGAGCTGTACTCATTGATTCTTTGGATACACACAAGCTTTCAATGTAAGCTTTGGAAAGACCATGGATACAAGAGAATAGGACATTCTACAAAAATGTACTGTACATCATCTACTATAGATGCTTGTGCACACTGTTGTATCATTTGCCATAAGGCCCAGACATATGGAGTGATTTCAGACCTTTTTTTAAGCGATCTGACTAGATTGCTTAGAAATTAAGCACGGATCTCTCCATGTGTATACCGGTGTATGCGCGGTCCCATGTGTCATCATTGCCTGACTAGGGCCCTTATTCTGGTTGGTGCGGCCAGAGCCGCACACGGGGCTCCGGCCGCACAAACCAATCCCCGCCCACCCTACGGATCGCCACGGCCGTCCGTACACGGACGGCTGGCGATCCGCATAAAAATGGTGGAGGCGTACGCCTCCACCATGGTGGGAGCTGCCCCCTGCATTCGATGGTCGTCGACCATCGAAGGCAGGTCCGCACGCCCCGGCAGCTCCCGCAAGCTGAGACCACACGGACAATCGTCCGTGTGGTAGCTTGTATGGGGGCTGAAAGCTGACATCCGGCGACGTCAGCTTTCCGCCCCCATGAGTTGCGTCATGCCCTCATTACCATGCATACGCCCCGCGTTTGCATGGGAACGCCCATGAAACGCGGGGCGTACACATAGGGAAATGAGGGCATGAAGCCTCTCACGCCCCTATACGCCCCCTTTGCGGCGGACGAAATACGTCTGCGGCGAAGGGGGCTGCACATGCGCAGATTGACATCTGCGCATGTGCAGAGTAAAAACATCGGCGGTACGGCCGCACGCGGGCCGTACCGCACGAAGCAGAATAAGGGCCTAGATCTTAAATGCATGCAGTCAAAATCAAGTCAGATTGCCAGTGTTCTCAGCCCAGATCGTTCAGCACACATCACTGGTGCAAGGCATGTGTGTCAGTGATGTGTGCTAAACGATCTATGCGTAAGTACATCGCTAAGCACAGTGCTGCAGTTGCTCCATATGTATGGGCCCATAAAGTTCAATTAATCCACGTTTGTAGTGCTAATTAGGCTATAACGAATGCAACTCAAGTACAATGTAAATAGGAGCATCATCATCATAATAAAAATAATAATTCAGTATTGTGTCAATAAAAATCTGACTATAGCCCCTTGTTTTGTACAGTATGCATGCAGCAAGCTGCAGCAATGAGTAGCTAACATCAGTGAGAAAAACTGCTTTTCCCAATGTGTTTTATTTTTTCACCCTCAAAACACTGTTCATCTAACCATGATTTCTGTTTACATAACTGATAACTGTAAGGCAAAACAGAACCTCCTTTATGTCACTATTTTTATTCTTTATTACACTAAATGTATTAATGCACTGCTATAAAATGTAAAGCTGTGTCTACCTAATGATTACCTTAATCTAGATTTCATTTCTATGGCATAAACGTGAAATGTGGTTATTTTCCAAAGGACAGTTTTTATATACTGGCCTTCAAGGGAATTGCAATGAGCTGTTCCTATTGCTGTTAATGCCATCTTGCCATGCTAATCTATGTGCTACACAGATTGGCGCAACAGAAGAGACAAAGGATCATATTGCCACTGTATAGGAAGTAACACAATGGATTGGTCCCCTGATGCAGCTAGCTATCCACAATGTACACTCCCATGTTGCCTAGTGGTGCACGTATAAGGACATTAGGGTGCTGAATACCAATCTATTTATCTCTATTACATTTGAAATAAACACCTTCAAGGAATATTTACATTATGCGCCATACAGAGCGATAAGGTAACTAAATGAGTAAACTGTTAAAATCTAAAACAAAAAGCACAGTTTTAAAAATCATCAATTACATGTAAACAAGTAATTAGAGTATCGTTATTGATGATCTTCAAATCGTGTTTTCTACACCAACTCTCAGGGCCTCACTAACAAGGGAAAAGCACCAGGATTGAATTCATGGATTGCAGAGAATTAGCGTTTGCCTTATCAGTATACTGCAGATTCTCTAACTCTCTTATCTGCAAAGAGCAGATTACTTGGCTGATCAGCTCTCCAAGCGGAGTACAAATCAAAAGACGTGCCTTTTTTTTTTTTTTTAGCACATTGTGAGTAAACTGCCCAATCTCCAGCCAGATAAATCAATTAATGTGATGCAGAGCTGTTTTCATTTCTCTTACATTTGCTTTATGTTTATGCACCCACCCTTTACATTTCTCTGTAGATCGAGGTTGTAATAGCATCTAAGAGTCCTTAGTAGAGAACTTTACAATATTGCAGGTGCAGTCTTTCAGTACAATGATAGCAAGACAATCCACCTCTTTCCTCCCCCTTTCTCTCTGTGCATTAGTACCTCTCCCCTTGTGTGGGACACTTTGTTTCCATCACCCCTTTTCTTTCCAGTGTACAACACTGCAGTTAATCTGATTATGCAAATTTTAACTTCATAAATCTAGACACGGGGCTCTTTGCAAAAGGAAAGACAAGATGAACGTGGCTCAAGGGGCTGTATGGAGGGAGAGGAAAGGGGGCAAGACAATAAGTTCAAGTTGGTTAAAAAAAATCCTGTGTTTTAGTGAACACAGCACTTACTGGGAAGTCTACACAGCTCTTGACAATCTGGAGTGTTAAAAAACTATTTCAAGTTTAAATGGGGTGGACAGCACTATACGTTGTTTACAACTTAGTTGTCAACTGCTACTGTTCCTGTAAGGAGGGTACTGTAGATAAAGACTACAATTGTGTAGTCAGAACCAGGAATAGAAAGCTGATCTTTTCTAACACAGGTACCATTTGAAATACATTGTAACAACAGATCAATGACATATTGTATATTCCAGCCAGCAAAAGCCACAAATTATAAAAACACATATGAGGTTATTGAATAACATGGTGTAAAGAGGTTGTGACCGAAACAGACATGTTTGTTCTGTAACACATCAGATGACTGGGCATTAGGTTGTTAGATATTGTAGATATTGTTTATATTATTACATACAATTTTATTTACATTAAAACTCACAATAGTCCTAATCCAACCGTCATAAAGCCAGGCATTATTTACATCAGAAGCAACCAATCCACATTAAACCAAAATCCACAGATCATATGCCAATAGGACATTTTAAGTCACATACTTTAAGACTATGCCCAGCGTGTATGGACAACGATGATTGCTATCATCGCTGGGGGGAAAGCCGCTTTCCCCTTGCCCGGCACCATCAGCAGGGGGGTGGGGGACCCATGTGTCAGCACAAAATGCATTTATGTTGTATAAACACATCAAACACATGACATACACATAAATATATTTTATGTGTGCATAATACAAGGTTTCAAAACAGGAAACAGAGGACCTGATTCAGACCTGTTTGATAGGCCGCGTATCCTCGCAGCCTAGCGAACAGGTCAGCAACACCTGCCGAAGGCCCACCCTCCACCGCCCGAATCCCCTCGCTAGCATGGGAGGGGATGTGTACGAGAACATATACACTCACATATAGCCGAAGGGGACCATGATCAAATGATTTCTCTCCCCTTTGGTAATAAAAGTCCATCAGTTATTACCTTTGGAGATCGTTTTGGAGACAGTGGGTGCTGCTGTCATGTGTCATCAGCTGCCCGCTCACGACTGTCGGGACGTCTCAAAACTCATGACCCAGGATGAAATACCCCCTATAGTTACCGCTCCTCATGTGGGTAGTCCCCTCTAATGGGCCACCATCCAGGGGATCTTTCTCCTACAGATACTGCTGCTCGTTGGCAGTCACCTAGGTGCTGCAAATAGAAACTAACGGTTGCTGTCACTGTGAATGGTGCTGCTGCTTCCAAATAAGTCCGCTCGTGCAGGTACCGGCCGGCTGTTAGTGGTTATACAAAGTAATTGGAGACCCTATTTCTATTCACTATTAGTACTGGCCAGTATACAGATGGAGCCCTTCTCATTCAGCACGGGTCTGGCAGTCAGATCACCAACCGCCAGCCCCCGCCAGCCGCTGGAAGGGGATGCGCGTGCACGAGACGCTCGCTTTTCCCCTTCCATCCCTGACGCCTCCCTGTTGCTGTCCGCCAGTCCCTACCACCTGCCTGCACCCCCCCCCCAACCCTGCCCATCGCGCTGAAGCGGAGATGGGCAGGGTTCCCGTCACTCGCCATCCGAAAACTGGGATGTGCATGATGCTTGCACATCCCAGTCAGATGGAGCACCTCTACACCAGCGATCACCGGCGGGGGCATTCTGGCTAGCCCCAGCACTGGCTAAGAGGCGCTCCATCTGTATGTGTGTGTTTTTTTATTACAATTATTATTAATTAAAAAGTATTATATGTTTTAAATTATATTCATTATAATTTGGCTTGTTTAAAAATGTTTCTAGCACTGTCTTGGTTCTTTTAATTTTTTCTATAGCAGCTGGATTGCACCCTTGTGGGCTCGCTTTGCACACCGTGCTTCAGTCACGGTAGCTCGCCACACTTTTATACCCTTCCCCCCCATCAA
The DNA here is from genome assembly GCF_055691185.1 of Crinia signifera. Classification (NCBI taxonomy): domain Eukaryota; kingdom Metazoa; phylum Chordata; class Amphibia; order Anura; family Myobatrachidae; genus Crinia; species Crinia signifera. The sequence goes on from NC_139217.1 coordinate 282,570,715, forward strand.
AGTATACGTGGACCCAGTGGCTGATGGGAAAAGTCAAAAGACAGAAGTGGTTCTAACCACAATCCTCCCTGCACCACCAAAGGCCTAGGGATCAGGAAATTAGTAGATGCTACACCAGCACTTTTTGGCGGCATTGCTCATGCATAGAATATGCTTTATAGTTTACTTGAGATATATATATATATATATATATATATATCAACAATGGGGGGATCCCCTTCCTGCGCTCTATAATGTGCAAGCAGCTCCTCTGAGGGGTCCTCTGTTAGACAGGACCCGAAAGATAGAAATGAAGAGAAATAAAGTTTCAGAGGGCGCTTCAGATAGTAAACCAATTTTAAGTTAATATTTAATAAAATATACAAACATATAAAAACCCGTAATCAGGTATCATACATAAACATGTGGTGAACAATCTCAACAAAAAATATACAACTATGATTAGTCGTTCAGTTTGATCGATGATGGGGGGCCCAACGCGTCATGGTCATGACTTCATCAGGGGCAAGAGTGCAAACGAAAATAACTATGAATGCCCTATACAGTGGTATCCACAGATGAATATTTCAACAAACAGTCCGGAAAGATCCCAATCACGGGACAGAGAAAAAAACTGTTTTTTTCCCTCAAACTCAATGGAGTTATTTAGAGGGTTTTGCTGGAAGACTTTTTCACAATAATATGCTCAGGAGTAGTAGCATGCAGCTGGAGTTCAGCACAGTGAATCACTGTGCATCTTCTTAAAGTGAACGAGAAGAAAAATCAGTGCATCAGGATCCGTAAGAAAGAGATTACAGGAAGAACAAATAATCTTCAACCTGTCACAGAGAAATCTTTCTACTGAGGAGATGGCAGTATTAAGTAAGGGCCTCTCCTTTGTCCCCTGGCCAAAATGTGATGAGTTTCAAGGGAGGATCAAATCCTATAAATTCAACCGCAAACTACACCTAAAAGAACATTTCTCCAAAAAGACAGATTCCACTTTGCCTGATGCCAACAGTGAAACCCCCTTTCGACCCCAGTCCTCCTTTGATCCAGACACTGAAAACGTTATCTCACCTGGTGATTGCAGAAGGTAACGTCCTCCATTAAGAGCACTGAATTTACCCCAAACCCATTATTAGCTATGCTCCATGTTTACCGTGGCGACATGTCCACCAATGACCGTTATGTGATGGGCAACATCTTGGTGGCCACGAAACTCATGATAGCACGACATTGGCGCACCCCCTTTGTACCAACTTTAGATATGATTGAATCGGATGAACAAATGCACTGCGAATTCGAAATAGCTGGGATTACCTATTCTTCATCAGCCTCGAACCCTCTGATAAAATGGTATAAATGGACTGAGTATTGGCTTTCCCGGAAGCCGACACCAAACCCTAGAATCCAACCTTCATCAACACAACCTCTAGACATGTCCAATTACATTGGAAGCTGATTAGCTCAGGCCCTCTATTTTTACTATCCCAACCCTGTGACTCCTATTGATCAGTGAACCCCCTTACAGAACCTATCTCCTATGAAGCATGTAACTGATAAGAGTCGCCTCTCTATACCCATATAACCAATGATTACAAATGTCTGGAGTATCCCCCCACCCCCTCTCCTTCCATATTTTGTATGTCTTTTTATTTTTCCCTTTCTTTCTTTCAGTTTCAGTTTTTGTTGTGTTCTATTAACATGCATACTGTTTGATGCTATTAATGTGTTTATACTTTATTGAAAACTCGGTACTTGTTTCCTAGCACGGCCACAATCTTATGGATCGCGTACCTTTAAGTTAAGGTACACGATCCATACGATGGACCCGATTTCCTTTGAAATCAGGTCCATTTTGCCGGCTAGGACACAATATCGGGGGCATCGCGTCGGTCGGGACCATTAACATTGGTCCCGACGCGACCGACGCGATGCCCCCGATATTTCCATAGGCATCAATGTTAAAAAATATTTTAACATTGAAATCGTGTCGGGAAAGGTAAAATATCGGGGGCATCGCGTCGGTCGGGACCATTAACATTGGTCCCGACGCGATGCCCCCGATTTTTCCATAGGCTTCAATGTTAAAATATTTTTTAACATTGAAATAGTGAGAAAATGTGAAAAATGTGAAATGGGCCAATATGACCCATTTCACATTATAGATGTCCCCGTCGTCACCCCACGATAGACGCCAACCCGAAGCGTGGTGAGCGCAGCGAGCCCGCGAGGGGCGGCGGTGGGCGTCCTCCGACCTTTTCATTCCCCTACTATCCACGTCGGCGTGGAGTTGAGAATAGAATAGTGTGGCGAGCGCAGCGAGCCACCGAGCCCGAAGCGTGGCGAGTGCAGCGAGCCCCGCGAGGGGACGCGTATAACGTCACAGGTATACGCGTCCCCTCGCCACGCTTCGGGCTCGGTGGCTCGCTGCGCTCGCCACACTATTCTATTCTCAACTCCACGCCGACGTGGATAGTAGGGGAATGAAAAGGTCGGAGGACGCGCACCGCCGCCGCTCGCCACGCTTCGGGTTGGCGTCTATCGTGGGGTGGGGTGTACGCCGTTAAATTTGGGGGGGTTGTGAATATTTAACATTGAATCCAATGTAAAATCGGGTCCCAGGGACCCGATTTACATTTCATTAAAAAAAAAAATCGGGTCGAAAATCGGTCGGTCGCGTCGATCGCATCGCATGCGACCAAATCGCATGCGATGCGATCGACCCGATTTTTCCGTCACGACCACCCCGATGTAAATCGGTGTGGCCGTGCTAGGAAACAAGTACCGAAAACTCAATAAAAAAAAATAAAAAAAGAGCACTGAATTTATCCAAACGTGAATATGATTGCTTGCTCAATTTGGGTAAGGATCCTAGCATCACAATCTGCCACACTGACAAAGGCGGGGGGATTGTGATACAGGATATCGAGCAATACATAAAGTAGTTGTTACGTCAACTATCAGATGCTGAAGTATAACCCTCTTACCGGGCAACCTGACTGCTGAATACAATGATGAGTTGAAACTACTACTTGAGCAAGCTACCCTAGGTGGAACTATTACGCCTACTACTGCTAAGGCACTGATAGAAGAGCATCTGATAGCTCTGGTGCTGTACTCGTTACCTAGACTACACAAGGACAATTGCAATCCCCAGGACGTCCCATTATTGCGGCACACAATTCAGTGTATTATAAGGTGGCCAAGTACCTGGACTATTACTTACAGTCATCTATTCAAAGTCATCCGACATATCTGAAGGATACAACTTTAATTAACAGACTAAAAGATCTGACTGAACTACCCCCTAACAGTATGCTCTGCACCCTTGATATAGTAAGCCTCTATACAAATATCCCACATGTTGAGGGTATAGAGGCTTCCAGACTTCTGCTGAGCAACAGTGATGTGTATGAGAATCCAGATGTCACATTTTTCATTAAATTGCTATCTATGACTTTGAAAAGGAATTATTTCCTTGTTGACAAAAAATTGTATCTGCAGCGCAGGGGCTGTGCAATGGGATCTTGCGTAGCCCCTGCGTTCGCAAATTGTTTTATGTTCCAGGTAGAAAAATGATTTTTATTTAGGAATGAAGAAGTCGGTAGTCAGATACAACTGTTCCTACGCTACATAGACGACCTGTTGATCGTCTGGTCGGGCAGAAAAGAAATGCTTAGGAATCATTGATGAAATTAATTCACGTGAGTCCACCATCATATTTACATGCGAAATCAGTAATGTGTCAGTACTTTACTTGGATGTACGAATTTCGCTAATTGAAAATCAAATTACTACCGCTTATTCAAAAAAGCCACAGACAGAAATACATTGTTAAAATTGTGCAAGTGCACATCCTGGGGCGATAAAGAGAGGACTACCGTTCTAACAGTTCTTTAGAGTTCGCCGCATTTGCGAGGACAGTAGTGAAGCAGAACAGGAAATGGAAACCATGATTAATAAATACCTGTGTAGGGGGTACAAATTACAAGACCTAGTGAAAGCCAAAACTAAAGCATTAGCCATCTTGAGGGAAGATACTCTTAAAATCAAAGAGAAATCTTTCAATCCCGCATCCCAGGCTGTCACCACAATAGCCAAAAAATTATGGCCCATGGTAAGCTCAGACTCAGATTTAAAAACATTTGCTCATTGTGATCTGTTGCTTAGCTACAAGAGACAACAACATCTTAAGGACTATCTGGTCCATAACGACATATCCAATCTGGTCACCCCAATAAGAATTTTCTACATAGGAAACCAGGATGCTCTAGGTGTATAACTTGTACAACATGCAGTTACCTGGAGAAAGGGGATAGTTTACTACATCCATATACAGGAGAGAAGATTGCTCACTTGCAGTTCTACGCATGTGATTTACATCATTACATTATATAAAAGCATATGTGAGGAGTGTTTTAACAATTGACATGATGGGCAATAACAAATGTCTGTTTTTGCACATAAAATTAATTATTTACAATAGGGATGCAAGTGGGACATAAGTGTCTGTGTACCTACATAAAAGCAAGTGCATATGATTTTGTTTCCAGCCAGAAAGAATCTTAGGTACTTGTTTCCTAGAACGGCCACAATCGCGGGCATCGCGTACCCAGGGCTGGTGACAGGGGGGGTCAAGGGGGACATATGTGACGGGCACTGGCGATCTAAAGGGCCCCAGAGCCCGGCCAGGGCCCGTCTGTCGCAGTCTGCACTCTGTGTTTGTGTGCTGTCCGTCCGACCACTTGTGCGCGCCGCCCCCGGGTCTCCACTCTCTCCTGCCGCAGCGCTGTCACTCACAGTTTTCGGCGCATACAGTCAGTGCCAAGTTGTAGCCACTCATCGCTCAGAGGTTGAGTCGGCTGTGTCCTGGCTGCACTGCACATGGACCTTTTCTGCGCATACGCGGCAACACGATCTGTGTTCCGCACTGTGTGCTGCCTGGAGGCTGTGGCTGCCCCGAGTCTTGCCCTGCTGGCTGCTGATCTTGCTGTAAAGTTGGAGAAGAGTCCCCAACTGAATTATGAAGCCCCCCATGATCCTTAATGGTATAGGTAATGAGAAAAGGTGGCAAGGAACTAAGGAGCTGCCTGGGGGCTGGAGCTCATCTCTCTGCAGAGAGAGCCAGGCACGGCAGTGCCAGTGTGTAGTGTAGTGAGGGCAGTATTTTTGCATGAGCTTAGTAGGCAGTTGCTCAAGGGCCCCAAAGTCCTAGGGGCCCAGGCCAGCCATTATGCCCCCACCCACTGCAGATATCTATTTCCGATCCGCAGCACTGCGAAAATCGGGGGGGGGGGGGGGGGGGGGGGGGGGTTGGGGGGGGGCAATAAAATCAGAGTACAGGGCCCCAGGATTTCTGTTGCCGGCCCTGCGTGTACCTTAAAGTTAAGGTACGCGATGCCCGCGATGGACCCGATTTCCTTTGAAAGGCAAAGGCAAAATCGGGGGCATCGCGTTGGTCGCGTGCATTAACATGGCCCCTGACGCGACCGACGCGATGCCCGCGATTTAACCATAGGCTTCAATGTTAAAATATTTTTAACATTAAAATCGGGAGCATCGCGTCTGTCTTGTGCCATTATAATGGCACAAGATGAGATGGACTCATAGGAAACAATGTGAAATGGGCCAATATGACCCATTTCACATTGTATATGGCCCCATCGCCACCCCACGATTGCCGCCAACCCGAAGCATGGCAAACGCAGCGAGCCCGCGAGGGGCGGCGGTGCGCGTCCTCCGACCTTTTCATACCCCTACTATCCACGTCGGTGTGAAGTTGAGTATATAAAGTGTGGCGAGCGCAGCGAGCCACCGAGCCCGAAGCGTGGCGAGCCCGAAGCGTGGCGAGCCCGAAGCGTGGCGAGCGCAGCGAGTTGGCGTCAATCGTGGGGTGGCGTTCAGGGGCTAAAATTGGGGGTCTGGGGAATAGTTTACATTGAATCCAATGTAAAATAGGGTCCCAGGGACCCTATTCACATCTGATTCAATGTAAAAATCGGGTCGATCGCGTCGGTCGAATCGCATGCGATTTGGTCGCATGCGATGCGACCGACGTGATTTTTCCGTCACGATCACCCCGATGCAAATCGGTGTGGCCGTGCTAGGAAACAAGTACCAAATCTTAAATGTAGCCCAAACTCTATGACGTGTGACAAACATGACATTCATTAAAGCAAACATTACAAAAATAAAAATATCTGATATTCTTTTAAGAGTTAAACTATGAGTCTCAGTAATAGTTGCATCAAAATACTTAGAAATTCAAATAACATTTTCTGTACAAGTGAACAACAAGGTTGGTTTTAAAGCATAAATATACATTATGCATGAGTAGAACACATTTATAGAAATGTGTCTGCTGCCACTCAGTGGAGAACAGCACTAACTACAAATATAGTGAACAGTACTTGACATTTGAAAACTTTCAAATAGAATGCTTTAGACCAGCGGTTCTCAAACTGTGGGTCCTGACCCCAAAGTGGGTCCCAACTTTCTCAGCATGGGGTCGCGACTCCATGTTGCTGACTTTTCTAGACTCAGTCAGTGATTTGTCAGTCAGTCAATTTGTGTATCCAGTTAGGTACAAGTAGACCTGCACATCGGTAGCAGCAGACATCATATCTCCTTGGGGATGTACGATTAGACCTCTTCACGTCCGATTTATGGAGCATAGAAGAAACATACTAAACCACAATTTACATAGTGTATCTAGACATTTCACCAAAATCCATAATCATGATCCCTCCACTTTGACGATAGTGGGCCTTGAACAAATTGAACACACACAGAGAGGGGGTGATAGATTCAACAAACTATGTAAACGCGAAGTATACTGGATGCTAAAATTCAATTCAATGCATCCAGATGGTCTGAACGAAAGTATGGAACTAAACTCGATAATAAAATGACCTACGAATATAAAATATGGTACTTGTTTCCTAGCACGGCCACACCGATTTACATCGGGGTGGTCGTGTCGGAAAAATCGGGTCGATCGCATCTCATGTGATTTGGTCGCATGCGATGCGATCGACGCGACCGACCGATTTTCGACCCGATTTTTTTTGGGAATGAAATGTAAATCGGGTCCCTGGGACCTGATTTTACATTGGATTCAATGTAAAATATTCCCAACCCCCCCAAATTTAACGGCGTACACCCCACCCCACGATAGACGCCAACCCGAAGCGTAGCGAGCCCGCGAGGGGCGGCGGTGCGCGTCCTCCGACCTTTTCATTCCCCTACTATCCACGTCGGCGTGGAGTTGAGAATAGAATAGTGTGGCGAGCGCAGCGAGCCACCGAGCCCGAAGCGTGGCGAGCGCAGCGAGCCCCGCGAGGGGACGCGTATACCTGTGAAGTTATACGCGTCCCCTCGCGGGGCGCGCTGCGCTCGCCACGCTTCGGGCTCGGTGGCTCGCTGCGCTCGCCACACTATTCTATTCTCAACTCCACGCCGACGTGGATAGTAGGGGAATGAAAAGGTCGGAGGACGCGCACCGCCGCCCCTCGCGGGCTCGCTGCGCTCGCCACGCTTCGGGTTGGCGTCTATCGTGGGGTGACGACAGGGACATCTATAATGTGAAATGGGTCATATTGGCCCATTTCACATTTTTCACATTTTCTCACTATTTCAATGTTAAAAAATATTTTAACATTGAAGCCTATGGAAAAATCGGGGGCATCGCGTCGGGACCAATGTTAATGGTCCCGACCGACGCGATGCCCCCGATATTTTACCTTTCCCGACACGATTTCAATGTTAAAATATTTTTTAACATTGAAGCCTATGGAAATATCGGGGGCATCGCGTCGGTCGCGTCGGGACCAATGTTAATGGTCCCGACCGACGCGATGCCCCCGATATTGTGTCCTAGCCGGCAAAATGGACCTGATTTCAAAGGAAATCGGGTCCATCGTATGGATCGTGTACCTTAACTTAAAGGTACACGATCCATAAGATTGTGGCCGTGCTAGGAAACAAGTACCTAAAATATTATTGATTCCTCACTCTCCACCAAAAACTCCATCACTTAATTATTATAATTATGACTATTACCATCTTTATATTTTTTATTATCTTATTAATATTCTTTACTTGTTCCAGCTTCTCTCTCCCTCACTATCACCGAGAAACCATTAATCTAATCTTTTTCTTTGTACATAATTATCGAACTTTCAGTCTATGTTATTGTATCAGATGAATCTTTAATATCTATAGCAGGGCTGGGCAACACCGGCCCTCCAGATGTTAATGAACTACACATCCCAGGATGCTTTGCATTAGTTTTGCTATGTGGCCATGCTGAAACTGATGCAAGGTATGCTGGGATGTGTAGTTCATTAACATCTGGAGGGCCGGTGTTGCCCAGCCCTGATCTATAGGATGATGCGGCTCTGAGGTTGCGACACGACACATGACCCCGGTCTTTGCGCACTGTGACGATCGGACTGGAGCCATGACGGGCCGCGGCCACAGTATCCGCATCTAACCTTTAGACCCAAATCCCAAATCATTAACCCCTTCACGACATATGACGTATATATATATATGTCATATGTCGGTTGCGGGGGAATCAAGCCAGCTCACGGAGTGAGCTGGCTTGAAAGAGAGCAGGTAATGGCTGTATATTACAGCCAGGTCCCTGCTCTCACGGCCACGAGCGGCGAGTTCGCCGATCGTGGCCGTTTAACCCTTTAAGCACCGCGGGCAAAGCGCCCGCAGTGCTTAAATAGCTGATCGGAGGGGGGGCGCCCCCCTCCGGCGCCGATCGGGGCCCCCCGCAGCGAGATCGGAGGGTGCCGATCGGTTGCCATGGTAGCCAGGGGTCTAATGTAGACCCCTGTGCTGGCCGTGTATGCATACCTATTACATCCTGCCTCAGGCAGGATGTAATAGGAAGTGCATAAAATCACTACGTTCAGCCATAGAGCTCTATGGCTGAACCTAGTACAGGCGATCGCGCCCCCTAGTGGTCAAGTACACTAGGGGGCCTTGTAGTAAAAGTAAAAAAAAAAAAAAAATAAAGTTTAAAAATAAAAAAAAAATAAAAAAATATTAAAAGTTCAAATCACCCCCCTTTCCCCATTTCCCAAATAAAAATAAATAAAAAATAAAAAAATAAACATATTTGGTATCGCCGCGTTCCTAAAAGTCCGATCTATTAAAATATAACATTAGTTATCCCGCACGGTTAAAGGCGTAAACGGAAAATAATCCCCAACGCCAAAACTACGTTTTTTGGTCGCATCGCGTACCCAAAAAAAAATAACTAAAAGAGATCAGAAAGTCGCCCATATCCCATAATGGTATTAATTAAAAAGTACACTTCAGCCCGCAAAAAATGAGCCCTCACCCAGGTCCGTAGGTGGAAAAATAAAAAAGTTATAAGCCGCAGAACATGGCGACGCAACGCAAATTAGAAAAACCGTAAAAGTTGCGATTTTTTTTTTAGTGGTAAAACATAACGAAAACTATATAAGTTTGGTATCACCAGAATCGTAACGACCCATAGAATAAAGATAACCCATCATTTTAAACGAACTATGAACTCCAAAAAAACCGTAACCAGCGCAAAATTGTGCAATGGCGTTTTTTTTTTTTTTTACCCCACATTGAATTATTTCCTGATTCCCCAGAATATTATACGGTATAGTAAATGGTACCATTACAAAGTACAACTTGTCCCGCAAAAAAAAAGCCCTCATGTGTCTATATAGCCGGAAAATTAAAAAAGTTACGCTTATTTGAACGCAAGGAGGAAAAAAAAAAAAAAAATTACCTTAAAAGGCAATGTCGTGAAGGGGTTAATATTGTGTATAACACCAATACCAGTACTGTTAGAATGTCGACATAATATGTCCATATAAAATATAATCTTAGAGTGAAACATGATCTATACCAAATATTATATTAATCTCTCTCTTATAAACCAGATAGTATATAGAGAAATGCTCTGTGCCTCACCTTCATTCATTAATCTCAGTTTCTTTCATATATAATACTATGACTGATTTTATGGTAACCATACAACATTCCCACTGACATAATTATTGTTTGTTGAAAGCTCCCCATGTGATCGGAACAGTGGGGCAGATGTATTAAGCCTTAACAAGAGATAAATATAAGGGTGATAAGGAGAGATAAACGTCCAGCCAATCACATCCTAACTGCCATGTTACAGGCTGTGTTTGAAAAAAGTCAGTAAGGAGCTGATTGGCTGGACATTTATCTCCCCTTATCACTCTTGCATTTATCTCTTGTTAAGGCTTAATACATCTGCCCCAATGAGTCATGTGACTAACATCTAACTGGATGCCAGCTCACATGTGACTGGTCTGAAGACGAGTCTTAACATTATTACATAGTGACAGCCCCCACGTGATCGGGCGCGTCACCAAGCACATGACCGAATTTGACTGGATAGAGCTGCACACGTGACCGGCTTTAGAACGAGTCTTAACATTACCAAATACTGACAGTCCCCACGTGATCGGGCGCGTCACCAATTACATGACCAAATCTGATTGGATGGAGATACACATGTGACCGGACAATAAATAGAACTTTACGTATCCACCTAAAACACCCTCCTTCTGATCTGCATCTCTCCTAGTATTATTGTTGATTTTGTCTGATTATAACAAAATGCTGAATGTCACTTAACAACACCATAAGGTCTGATATGCACAATATATAGGTTACGCATATGCCCATTTGCTTTACTTCCGGGTATGACGTATACATCGCGTGACCACGACCGGTCATGTGACATTAACCGAGATATACTGATAATCGGTTTTAACCTGTTTTCTGCATATATTTTCGTATGTTTGAATTATTGAATAAAAAGATATATAGCTCTGCCTTCTAGAGAATTGTTTATTTATATATTATGACGAACGGTATCCTATTTGCCATTTTACAATTGTACAGACATACCTGATCGGGTAATTACCATTGAGGTATTTATACAGCCCATGTTTGGGGATCCATTTATACTCTGCTCCTGAAGAAGCTGGGAGGTTGTCCCAGAGAAACGCGTTGAGCCCTCTCAATTTGGACATTTATCTCAAGCACATCACAGCAATTTGCACCAAATCCACGCACCCAGGACACTACAACGTGCACTTGCACCATCCCATCCGGATCAGCCATCCGAGGCAGCCATTGGAATTTCGACCAAGTCATCAAGGTTATACCATCTCTTCCCGTCAGAGGAACCTAATTCAACAACTGGACTCTGTTCTGGGACTCAATTGGCCACCTGGTTATCTGCTATCATGGGACCCATCTCAGAGATGTCCGTGTGGTAATATGCATACTTGTATGCCCTTACATAATTGCAATTGTGATGTGTATTGAATGTCCATTTATTTTATTGTACCCCCCCTTTTTTATGATTCTTACCTAAACTATTAAATTACAGCTATAAGGAATTAATCCTACTAACAAAATAAATTATATTGTAAAGGATACCGTTCTTTTTATTTTTTAATATTACTTCTCAGCCTGCGCTGGTACACCACCCCTTTTCTATTCTCCTTGGGGAGATCCCTGGAGAGGACTCTGCACCTCTGTTATATGTATTTGCCAACTCTACTGTACCATCTGTGCCCTCCGTGTCCACCCTCTCTCAATCATAATTCATCTTCCCAGTATATGTATCCATCTAATTGCATCCCATCAGGACTGTCTTTTAATCAGGAGGGACTGCCATGCTATGGAATTGTATCCTTATGTATCCTTTATATTATCCCTATAGATTGTAAGCTTGTGAGCAGGGCCCTCCTACCTCTATGTCGGATTGTTTCTACCCAGTTTGTTTAATCACTGTTGTTTACAATTGTAACGTGCAACGGAATATGCTGCGCTATATAAGAAACTGTAAATAAATAAATAATAAATGTTACATAAAACCTTCCAAATTCCAGTTCTCTACGTCCAACACTGGCCCATTATGGTCACAGCTGGGTACACAAGATCACCCAGTCCTGACAGACCTGACAGTGTGTTTTAGAGAAAATGTGTCTTTTATGTGACTATCCAATGGGTGGGTGTGGCTAATCCTGCAAAGAATATAGCATAATACAGTGGTTCCCAAAGTTTTGGAATCACGGTGCCCTAGAGTGACAGAATTGTTTTTTTGGCCCTAGGCCAACAATGTCATTGTCACGGCCGCTGTTAGGACGCGCCGCTCACCTGTTCATCTCCGGCGGCGGGGCCTGCGGGCCATCCGTCTGGGTGCAGGACGGGGAGCGTGGCGTCTAGGTCTTCCGGCCGCGACCATCTTCCTGGGGCCTGCGGCACGCGCATCCAGCATGAGAGCCAGCCAAGGTTGTTTGTCTCCAGTCCGGGCGCCGCCATGTTGTTGTAGCCAGCCAATGGTTCAGAGCCCCAGTTCAACTCCTCCAATCAAGATCTGCCCTGGGGGATAAAGCAGAGCCCTCTGGGGCATACAAGCGCCAGTGCTTTGTTGTCAATCCCCGGGGAGGAAGCTTCAGCCTGTGCTCCTGTCCTTGCTCTGTGAAATCCCTGATCCCTGTCTTCGTTACCTGCAGTTCAACACCTGATACCTGGATACCTGCATTTGCATTCTGCTCCCAGCCCTTACAGCTTTACACCTGTTTCCTGGACTTTGCAAATTGCATTCTGCCTCCAGCCCTTTCAGGTTTGCTACAGTCTCTCGAATCTCTGCACCTGCCGCCAGCCCTGCGTGTCTGTTGACACATCTCCACTCCTGCTGTCGACCAGCTGCACCTGCTGCCAGCCCTGCGTGCCTGTTGACACATCTCCACTCCTGCTGTCGACCAGCTGCACCTGCTGCCAGCCCTGCGTGTCTGTTGACACATCTCCACTCCTGCTGTCGACCAGCTGTACCTGCTGCCAGCCCTGCGTGCCTGTTGACACATCTCCACTCCTGCTGTCGACCAGCTGCACCTGCTGCCAGCCCTGCGTGTCTGTTGACACATCTCCACTCCTGCTGTCGACCAGCTGCACCTGCTGCCAGCCCTGCGTGTCTGTTGACACATCTCCACTCCTGCTGTCGACCAGCTGCACCTGTTGCCAGCCCTGCGTGTCTGTTGACACATCTTCACGTCTGCTGTGGTCCAGCTGCACCTGTTGCCAGCCCTCCGTGCCTGCTGACGCCTCACCATCCTGCTGTCTGCATCCGCACCTACTGCCAGTCTTCCGTGCCTGCTGACGCCTCACCATCCTGCTGTCTGCATCCGCACCTACTGCCAGTCTTCCGTGCCTGCTGACGCCTCACCATCCTGCTGTCTGCATCTGCACCTACTGCCAGCCCTCCGTGCCTGCTGACGCTTCTCCATCCCGCTGTCTGCATCTGCACCTGCTGTCAGTCCTTCAGCCCGCTGACGCTTCTCCACCCTGCTGTCGGCACCCGCATCTACTGCCAGTCATCGGAGTTCGCTGACTTTCGTCTCCTGCTGCTCCCTGCTGTCTGCACCCACAGTCAGTCATTAGTTTCCCCAGTAAGCTAACAGAGACTCTGGGATCAATCCCATCATTCTGGACTTTCAGTTGTTACCCAGGTATTCCACTGGGTTTTTCGGCCTGCAGTTTCATTTATGGTTTTGCCTTCTCATGTTGGTGCTACAATAAAAAGTTATATCAAACCTGCTGTTCTCCAGTCTCCCTCAAGTCGCAAACACCCAACCTCCAGGCCTCAGACAGATCCACAAGGTACCCCTAGCGTGACAGTAAGCACTGGCCCAATGGATCCGTCCGCCAGCCAGGAGTTCTTTCAAAATGTGGTCGCTCGGCTGCGAGCACTGGAGGAATCCCAGCAGCAAGTTACTCAAGCACTCCAAGGCATTTCTCAAAGGCAAGCCTCAAATCCTCCTCCACAGACTGTCTCCCCGTCTCTACGATTGTCTACCCCTTCTAAATATAATGGTACCCCTCGTACCTGCCGGGGGTTTATCAATCAATGTGAAGTGCATTTTTCCCTGCAACCAATGAACTTTCCTTCTGATCGTGTTAAAGTGGCTTTTATTGTCTCCTTATTGTCGGATTCTGCATTGGACTGGGTCTCCCCACTCTGGGAAATAAATGATCCTCTGCTCTCCAAGTACTCTGACTTTATTTCTCAATTCAGAAAAATTTTTGACGAACCTGGACGAGTATCCTCTGCCGCTTCATAAATCCTGTGGATTCGTCAAGGCTCCCGCTCCGTTTCTCAATATGTTATCCACTTTCAAACTGTGGCATCTGAACTGAAGTGGAATGAGGAAGCTCTAATTTCCACTTTCTTGGCAGGGTTATCTGAACGCATGAAGGACGAATTAGCCACCCGAGATCTTCCCACCTCGCTGGGTGAGGTCATATCGCTCTGCAATAGGTTGGACCTTCGTTTTCGGGAGCGTCAGCTAGAGAGATCCCGGCAAGAGCGAGGCAAGTCTATCCCCGTTTCTCCTCGCCCAGGGCCTCCTCTTCCTCCAAATTCTTCTGATGAGCCTATGCAGATCAACCATACTTGTCTAACTCCCGAAGAGCGCCAGAGAAGACGGCGACAGAATCTATGCTTGTATTGTGGGGAATCAGGTCATCTGTTAGCCAAATGTACCCGTCGTCCGTTAAACTCCCGGTCCTAGTTGGTTGCGGAGAGGCCAATCTAGGACGAGTAGAAACTTCTCCAATCAAGTCCGACTCTTTGCTGTCCATACAGATTGCGTTACCCAACGGTTCACTCGCAGTATCTGCTTTACTGGACTCTGGAGCAGCCGCCAACTTTATTTCAGCCCAGTTTGTGTCCTATCATGGCCTGGACTCTCAGGAACTTTCGCAGCCACTCCAGTTATCTGCCGTAGATGGGAGTCTTATTCCTCAAGCCTCCATCACTCATCGGACTCTGCCCATCAAGATTCAAGTTGGGGCGTTGCATCAGGAAGAATTATCTTTTTTCATTATTCCTAAAGCGAACCACCCTGTAGTGTTGGGGTTTCCTTGGCTCCAGCAACATTCTCCGAAAATTAATTGGGGTACTATGGAGGTTCTGTCCTGGGGTACGAACTGCCGTCATACCTGTCTTCCCGGATTAGTGCGCATCCAGTCCACCTCGCCTACGTCTCCTGATCTTCTTCCTCAAGCCTATCAAGCCTTCTCCGACGTCTTCTGTAAAGGTTCAGCCGACAAATTACCTCCGCATCGGCGCTGGGACTGTCCCATCGATCTTATTCCAGGTAAAATGCCTCCAAAGGGCCGAACCTATCCACTCTCTCTTCCGGAGACAGAAGCCATGTCCCAGTATATTAAAGAGAACCTATTAAAAGGCTTCATTCGGCCTTCTACGTCTCCAGCAGGAGCCGGATTCTTTTTCGTTAAAAAGAAAGATGGAGGTCTGAGGCCCTGTATTGATTATAGGGGACTGAATAACATAACAGTCAAAAACAAGTACCCGTTACCCTTGGTGACTGAGTTGTTTGACCGAATCAAAGGGGCTAAGGTCTTCACCAAATTGGATCTCAGAGGAGCTTATAACCTTATCCGTATCCGAGCAGGCGATGAGTGGAAAACAGCTTTTAATACTAGAGACGGTCACTACGAGTACCTTGTTATGCCGTTTGGTCTCAGCAATGCTCCAGCAGTATTCCAAGAATTCATGAATGAATTATTCCGTGATTTACTGTATTATTCCGTAGTTGTTTATCTCGATGACATTCTTATTTTTTCTCAGAATATTCCGGAACACCGTCAGCATGTGAAAGAAGTGTTACAGCGATTGCGATCCAACCAGCTATACTGCAAATTGGAGAAATGTGAGTTTGAGAAATCTTCAGTTCCCTTCCTTGGTTACATCATTTCAGGTACCGGATTAAGCATGGATCCTTCTAAAGTGCAAGCAGTCCTTGATTGTCCACAACCTCATACCCTAAAGGCTGTTCAACGCTTCATTGGCTTTTCCAATTATTATAGGAAATTCATCAAAAACTTTTCTTCCATCATTTGTCCCATCACGGCTTTGACTCACAAAGGAGCCAATCCTGCCAAGTGGTCTCCCGAAGCGGTGGCAGCATTTCAGCAACTAAAAAGCGTATTCACTTCAGCTCCAATTCTTCTGCAGCCCGATTGTTCTCGCCCGTTTATTCTGGAGGTAGATGCCTCTTCTGTTGGGGTTGGAGCTGTACTTTCACAGAAGTCTGAGGACGGTCACCTACACCCATGTGGGTTCTTCTCCAGGAAGTTTCTGCCAGCCGAGATGAACTACCCCATTGGTGAACAAGAATTACTAGCCATTAAATTGGCCTTTGAAGAATGGCGGTACCTGTTGGAAGGGGCTAAGTTTCCTATATCCGTCATTACGGATCATAAGAACTTGTTATATTTGCAGAACGCCCAGTGTCTGAACCCCAGACTAGCCCGATGGGCCTTATTCTTTACGAGATTCGAGTTTGTTTTATCTTTCCGTCCTGGGTCTCAAAATGGCAAAGCGGACGCACTCTCCAGATCTTTCACGTCCTCTACAGAAGATCGTACCATAAGCCCAGTTCTAAGCCCTACAGTGTTTGCTAAGACTGCTGTAGTATCCATTCCTAGAGGAAAGACTTTTGTTGATACTGGACTCAGATCATCTTTGCTACAGTGGGCACACTCCTCTCGTTTTTCTGGTCACTGTGGTATAAAGAAAACTTTAGAATTCATTAAAAGAGTGTACTGGTGGCCGTCCATGAGGAAAGATGTCACTGACTTCATAGCATCCTGTACCCAGTGTTCTCGTCACAAGTCTTCTCGTCAAGCACCAGCTGGCCTTCTCCAACCATTATCCATACCTGAGTCACCCTGGTCACACATATCGATGGACTTTGTCACCGATCTGCCTCTTTCACAAGGGTTCAACACGATCTGGGTCGTCATTGACCGTTTCTCCAAGATGGCTCATTTCGTCCACTAAAAGGCCTTCCGTCTGCTCCTAAATTGGCTCAAATATTCATAGCTGAAATATTCCGTCTACATGGTCTTCCGAGAGAAATTGTATCTGACAGAGGGGTACAATTTGTATCAAAGTTTTGGAGAGCGTTGTGTAGTGCTTTACAGGTAAAGCTGAACTTTTCCTCATCCTATCATCCGCAATCCAATGGCCAAACAGAAAGAGTAAATCAAGATTTGGAGGCCTTTTTACGCCTGTATCTGTCCTCCTCGCAAGACAATTGGAAGGAGCTTCTGCCTTGGGCCGAATTTGCACATAACAACTCTTATCATTCCTCCACCGAAAAGACTCTCTTCTTCATTGTGTATGGTCGTAACCCACGTGTTCCAGAATTCCAAAATCTTCCTGTTTTTGACATACCAGCAGTTAACTCGTCTGTCCGGTTTTTCTCAAACATCTGGAGGAATGTTCATGCTTCATTAGAGAAAGCCTCCCAACGTTACAAGAAATTCTCTGATCGGCACAGACGGGCAGCTCCGAAACTCAAGGTAGGAGACAGAGTTTGGCTCTCCACCAAAAATATTAGACTCAGAGTCCCGTCTATGAAGTTTGCACCTCGATTCATTGGGCCATATACAGTAACTACTGTGATCTCTCCTTTGGCTTATAAGTTACAGTTGCCTCATTCTTTGAAAATTTCAAATACATTCCACATCTCGTTATTAAGACCATTGATATTAAATCGATTCCAGAATAAAGTACCCAAGTCTCCTCAGCCTCAGGCTCATCATGATTTTGCTTTTGAAATTAAAAAAGTTGTGGACTCAAGAGTTCGTTCAGGGCAAGTCCAATATCTGGTAGACTGGAAAGGCTTCGGTCCAGAGGAACGATCCTGGGTGGATGCTGCTCGCGTCGATGCTCCCACTTTGGTCCGTAAGTTTCATCAACAATATCCAAGAAAACCATGGAAGTGTCCAGAGTCCACTTCAAAAGGGGGGGGTGCTGTCACGGCCGCTGTTAGGACGCGCCGCTCACCTGTTCATCTCCGGCGGCGGGGCCTGCGGGCCATCCGTCTGGGTGCACGACGGGGAGCGCGGCGTCTAGGTCTTCCGGCCGCGACCATCTTCCTGGGGCCTGCGGCACGCGCATCCAGCATGAGAGCCAGCCAAGGTTGTTTGTCTCCAGTCCGGGCGCCGCCATGTTGTTGTAGCCAGCCAATGGTTCAGAGCCCCAGTTCAACTCCTCCAATCAAGATCTGCCCTGGGGGATAAAGCAGAGCCCTCTGGGGCATACAAGCGCCAGTGCTTTGTTGTCAATCCCCGGGGAGGAAGCTTCAGCCTGTGCTCCTGTCCTTGCTCTGTGAAATCCCTGATCCCTGTCTTCGTTACCTGCAGTTCAACACCTGATACCTGGATACCTGCATTTGCATTCTGCTCCCAGCCCTTACAGCTTTACACCTGTTTCCTGGACTTTGCAAATTGCATTCTGCCTCCAGCCCTTTCAGGTTTGCTACAGTCTCTCGAATCTCTGCACCTGCCGCCAGCCCTGCGTGTCTGTTGACACATCTCCACTCCTGCTGTCGACCAGCTGCACCTGCTGCCAGCCCTGCGTGCCTGTTGACACATCTCCACTCCTGCTGTCGACCAGCTGCACCTGCTGCCAGCCCTGCGTGTCTGTTGACACATCTCCACTCCTGCTGTCGACCAGCTGTACCTGCTGCCAGCCCTGCGTGCCTGTTGACACATCTCCACTCCTGCTGTCGACCAGCTGCACCTGCTGCCAGCCCTGCTTGTCTGTTGACACATCTCCACTCCTGCTGTCGACCAGCTGCACCTGCTGCCAGCCCTGCGTGTCTGTTGACACATCTCCACTCCTGCTGTCGAAAAGCTGCACCTGTTGCCAGCCCTGCGTGTCTGTTGACACATCTTCACGTCTGCTGTGGTCCAGCTGCACCTGTTGCCAGCCCTCCGTGCCTGCTGACGCCTCACCATCCTGCTGTCTGCATCCGCACCTACTGCCAGTCTTCCGTGCCTGCTGACACCTCACCATCCTGCTGTCTGCATCTGCACCTACTGCCAGCCCTCCGTGCCTGCTGACGCTTCTCCATCCCGCTGTCTGCATCTGCACCTGCTGTCAGTCCTTCAGCCCGCTGACGCTTCTCCACCCTGCTGTCGGCACCCGCATCTACTGCCAGTCATCGGAGTTCGCTGACTTCCGTCTCCTGCTGCTCCCTGCTGTCTGCACCCACAGTCAGTCATTAGTTTCTACAGTAAGCTAACAGAGACTCTGGGATCAATCCCATCATTCTGGACTTTCAGTTGTTACCCAGGTATTCCACTGGGTTTTTCGGCCTGCAGTTTCATTTATGGTTTTGCCTTCTCATGTTGGTGCTACAATAAAAAGTTATATCAAACCTGCTGTTCTCCAGTCTCCCTCAAGTCGCAAACACCCAACCTCCAGGCCTCAGACAGATCCACAAGGTACCCCTAGCGTGACAGTCATATTGAGAAATTTTGAAAAAGATATTAAAATAAGTAAACTGTGTTTATATGTCATCCTTAGGGTCAATTATGTGGTGGTGAGGCATAGGATCTCTCCTATTTGTCTACATACTTCATGATTAGCAACCTCCAGCACTGGTTATGCTTATCACACTGTCCAAAAATAATTTGAACTCAAAACCAAGGCAGCCCTCCAAGTGTCCCCCAGGCGACACACAGGAGGTAATCCTGGTTCATACGTAGCGCTGAGTGTGATTTAAACACCGCCTGCCACTCGTCATCCTTCTGCCCCCCCCCCCCACTCACTAAATTCGCCCACATGGCTGCAAATGGATGCTTTGTATAAACATCCATTCACAGCCTTGTGGGCAAGAACCACATCATTCGATGGTCACCGTCAGTGACTAGTACAATTAGCAATGCAAAACACACATAATTGATTGATGGGCGCATCTTTTAATGGAATGCAGTTCTAAAAAGCAAAAGTCTTTGGTAAAAGGTATTGCTGGTATTGCTAGCAGCAGGAAGGTGTTTATAAGGTTGGGTGTGCACAGCATTAGGGGGTGCATGTGCACCTCTAACACTCAATGTGCGCACGCCTATGCCTATACGTGACATGTATCACTCACATTGGGGCAAATGCATTAAGCCTTAACAAGAGATAAATGCAAGGGTGATAAGGAGAGATAAACGTCCAGCCAATCACCTGCTAACTGACTTTTTTCAAACACAGCCTGTAACATGGCAGTTAGCAGGTGATTGGCTGGGCGTTTATCTCTCCTTATCACCCTTTCATTTATCTTTTGTTAAGGCTTAATACATTTGCCCCATTATGCTTAATCTGTGACTTTTTACCAATTACTTTGCTACAAAAATACTACTACAGAGTATGTAAACCCTCTTATTCACTCCAACACAAAGACACAATGGGTGAGATTTAATAGGATGAGAGATTCAGAAAGTGAGAGATTTGGGAAGAAATCTCCAGTTTTTTTTAAAGCGGCAATCATTTACACGGCAAAATCAAACTGGTTTTGCAGTGTAAATGATTGCCGCTTTAAAAAAAAAAATGGCGATTTCTTACCAAATCTCTCACTTTCTGAATCTCTCATCCTATGAAATCTCACCCACTGCTTCATATGTAAGATATGCTTATCAATTAAGACCATGGTATAAAAACCCTTTTAATACTATGAATATCAGATTTTTTTCACCCACTATAAAAATTAAATTACCTCCTTATGACATTCTCTACCCAAATACCTTATACCTACCTAGTTTTGAGTTTTTCTCTCTGGGAGAAGACTGGGGTAGTGACCTACAGGGAACTTTGGTGGTCGGGTTGAACCTCTGACACCATCAAGCCCCGCCCCCACTTTGGGAAAAAAATGCCACGATTTGCAGGTCTTCAAAAGTAACCAAAGCTAAAATGATGAAAATCATGTCATTTTACCAACGCCTTTCACCACTGGCATGCGAATGTCCATTATTATCTCACAATCCTGCCTATTTCAATGAGTTGCATGCAGGAATCGGGAGATATGACTGCTCTTTCCGGCGTTCACCCCAAAAATCCGAAATCTCATGCAATTTCCAGGAGAGTTAGCTAATATGCATTACTTTAAACTACTAATATTGATATCCATAGGTACTTCTCCTCATGGTACAAACATACTGCCCTGTGTAAGTAAATATTTTTTTTAATACAGAGTGCTTTCTAATAATCAGTGTTTATCCCAACCAAACCTTTATTTCATTTGTTAGTTTGGCTTCAAAGGACTATTTAAAAACACATTGATAGCACATGCACTTCACTCTATGAATAGTTGTCAATCGTTATCATATAGCATTTGCAGAAGAGAATATTCTAGGCAAATCTCTTTGTTAACATATATCAGCAGGTGCAGTGTTAGTTAAAAATAATTCACCATTGCCATAGTACAACCAAATATATTAATCAGCACCAAGCCTCCTCTGTACTTTTAGTGTCATTGCTTGAAAGTTAATATCAGTCATGCGTTTCATATAGCCATATCAGGAGATCCGTCTGTTATTATAGATATCTTACTATAACAAAGGGTCAGTTTATTAGATTGAAGCAAAATTGTACAACAGACGATTGGCCGCTGAGCAATTTTGGCTTCATATCTCTCAGCAATATATTGCTCAGTGTACCATTTTCATCAGCGACCAGCGATTTTGACTGAAAAATTCTCATTCTGTCTCTGCCTCATTTTGACTACAAATCTCTGATCACTGGTGCACAATATATTGTAGGAGCCTGCTCGTGTGACCAGTGACCATTATGGGCCGCCTGCGGGAGCGCGCTCCTAGTGATTTATCTCCCACAACACAAAAAAAACACTGGTGATATGGTCGTTCAGCGACCATTTAGCCAGCGATAATGGCTTAAAATGCCTGTGTGTACAGGGCTTAAGACAGACAGAAGGGTTAACTCAAACAATCTTAAGCTGTGTACACACAGGGTTTCAGCATATATCGCTGGCAATTGCCCCCAAAAGTGCCACTTACTGTAAATTTTTATATGAGGGCCAGCCCAGCCTTCGCTGCTGCTGCAGGTAGAGACAGAGAGCGGTGCAGCTGCTTCTATGGGGAGAGGAGCAGAGCGCAGTGCAGAGCATGCGCCTGCTCCCCTCCTGGTTTCCCTTTCAGTGGACATTTCAAATATTGTGTGCACTGTTCTTGCGCCATGAATGACGGTCCGCGACGTCGGGAGAGCATCACATGGTTAAAGGGGGGCGGGCTGCTACTCCTGCTCCTGCAGGAGAGGTGGAAGCGGGGAGAAGAACTGGAGCGGAAGCTGCAAGGGTAGTGCTGCCTTGCTACTCAGCTACACCTCAAGCTAAGGACAGCGGCGGCGCAGCTCTGAGGGAGTTGCCTTCCAGAAATAGCCGCATCGCCGGGCAGCGCTGCAGCTTCCGTTCCAGTGGGAGCAGGAGCCGCACTTTAACAGGGGGAGAGCCACATGCGGCTCAAGAGCTGTGGGTTGGCCACCCCTGATTTAGGCTATTTGGAAATAGCGTACCTAAACGGTATACCAAAAAAGGCCTCTCAGACATGATAAACTACATCTATATCCACTTCTTTGGGTAGCCATGATAGAATCTATGCCTTTGGTTGAAAAACCTTTATTTGGCATGTCTTACCGTGGGCAATATGATTTGAGAACGGTTATGTTTTAATTATTTTATCTATATAACATCTGTGGCCAGCGGGTGTTGTCTGGGGATCAACAAGTTGTCATGACGATGGGTCAATTTTTGGATGCCTGGAGCTGCAGCTCCATTTGCCCCATTGTAAATCTGGCCCTGAATACACCACCTCCACATTTTCACTTGAAAATGACAGTAGGTCATTGGTGGCAGTGTGGAATTGGCGGGGATAGTAGATTGAAGTTTTGCCTAAGGTGCTGAAAAACTGTTCACAGGCCCTCTGTAATTGGACCTATAAACTCTTTAATTTTAAATCTCTCCCAATTAGAGTATTAAATAAAATACTCTAATTGATGATATGTGCATGTACTTTCAATCTTTTGAGTATTTATTCTCCTTCTGAAGTGGCTTGATATTAGATTTAATACTGTCAGACTTTCTAAAACTGACCTTTCCTTCTATATCCCCTACATGGCTCAATGTTGTATCTAGCCATAATAATGAAGAATTGTTTGTATATTTTTATAACAGATCTAATCTTGTGTGCACAATTGCTATAGTTTGGTAAAAATATTATTATTTTTCTCCTTTTTCTAATCTCCCATCTGTGATTTTAATCGCACTTTTATCTGTAACTTCATTGAGAGCCTTCTGTATAGTATGCTTTGGATATCCCTGTTCTAATGCATGAGTTAACCCTTCTGTATGTCTAAAGGGGTGTACACATGGAGCGATTCTTCTAAGCGATTTTGACTAGAACTATATAGTAAAAATTGCTTAGAAGGTTAATAAAAACCTCTGTCAAGGTTAGACAAATCTCCCTATAATATCACTTAGTAAAAAAAGAGTTGCTAGGCAAGAATATTGTGACTAGATCGCTGGCTGTCTGGTCAAAATCGCTGGTATTCACTGCTGAGGGAGATATTCACTAGGCAATCTGCAATTAAATATCAACCCAGTATGCTAATTCTAGTATAGACAAAATCACTTAGTCAAAATCGCTGGTGCATTTAGTCAAATCGCTTAGTCGAAGTCACTCACTAGCCAAAATTGCTCTGTGTGTACACCAGTGCCAGATTAAGCCTTCGGGGGGCCCTGGGCACTTTAGACAGGGGGCCCCCTTGCACTTGTCATTACTGGCCGCAAACTGCATGGGAGAATATTACACTGTCAAAACACAGAGTAAAGGCAGTATAATCTTTGTTTATAACCATTTCTTTAAGTGCAGCCCGGGCAATTGTCATATGTATCTTGGAGTGCCGGTAACCACACATCTATGTATATATATATATATACACACACACACACACACACACACACACACACACACACACACACACACACACACACTTACATACCACATGAAAAGCCTGTATATTACTCTGTAGGATACCTCACAGTCCCAGTGCTGCCTCTGATTAAAAACCCTCCCATGACTAGGCTGCTGCTGCTGTTCTCCATGGGCCTGAGAAGCATGTAATGAGCTCCACCAATCAGAGCTCAGCACAAACGTCTCAGCCTCTGCCCTCTGGTGCAACGTGTCATGGGACTTAGTCAACTCCCAGTAATGCACAGCACCCTTGTGCAGTCAGTGTGCCTTGGATCCCAATGCTCAGCACCATTAATCATTGTCACATTGGCAGATAGGTGAAAAAAAAAAAAAAGGGGTACTGACCCCTTGTGCCTCCATTATAATCCCGCCCTGGTGTACAACCCTTTAGACATGCCTCTTCCATTGTACAATTTTGGTTCAATCTTATAAACTGACCCTTTGGTATATTAAGGTATCATTTAATAATACCAGTGGGACCTCCAGATACAGCTATATGTGACGCAGAGTGATATTAACTGGGAGCCTTTCAAGCAGTGACATTGGAAATTCAGAGAAGTTTTCGTGATTATTAATATATTTGATTTAACTATGGCCATGGTGAATTATTTTTAACTAACACTATCTGCTGCAGCTACTGATACATGCTAACAAAAACTTTCCTAGAATATTCTTTATTGCAAATAAATGTATGATAAATATTGACATCTGTTCATAAAGTAAAATGGGTTTTAAAACAGTTCTTTGAAGTCCTACCAACAAATGGAATACATATATGGTTGGGCTAAATATTAATTATTAAATTATTATATAATTATTACACGGCACAGTGTGTTGTACCTAGAGGAGAAGTACCTATGGACAATAATATTAGTAGTTAAAGGTAATGTCTTTGGGTAAAGGATGTAATAGGGAGGTCATTTAATATGTATAAGGGTGGAATAATTTGTTCCCTTTTGATATGGTATTATATGTCTGTAACTGGACAGTTACAGTATTGATGTTTGTGTAAAAATCCGTTTAGGAAGTATGCAAAATATAAATAAACACATATATTTATACTGTAATTAACTATTACTGTTAATTACTGTTCTGTAATACTATTGTATTGGTATTTAATTCTGAGTGGTGTGATTGAGTAGCAGTTTATCCAACTAGGTAAAATGAGTGGGAACAAGGTTTAGAATCTCCACCAGTGTTTACCTTGTCAGATGTATTCGCCGATGGACATTGCGTTCAAAGGCGAGTTTGTCTGTATATCTAACCTTGCGCAGAGTTTGCAGCTTACCATTGCTGCTTTAGAGGAACATGGGGCCCATGGGTTGGAGGTTGAGTCAAGCGAGGACAAGAGGATCGGTAGCTGGGTAACAGTTAGGGGGTCTAGGGGAAATAGACAACACATGAAGCAGCAGGCAAGCTCTAAGCTACCAAACCCTAGTAGATATGCCCAAATGGACAATGAAACTATGGTTGGGAGTGAAGAGCTTGGGCAGCTGGCAGGGAAGGGTTCCTGTAGCAACCAGAGGAATATCCCAGGAGGGTATTTCATAGAGGCAGATAGTAGTGGTAAGTGGTTCAATTATTAGGAAAGTTGATAGGGCAATCTGTTATTGGGACCGCGATAGGCGTACAGTCTGTTGTCTCCCGGGTGCTCGGGGTATGTCATATTGTGGACCGGGTGGACAGAGTATTGGGAGGGGCTGGGAAAGACCTAGTGGTCTTGATGCATGTTGGCACTAATGACAAAGTCAGTGGTAGATGGGATGTCCTCAAAAAAGACTTTAGGGATATAGGCAATAAGTTTAGGGTGAGTACATCTAAGGTAATAATCTCAGAAATATTGCTTTTGCCTGTGCAGGGAGACAGAGGGAGATTAGGGAGGTTAATGTATGGCTCAAAGACTGGTGCAGGAGGGAGGGATTTGAGGGGACTTGTGTAGTTTCACGGCGCCAGCATGCTACTTCCGGGTTCTACGCTCGCCACAAACTATGTTAAAAAAAAGTATCTTAACTCCATGCCAACATGGATAGTTCATACCCCCACTATCCATGTTGGCATGGAGTTGATTTTAAATAGCGTGGCGAGCGTAGCGAGCCACCTAGCCCGCAGCATGGGCGAGCGAAGCGAGCCCCGCAAGGGGACTCAGACGCAACAAGTACCGATTTGAGTTCCTAGAAAACTGGGCAGACTTCTCGGTCAGGCGCCATCTCTTTTGCCGCAACGGATTGCACCTGAATGAGGAGGTGGCAGGGGTGCTCGGGGGTAGAATGGTGGGAAGGCTTGACAGGTGGGGGGAGTGTATAGGAAAAAACCTTAAACCAATAGATGAGTGTAGAATAGAGGGCAAAGAGCTACATTGTGGAGGAAGCAAGGGGAAGGGAGGAAAAAGGGAACAGGTTATAATAAAGGTGTATGAGAGACAGACAACCAAATACAAATATTGTCCATGATACTGATTTATCGTTTCAGGAACATTCTGCAACTGTAACAGGTAACACGACAAGGGCAAAGAAAAAACGAGATCTAAAATGCCTTTATCTGAATGCTAGGAGTTTAACTGGTAAAATGGGGGCACTAGAGACCCTAGTTTTGGAGGAAGATATTGATCTCATAGGTATTACGAAACTTGGTGGGACGAATCACATGAGTGGGGGCTAACATAGAAGGTTATAGTCTGTTTAGATAAAATAGATTAGGTAGAATGGGAGGGGGAGGGGGGGTATGTTTATATGTCAAACTATCCTTAAACCATACATAAGGGAAGACATATATGAGAACATAATGGAGTCAGTAGAATCGGTATGGGTAGAAAGCACAGGTAATATTAAAGGGGCTAAAAAAATTATAGTAAGAACATGTTATAAGCTACCCAACATACATAAGGTGAAAAAAAAGACCTCTTGCTACAGGTGGGAAAAGTGGCCAGCTTTGGGGACATTATTATTATGGGTGACTTTAACTACCCAGAAATAAATTGTAAAGATAGGTCAACTAGTACCGCTAAGGGAAATGTTTTATTGGATGCCCTGAATGACCACTATTTGTATCAATTTATTGAAAGTCCAACCAGAAATAACAATACCCTGGATCTCTTGATAAGCAACAGTGGGGACATTTTTACTAATATAACAATAAGGGAGACATTGGGGAAAAGTGATCACAATATGATCATGTTTGATTACATTTTTTTACAAAGATAATTATATTGGAGCAACTAAGTTCTTAGATTTAAAAAAAAAGCAAACTTTGGCAAGTTTGAGGAGTCCTTAAAGCAGGCATGTCCAAAGTCAGGCCCGGAGGCCAAATGCGGCCTGTGCTGTCATTTCAAGCGGCCCGCAGCCTCCAGCTGGAAGCAGGCAGAGCATCAGATGCAGGATGCACACCACAGGACACTAAAGGTGGGGCCCCAGCGTCGCGCCTTTACCTTGCTGTCTGCTGCAGTGAGGAGTCAGATGTGTTTGGCGTCCTACCCCTGCTGCTGCAATCATATATCACCCTACTACACAATCACCGTGACAGCAGTGTTTGGGGAGGGGGGCAGCAAGGGGGAAGCTTGCTCCCAAAACATGCAGAGCAGAGGAACAGCAGGAGCCCAAGCATCTCCTGTCCTTGCAGTGCCTGCTTTGCCTCTCCTTCCTCTGGCTCACACAAGTGGCTGGGAAACATACAGAGAAGGGAGGGGGCAGAGTGGGGGACATACAGTGAAGGAGGGTCAGGCTGGGGGACATACGGTGAATGGAGGCAATGATGGCCATTCAGAGAAGGGGGAGCAGGGGCAGGCTGGGGAACATACAATGAATGGAGGCACTGATGGACATTAAGAGAAGGGGGCAGGCTGGAGGGACAGAGAGAATGGGTGCAGAGTGGGGGACATACAGTGAATGGGGGACATACAGTGAATGGGGGCAGGCTGGGGGAAATACAGTGAAGGGGCAGGCTGGGGGACATACAGTGAGTGGGGGACCATTCTGATGTGATTAATGATTCAAAGAATGTCAGGCTGAATGGTCGGCCCCCACACATTTTCACGTCACCATATCTGGCCCTCGTCGCAAAAAGTTTGGACACCCCTGCCTTAAAGGATATAAACTGGAAGAAATTATTTAGAGGTATGGATACTACTAATAGGTGGCACACTTAAAAAAAAATACTGCAGGGCACTGATAAATGTATTCCTAGGGTTAATAAAAGAACAAATGTCAAAAGGAAACCGATGTGCTGTAGTGCAGCACGTGTGGCACCTACTTGCAAACTGCGCACTATAAGTTCTCCTGGACCCAGATGTCTGTCTGCACAGGTGGGCCTCTTCCGGAGGCTTGCGACAACCTCCTCTAGCTGCCGGTCCACATTTTTTTGTCTTTGGCACAGCAAGTCTCGATCACAAAGATTCCAAAGTTGGTAGGTATGCAATATGCTTTTTTTTTTTACCTCTCTGGGCAGTATTCAATGTCCATAATCGTGATGTGCAGCGAATCCTGTTTAGGATTCGCTGCACATTCGCCGTGTTCCGGAGGGCTGGAGCCCTCGCTGCCAGCCCTCACTGACACAGTATTCAATGAGGCAGGGGCTCGCTGCCCCTCACCACGAATGAGAACCCCTGCGGCGGATGCCGCAGGGAGCCTGAGCATGGCAGCAGGCAGGGAGATGGAAGTCTCCCTGCCTGCCCCAGAACGTATGTGGGGGCGAGGTGGGCTCCCCAGGAGCCAGGCAGCACAAGCTGCCCCCCCGGGAGAGCCAGCAGGGGACCGGGTATTCACTGCACCCGATCGTGCATATGTAATGATCGGGAGCAGTGAATATATGAATATGTAATGAGCGGCTCTGCTCCCGGCCCCCTGCTGGCTGCTCTTTGTAAAAATTTTTTTTTTTTTAAATTAAATATATATATTCATGTGCTATAAGCACATGAATAAAAATAGCATGCCCCTTCACAGAATAAAATTCCTGATTTTTTTACACCAAATGTAAAACAACAACAACTTTATTTTAAAAGTTCACTTTCCACTTCACCATGAAAAGATGGCCATTTGCTACACGGCGACACACGGCGAAAATCACTTAGAAAGACGAGGAGAAGTGCACGTTGAATAGGGTAATTCGCTTTCTGACCCCAAAAAATCACCTTCCAATGCGAAAATAGCACAAATTCGCCGTGAAACAGGGCGAATTATCCTCATTGAATACTGCCCTCTGTGCCAATAGGTTGGAGTGGGAGGGTGCAGTTTTAAGATTTTGCTATGGGACCCACAAACTACTAGTCATATCCTTGGTCACAAGTGTAATTTTACAACTACAACGTAGCTGGTCACACAAGACAGCATTACTAGGGTTAAATGTAATAGGGAGAGAGAATCAGAAAGTGAGAGATTTGGTAAGAAATCTCCAGTTTTTTTAAAGTGGCAATCATTTACACTGCAAAATCAAACTGGTTTTGAAGTGTAAATGTTTGTCGATTTAAAAAAAACTGGAGATTTCTTTCCAATTCTCTCAATTTCTGATTCTCTCGCCCTAATACATGTTACCCCTAGTCTCTGGAGTTTGCAGGCAGTTCCCGGCCAGTACCATACCCTCCATCATCTGATTGGTAGAAATCAGTACACATGCAAAAAGGGGGCGTGGTCACAGGTAAAGTGGGCGTGACCACACCCCCTTTTCAAATGTGTACTGAACATTTTAAAAATGTAGAAAAATTATTGCAGACAGAAAAATAAAGGTACTTGTGTATTTTGGCGGCGCCCCCGATCTCCCTCGCGCGATGTTTTAATCGCATCGCATGCCATGCACCCGATGGCATGTGATGCGATGCGACGCGATTTTTGCCCCCTATGCGATGAAAGATTTTATAAGCACCCTAATGGGTGCTTACAATGTTAAATGCACCCCCACGCCCCCCCCCCACTATAAACGTGAACCCGAAGCGTGGCGAGCGCAGCGAGCCCGCGAGGGGCGGCGGTACGCGTCCTCCGACCTTTTCATACCCCCACTATCCACGTCGGCGTGGAGTTGAGAATAGAAAGTGTGGCGAGCGCAGCGAGCCACCGAGCCCAAAGCGTGGCAAGCGCAGCGAGCCCCGCGAGGGGACGCGGATACCTTCACAGGTATCGGAGTCCCCTCGCGGCCTTCACAGGTATCCACGTCTGCTCGCCACGCTTCGGGCTCGGTGGCTCGCTGCGCTCGGCCCACACTTTCTATTCTCAACTACACGCCGACGTGGATAGTGGGGGTATGAAAAGGTCGGAGGACGCGTACCGCCGCCCCTCGCAGGCTCGCGGCGCTCGTCACGCTTCGGGTTCACGTTTATAGTGGGGGGGTGGCGGGGGGGGGGGTGCATTTAACATTGTAAGCACCCATAAGGGTGCTTATACAATGTTTAATCGCATCGCATCGCATTGTATGCCATATACAATGTCATACAATTTTAAAATTGTATGGCATTGTACAATATCGCGCGATATCGCGTCGCATCGCATACCATCACATGCCTTATGGTATGCGATGCGATGGGCGCCGCCAAACTACACAAGTACCAAAATAAATACATTTTACTTATTTACAATATTCTAGCAGCCATCACTGTCACAAGAATAGAAAGAGTGCTCACCCCAGCCTGACTGCACAGAGACATACCCCCATACCACGGCTGCCGCTCCACGCGCTGCTCTCAGCTCTCTCTACTGCACATGCAAGACAGAGTCTGAGGAAAACAACCACCCTGTCCCCTGAGTGCACTCGGTCCGCGGTGCCGGCGTGTGATGTCATGACGCGTCGCACGCTGGCCTGGGACCCGCAATGCACCCTTGGTAGAGATGGGTCATTCGCAAACAAAGCAGGTCTTTTGAACAGATCCCATAAAAGACTTAGGGAGCCGCCGATCCCAAAAAGGTGGACCGCCGTTCTTTTACTTTAAGTTTTGTTTTTAATTGCAATGCATTTTTCTGATCTCAGCACTGCCACCTGCCACCTGCGTCAGCCTGGAACCAGGAGGAGGATGCGCACCACAGCCTCTGGAGCCAGGAGGAGGATGCGCACCTTAGAAAAAAAAAAAAAACGTGTATTTGGAAAAACGGTACATTCGGTACAGTTATTATTTACTGGTTAAAAATCGGTACTGTACCAGCAAATTTGATACAGTTGGAGGGTATGCAGTACCTTTAAACACACCTCTGAGCCCTCTCCTATACACATATATATATATAGGTACTTCATCTTTGCAGCCACTGCTTACGCCAATTATGTTAGCGCCTACGTGGATTGCGATTGTCCCCTTTCCATGCTTTGGGCTCGGTGGATCGCTCCGCTTGCCACAACTTTTCTAAACTTTACTAGATTGTAAGCTCCTCTGAGCAGGGCCCTCTACCCTCCTGTTGTCAAAGCCCACTTCTCTTCACATTTTACTCACAGCTCTCCTATACTCCAACACTCAGTGACCATCTTTGTCCGCATACTCATTACCATCATTGGCATCTAGCCTCTAGTTGTATGTTGATTGAGTCCTCACTACTTACATTTAAGCTGTAATGTGTATTGATCTGTGGCGCTCTTTATTTGTACTGTATTTTTGTTATTAATTCAATGTTATGCCAAGCTTTGTCTCCCTGTATTGTTCCTTTGTACGGCGCTGTGAAACACTTGTGGCGCCTTATAAATAAAATTATAATAATAATAATAATAAAGGTAATAGATGGTAGCGTGGACACAGGAGGGTGGCGTGGACCCCAGAATTAACTCTTGCGGCTCGCTGTACGCTATGTAAGTTCCATGATGAGGAAGTACCGATATATAACATGAGGTGAAATGGCTAAACCTTGAAAAGTGATCAAATAGAGAGTGATAAACCACCAATCAACCAGATCCTGTCATTTTTCAAACACAGTTGGTGACATGACATGAGCTTATAGGCTGGTACTTTATCACTCTCCATTTTATCACTTTCCATGCTTAGTACATCTGGCCCCTGGGTATGACACGACTAGTTTACACAGCCAGTCACCGTCCGACCTACAACATTTTAGCACAGCCAATCACGTCTGCGCTTTCTCTCACAACAGCGTGCTGACCTCTCAGTGTAAACTGATTAGAGCTGTGCCTTGATTGGTTGGTACGGGAGTCCGTCGGGGAAGGGGGCGGTTCGGGGAAGCTGCTGAGTGCGCGGTGTGTGTGGTAAGAGGCGGCTGTCAGTGAGGGAGCAGCCGGCTACTGTCAGCATGGAGCTGATCACTGAGGTCTCCGTGCAGTTCGCCAGCCTGTCTATGTTCCCTGTATTCGATGGCGCTCACTACTTGGTGTCTGTACTGTCAGCTAGGGAGCAGGAAGGTGAGCACAGGGGCTACCGCCGGCCTTATGCATATATGTGTATACTGTATGTAGCATGGAGCTGGGCTGTGTGTGCAATCACTGATATGAGCGGCGCAGTGGATGTGCTGAGCTACCAGTTATTATTACACGGGGCAGCATCTGTGTAATGGGTTATAAGAATCTTAGCACTTACCTTGTCATATTAGTATTCGCTATGGCTGACATGTCACCTGTTGTACTGTATTTACCCTTACCCTGCTTGGGGTCAGTCCAATTAGGAGGCAGTTTGCAAAACCGAGTTTGTTTCATGAAACTTGATTAGACCGCACGAATGTGCGCACCGGACCAACACCAGTTACCACTAGAAATGTCATCTCGCGGAATTTGTACTAAATGTCACCTGGGAGAAGTACATGGAGAAGTTGGGAAACAATCCTGGACCCCAAAAAGTGTTGAGGGCCTGATTCAGAATTGATGACCGATCAGCAAATTCACAGATTGAGCGATTATGGAATGACTACACATGGGCATGCGTACTGTACACTGCACATATGGAAATGGCGGCAGTAAAAGCATCTGGATGGTAAACATAATGGTGTCGAGTTTGACTGACAGGAAGCCATGGTTTGTGCGTGGCAACCTGTCATTTTCTCGGAGTGTCAAGAAAAATGCAGGCGTGTGTTTTAAGGGAGGTTGTGTAACATCAGCCTCAATCAGCCTGTCTCTCACAGAGCTGTGGAAGGGCCAGACTTACATTTGCGCAGACTGGGAAATCTATTTGATGGTGTGTAAATTGCGTATGGATGTGCGAGAAGACAGCGATTTGCACAGGGCGGGTCAGTCTGTGTGGGCAGTTACCTGCAACTATGCAGATGAGCGATCTGGCCTGAATCAGGCCCTGAGACAGTATTATAACATACAGTAGAAGGCTGTCTGTGACCATACATAAGGAAAGTACTAGAGGTTCTAAAATGTGTCAAATAGATTATTTCCCCCTACCCACTTTTTTATTATAAATTGATGAAAAAGTGTCAACAAGAAGTCTTTTCGTCATTGCGGGGCACATAAACATGTCTGTAAAGTAATTTCTTAATGTTTTATATACGTTCGTATTAAAAAAAAAAAAGGTAATAAACATCTAATGTGAAAAAGTATGTCGAAAAGCTTTCCCATTTTGGAAAATGGTGGGGTGTTGGATGCCACTGCAACAAATGCCAGATGCGCAGAATGGGCCTTGCGTATGCACAGCCCTCAAACATTGTATTTGAAGTGTTGTACTCAAAACATTGTGTTTGTGTAAGAATATGAACTAGGCCCTGTGTACCAACATTTTTCCATAAACAGTAGGTGGCATCCTGGGGACTTGTAAAAGTGTCTACGTCAGCATTTTGGACTTATACATCTTTAACAGCCCTTCTAGTTGTGAGTGTTTATTTTTTGGCATTTTTTCCTCCGCTTTGTGAATAAAATGCACAAGCAGTCTGTGCTGATTAGGTATGCAGCATGACTGTATTCTGTGCGACAGCAGCGTGTGTTATAACACCGACAGTCGGAATTCCGACAGTCATTAGCGTGACGTCGGAATCCCGACTGCACAGTGGGGGGAGCGCAATGAAGCCTCTTGCGGGCACGGTGGCCAGCTACGCTCGCCACCTATTTTATTCTCCCTCTATGGGGGTCGTGGATCCCCACGAGGGAGCAGTCGGGATTCTGACGTCGGTGTAATGACTGTCAGAATCCCGACTGGCGGTGAGACATCCGGCACCCGACAGCAGCTGTATCTAAATTCAAAATGGTACTTATGTAATATCTGGGCTCCCGTTTATCTTATGAGACCGCGTCCCCTCGCTGCGCTCGCCACGCTTCGGGCACTGTGGCTCGCTGCGCTCGCCACACTATATAAAATCAACTCCATGCGTAGTTGGATAGTAGGGGTATGAAAAAATGGGGTGCATTTAACATGGGAGCCCAGATAATACATAAGTACCTTCAAAATGCTACATTGCAATGTCTATGTACGGAGACTAGATGTGTGTCTATGTCATTGAGATAAAACTTACTTGGATTCCTGAGTAAAGACACATAGGGCGGGATGTATTAAAATACATCACCGCCCTTCGCGCCCCCCCCCCCCCGCCGCGATGCCGCCGCATATGTACTAACATATGCGGCTGGCATCGCGATGAGGTGACGGAGGCCCCCCCGCGATACCTGTACTGTGGTCTGCGGGGGGGTCTCCGTCACCTCCCAGCCGGCTTCTGCTGCTTTCACGCCGGGGACAGCTAAGCAAGCTGTCCCCGGCCCTTCCTCCTCCCCCCTGCAGCCGGAAGGACGTCCGGCTGCGTTGCTAGGGGGAGGAAGGGCTTACCTTCCGGGGTCCAGGAGGACCTGCAAGAAGGTAAGCCCAAGGGAGGGGGGAAAGGGGGGGTCGGCGAGGTGGCGGCGACGCGGTGGGCGGCGAAAAGAAGCCCATAGGCTTCTATAGGGTATCGCCACCCAAAGGTGGCGATACCCTGCCCTGCGATATCGCTGCGAACGGGTTTTAGTACATAGGAAAATGCGGTAAAACGGGGGTTTTACCGCATTTCCCCTTTAGTACATCTCGCCCATAGCCAGAGGAGGGGCAGACTCCAGTGTCACTCGTAGACCCCGAACAAATCACTCGCCAATAATCCCCACAGTTTACTCAGAACGGGTTCTCTGTATCACCGGCAGCAGTTTTTTAATATACAGTAGGATTGATTGCCGCTCACAGTTTTTTTTTTTTTTTGTGCGGGAGAGCTGCTGTCTGACAGTCACCTCTGGTCCATGCACTGTGGCAACAGCACCTGTAACTGAGAATACTGGCCATGACCAATTAATAAACATTGTGCTGGTTTCATAATCGCTTGGAGATAGCGCCGCATGGGGCCACACATTGTTATCACACACACACACAAACACACACACACACACACACACACAGCGATGTAGTGGCATTTTCTGAGGGATGTAGTTAAATTAAGTAACATCACTCAGAAAATGCCTGTATATAGCTACGTGTGTAGGGCCCAAAAGTCTCATCTCTTAACTGCAAGATGCTGCAATTCATCCTATCCAACTTCCGATCACATCAAAACTGCCGCTAATGTCCAGACACAGATCTAATCTTCTATTCCTACATATGTTCCTATTCTCTTGACTATATTAACTAAATAGTCTTTAAACATGAGTATTTAAAATGTAAAAAAAATCGGTACTTGTGTATTATCACGGCGCCCATCACATCGTATACCACTAAATAAGGTATGCGATTGCATTCGATTTTCACGTGAAAACGGCATGGGATTTTTAATTGTACAAACACCCTGATGGGTGCATACAATGTTAAATGCCCCCAGAATGTTAAATGCGGTACTCTTTACTTAGAAGGGCGCCCCTCGATTTTGATCGTGGGCATCGTTAGTAAAAAATCTCGGGCATCTCGGGCATTGAATGCACTAAAAAATCGGGTGCGATCAACCGACGAGATGCCCGAGATTTCCCATAGGGAACAATGTTAAATGTCTCAATTGACCCAATTTTCCTGTTCAGTGCCTCAATTGACCCGATTTTTCCATAGGAAACAATGTTAAATGGGCCACAGAGGCCAAATAGGCACCCTGAAGTGTATAATGGCCACCCGAATTGTTAATGCCACCCCACGATCAACGTCAACCCGATGCGTGGCGAGCGCAGCGAGCCCGCGAGGGGCGGCGGTACGCGTCCTACGACCTTTTCATACCCCCACTATCCACGTCGGCGTGGAGTTGAGAATAGAAAGTGTGGCGAGCGCAGCGAGCCACCGAGCCCGAAGCGTGGCGAGCGTACGCGGACAGCTGTGAAGCCCGCGAGGGGACGCGGATACCTGTGAAGGTATCCGCGTCCCCTCGCGGGGCTCGCTGCGCTCGCCACACTTTCTATTCTCAACTCCACGCCGACGTGGATAGTGGGGGTATGAAAAGGTCGTAGGACGCGTACCGCCGCCCCTCGCGCGCTCGCTGCGCTCGCCACGCTTCGGGTTGACGTTGATCGTGGGGTGGCGTTAACAATTCGGGTGGCCATTATTCACTTCAGGGTGCCTATTTGGCCTCTGTGGCCCATTTAACATTGTTTCCTATGGAAAAATTGGGTCAATTGAGGCATTGAACAGGAAAATCGGGTCAATTGAGACATTTAACATTGTTCCCTATGGGAAATCTCGGGCATCTCGTCTGTCGCATCGCACCTGATTTTTTAGTGCATTCAATGCCCGAGATGGGCGCCCTTCTAAGTAAAGAGTACCTTAAATGCCCCCAGAATGTTAAATGCCCCCTCATTGTCAACGCGACCCCCACTATGAACGCCAACCCGAAGCGTGGCGAGCGCAGCGGTATGCGTCCTCCGACCTTTTCATACCCCCACTATCCACCTCGGCGTGGAGTTGCATTTAGATAGTGTGGCGAGCGCATCAAGCCACCGAGCCTGAGGTGTGGCGAGCGCATGCGGAATACATGTGAAGTCATCCGTGTCCCCACGCGGGGCTCGCTGCGCTCACCGCGCTTCGGGAACATTGAAAGCACCAGTCAGGGTGCTTGTACAATGAAAAATCGGATCGCATCGCATGCAGTTATATCGCATGCGATGTACTAAGATGTACATCGTGGGCGCCGTGATAATACACAAGTACCAAAAAATCTTATAATCAGGTTCGGTTAACATTTAACTTAGCTCTGTATGAAGGTAGAAGGAGATTTTTATCTTGAAGCAATAAATGGTGGTCTGGAGGGAAGTAGGACTTAAAGGTGCTCACAAATGGTGCATTTTGGGCTTGCGATGCGCACTCCCGCGTACATCACATCGCGAAGTACAAAAAGTATGTGCAGCATGAATATGATGTGTGTGTGTGTGTGTGTGTGTCTTACTCTCACAAAAACATCCCCACTATCATTAATGTCACTGATGTAATTTTAGTTAATGCCCATCTAATACTTGTCAGGGTACTTGTGTATTTTGGCGGCGCCCATCGCATCGCATACCATTACGCATGCGATGGTATGCGATGCGATTTCGTTGGTTAGTGTACGATGGCATACAATTTTCAAATTGTATGCCATTGTACATGGCATACAATGCCATACGATGCGATAAAACATTGTATAAGCACCCTAATGGGTGCTTACAATGTTAAATGCACCCCCCCGCCACCCCCCCACTATAAACCTGAACCCGAAGCGTGGCGAGGGGCGGCGGTACGCGTCCTACGACCTTTTCATACCCCCACTATCCACGTCGGCGTGGAGTTGAGAATAGATTAGTGTGGCGAGCCACCGAGCCCGAAGCGTGGCGAGCGGACGCGGATACCTGTGAAGCCCGCAAAGGGACGCGTTTACCTGTGAAGGTATCCGCGTCCCCTCGCGGGGCGCGCTGCGCTCGCCACGCTTCGGGCTCGGTGACTCGCTGCGCTCGCCACACTAATCTATTCTCAACTCCACGCCGACGTGGATAGTGGGGGTATGAAAAGGTCGTAGGACGCGTACCGCCGCCCCTCGCGGGCTCGTTGCGCTCGCCACGCTTCGGGTTCACGTTTATAGTTGGGGGGTTACGTGGGGGTGCATTTAACATTGTAAGCACCCATTAGGGTGCTTATACGATTTTTCATCGTATAGGGGATCAAAATCGCGTTGCATCGCATGCCATCGGGTACATGGCATGCGATGCGATACGTTCATCGAACGATGGGGAAATCGGGCGCCGCCAAAATACACAAGTACCCTTGTCAGTAAAAGTTAAGGACAGATAGTCTGTAGGGCAGGCCTGGCCAACCTGTGGCTCTCCAGATGTTGTCAAACTACAAATCCCATCATGCCTTGCCACAGTTTTGCTATAAGGGAGTGTTAAAACTGTGGCAAGGCATGCTGGGATTTGTAATTTCACAACATCTGGAGAGCCACAGGTTGGCCTGTCCTGCTGTAGGGCATGTTATTCTCAATTATTAGAAACTTACCACATACCACCTCTTAATGAAAACAAAGACAATCATAAAAAACAACTAAGTAAAATTGCAGCGTTAGCTGGCACAGGCATTTCATAGAGAGAGGAGAAAAGATAAGATGAGACTGTCCCAAAAAGTGCAACAGAATGTGAAAAGAAAAAAGGTAATTTATAAAAAAATAAAGTGTTGAGGATCCAAGAGGGAGTAAAAAAAACAAAACCTAGGCAGTGTTGGATATAACATCTAATAACATAGATACATAGGGGGATATTTATTAAGATTGGAGTTTTATTTCACATGGGATGTTACTATTGACAACCAGTCAGAATCTACTTATTTATTTAACACCTTCTAGAACAGGCATTCCCAACCACGGTCCTCAAGGCACACCAACAGTGCAGGTTTTAGTGATATCCAGGCTTCAGCACAGATGGTTTAATCAGAATCCCTCAGATACTAATTAAGTCACCTGTGCTGAAGCCTGGATATCTACAAAACCTGTACTGTTGGTGTGCCTTGAGGACCGTGGTTGGGAATGCCTGTTCTAGAAGATAATAAATAATATTTGATTGGTATGAAAGGCACCGTTGCCTTTTTTCTGTATCATTTTGTATTCTGTTTTGGTAGAAGTCACACCAGCAACCCAAGTACTTAGTTAGGCATCCCAGACCATTTGTCACCCATCTGTGACATTTCCATCTAAGGCCCAGAACACACTCCCCAGGTCAAAAGAATGACCAGCATACAACCTGACATGACACAGAGGTCCTGGCCACTCCAATTGGCATTCCAGACCATTTGCCATCCCTATCTGAAGTTCTCATCCAAATATGTTCAGTGGAAGCCCCTGTACATGCTCCCCATGCCCGTGGTGTCCACGGCATATACCTCTTTGTTCTCGGCTTCCCGATCTGAGAACATTTTTTTTTTAAACTCTACGTTATGCAATTTGCCATATCTTGCTTCCCAGTCTCACTTTTTGTAGTGGCCGGACCCCTTTTTGGGCCATGAACCTAATCTGGACCCAATCAAGCCACCTTGTGTTGATTTTGTCCAAAACGGTCGAACAGTGTCCGAATGCATACCGGGCAAACAAAAAGACAAATAACAGACAACAAAAATGTAATAGATGGTATGAATATGAAATTGGTAGAACCTCTACTGCCAGAAACACAGCATGCTTCATTTTCATTATACTTTACATTTTCTTCTACGATCCCCATGGCAGCCATGACAGTGGGATATTCCCCTCCTCCTACCAGATTAGACAGGACTTTTTTCAGGGACCGCCCCCTTGGGTATAACAGCTCACACCTCCCTCTCCTCTGTGTCTTTTTCTCCTGTCTCCGTCTAGATAGGACAGGCAGGGCGTTATTTTATTTTTAAACAGGGCTACCTCTTACATATATGGGATGGCTTCCCGGGAAGAAGGAGAGCTGCGGAGGAGTGTGGCCTTTGAGATACCTGCCTCCAGCAGCTACTAAGGGTAAGAACTGTGCTTAGCGCCAGTTACCTGCCTAAAATCCCGGCAGCATGTCATTTTTTGCAAGACCCCCGTTTTTGTGTGGGTGTGTAGCGGCGTTACCTGTAGGCTGCGGAGCTGGGTAGTCACGCTGGGAGACAGAGCTGGCAGGGAGGCTGGCGCGTGGCTGATCGCTGGATGGTCAGCGCGTGTAAGCGTCTGGCTGGGAGCCGACGCTGAGAGCTGCCGGGTGCTGAGACGCGTGCGGCGGAAGTGCGCATAAAACGTCACTTCCGCCGGCGTGGTGCACCAAGTGTGCACCTGAATAATGTCCCCGGAAACGGGGACCGGATTTTTGGTTCCGCTTTGCGGAAATGTGCGCAGGAATCGCCAGACAGAAACGCTGCTGGCATACAAGGAGTTAAGCTGTCCTAAATATAAACGGACATGCTTTGCAGAGCCTGTGGTGTTGTACAAGCAGCAGAACCATGGAAGAAAGCCAGCAGCAGCAAGCACCTTCTTCCCAGCAGCCTGACATTGCCCCTTTGAGGTAAGCCCTTTGGTTTTGGGCATTAGTTGGTTTTATTTTTGCATGATACTAGTTAGGTTTCTGCTTTGTTTCCAGTGTGCCTAAATCACCTGTTCATAAAAAAAGGACAGCTAAGAAGAAATTCCTTACCTGTACTTGCATGAGTTGTGACAAGGCATTTGCTAGTGCCGATAAGAGGACTCTGTGTGAAGAATGTGACAAAATCCCACAGCCTAAGGTGGATAAGTCGGACCAATCGGATGTCCTTAAAAAACTGATGGATTGGATGCAAAAGTCGTTTGTCTCCAAAGAAGAATTCTTGCAGTCTCAGAAGCCCAAGAGGTCTCGGGAGCAGGCTGGAATGCTGACAGAAGGGGGTGGTTCCTCGGAGGAGATAGAACCAGTGGAGGCAGAAGACATTGAGGAAGGTGAAATAGAGGAAGATGTGAGATCTTTCAACCTCGAATTGGTGGAAAGTGTGCTGAAAAGCATTTACAAATCCATGAATTACCCGGAAGCTTCAGACACCACAGCAGATCCACTTTTCGAAGATAGATCGAAGAAAGGAAGAACCTTCCCGGTTCACAAAGTAGTCCGTGAGATGATCAATAAGGAATGGGTCAACACGGATAAGAGGATGGCTGGATGGGCTAGAGTGGATAAAATGTATCCTTTCAAAGATGAGGATTTCCTGAAGTGGTGTCTAGTGCCCAAGGTCGACGCAGCGGTGGCAGAGCTGACGTCTAGAACAACCATACCACTGGAAGATGGGGCGGCGTTTAAAGACGCTATGGAAAGGAAGATCGAAAATTCGCTTAGGAAATTGCACCAGACCTCTGCGCTGTCGCTTAAGTCCAGTGTGGCTATTGCGTCGGTGGCAAGGGCAATGAGGCTATGGTCGTCGGAGCTCCATACAGACATAACCGAGAAGATTTCCAAGCAATATCTGCTGAGAAGTTTACAGACCATACAGAAGTCTATCGAATACCTGTGTGAGGCCTCTTTGGACGCGGTGTCGTTCTCGGCTAAAGCGATGGCACAAGGAGTGACGGCCAGGAGGGCGCTCTGGCTCAAACCCTGGAGTGCGGATGCCAATTCCAAGAATCGTCTAACGGCACTACCCTTTGAAGGCGGGTTCTTGTTCGGCTCAAAATTGGATTCGATGATCCAGAGAATTTCGGGGGGGAAGTCCGTGAGACTACCCCAAGACAGGAGGAATAGGTTTCCCATCCCTACCTCTAGCAGGCAGACTTATAGAGAGGCAAGAAGTTATCGGCCCGGTCGCCAGTACTCCCGCAGGGGGAATCCGAATATGACTCGCCAGTCCTTTCGTCAACAGTATCGGAGAGGTGCCAAGTTATGACGGTGGTTCAATGGTGAGAGTTGGAGCCCGGTTGTTTCAGTTTTCGGAAGTCTGGAAAACATCGATATCAGACAGATGGGTCAACAATATTGTGGAAAGGGGCTACCAAATAGAATTTCTAAGGAGACCTTGGAAGAACAAATTTGTCAGGTCAAGAGTTCCAGTGAAGAAACTGGAAAGAGAGACTCTCACCTTGAAGATTCTACAGCTTCTACAAATAGGAGCAATAGAACATGTCCCGAAAGACCAAGTACGTCTGGGGTATTATTCGAACCTCTTCTTAGTGGAGAAGAGTACAGGTGGTTTCAGGACCATCTTGGACCTGAGAGGATTGAATCTCTTTGTCAAGAAGCTAAAGTTCAAGATGGAAACTATAAGCTCTATCCTTATGGGTCTCAGACAAGAAGATTGGTTAGCGTCCATAGACCTGAAGGACGCTTATTATCACGTCCCCGTGTCACTAGAGGACAGAAAGTTTCTCAGGTTCTCGCTTCTCGACCAACATGATCAATTTACCTGCCTTCCCTTCGGGCTCAGGACATCGCCGAGAGTGTTCACAAAAGTCTTGGTGACACTTGTGGCAGAACTAAGGAAGCAGGGAATCCAAATCTGGCCGTACCTGGACGACCTATTGCTGGCAGGAAGATCAGTGAGAGAGGTCCAGATGAGTGTCAAAATTACAATAGAATTTCTGCAGAAGCATGGTTGGGTGATCAACCAAGAAAAAAGTCAGCTGCAGCCATGCCAGACAATCAAGTTCCTGGGTGTCCTTATAGACACAGTAAAGTTTTCAGTGAGCCTGTCGGTAGACCGCTGTCTGAAGATACAAAATCTGACGCAACTGTTATTAACAAAAGGAAGATGCCCCCTGAAGGTGGCGCTACAACTTCTAGGGATGATGACATCATGTATAAATATCATTCCATGGGCCCAGTGGTACATGAGGAAGCTACAGTGGCAGTTGCTCCCATTCATGAAGAATCAGACCCACGAGGGGTTCCAGATAATCCTGAATGCCGAGACGAAGAATTCGTTAAGGTGGTGGAGCTCTGGCTTGAGGAGAAGAAGCTCCAGTCTCTCAAACCCAGAATTTGTGGTTATGACGACCGATGCGAGTCTTCAAGGTTGGGGCGCTCACCTTGGGAGGAGCTCGGTACAAGGGTCTTGGACCACAGAAGAGAGTGCAAGGTCATCCAATGTCAGAGAACTGCTCGCCGTTTGGGAAGCAATCTGTTGCCTACAAGACAAACTTCGGAATACCAACCTAAGGATCATGTCAGACAATATGACAGTAGTGGCACATATAAACCACCAAGGCGGTACAAGGAGTTTACCTGTACTGAGAGTGTTGGAGAAGATCATGTCGTGGGCAGTGAACAACCTGCAATCAATCTCGGCCGTGTACATTCCGGGTCCAGAGAACACTGTAGCGGACTTTCTAAGTCGCAAGAGGATTCTGCCGGGAGAATGGGAGTTGGACTCGAAGGTGTTCAGTCAAATAGTCGCCAGGTTTGGCGAACCCGAGATAGACCTGATGGCGTCGTTCTCCAACAAGAAGGTGAGCAGATTCTGCTCGAAATCCTTTCACCCACAAGCTGCGGCACTGGACACGTTTTCAGTGAAATGGGAGTTCACTCTGGGATATATCTTCCCGCCATTCCCCATGATCAGCAGAGTGCTCAAGAAAATCAGAGAGGACCGAGTGGAAGTACTGGTAGTGCTTCCATTTTGGCCGAGAAGAGCCTGGTTTACTGCAGTACTAAGGATGGCGGTGCAACCACCGTGGGTGTTGCCGGTGATACCAGACCTGTTGAAACAGGGACCAATATGTCATCCAGAGCCAGAAAGCTTCTCGCTGAGGGCATGGCGATTGAGCGGGCGACCCTGAAGCGCCATAACTTATCCGAACAAGTGACCGAATTGTTGTTGAAAGCAAGGAAAGAAGGTTCCTCGTTAATATATTACAAAACCTGGAAGAAGTTCATCTCATGGGGGAACTTTGAGGGTCAGTTTGCCGATATCTCTACGGCCAAGGTCTTGCAATTCCTGTATGAAGGGTTCGAGTTGGGGCTGGCGGTAGCCACCATTAAGTCACAGATTTCTGCTCTCAGTGTACTGTTGGACAGAAGATTAGCTGAGGAAAAGCTAGTAAAGAAGTTCTGCAGAGCAATCAAGGGAATACGGCCACCAAGAAAATCTTTAGTGGCCCCGTGGGATCTGAATTTGGTGCTAAAAGCACTAATGCTACAGCCATTTGAACCCCTGGAAGACTCTTCGGTAAAGTACCTAACATGGAAGGTACTGTTCTTGATAGCCATAACATCGGCGAGGAGGGTCAGCGAGATTCAGGCCCTCTGGATCAAGGAACCGTACCTAGTGATCTTCCCTGACAGAGTTGTGCTGAGAACTCACCCAGACTTCATGCCAAAAGTCATATCAGCGTTCCACTTGAATCAGGAAATATCCTTGCCTAGGTTTTTCCCTGAGCCGATTAATGACGAACAGAAGGCCTATCATACGCTGGATCTGGTGAGAGCAGTTTCAGTGTATCTGGACCGTACAAAGGAGATCAGAAAGTCTGATCACTTATTCATTATCCCTGAGGGTCCGAAGAAGGGCTCTAGGGCTACGAAGCAAACCATTTCGAGATGGGTACGAGAAGTTATCGTATTCGCCTACAAAAATGAAGATAAGAGACCGCCTCCAATCATCAAGGCACATTCAACCAGGGCAGTGGCCACATCATGGGCTAGAAGGGCCAAGGCGTCAGTATCGGAGATCTGTCAAGCCGCTACATGGTCATCCGTCCATACCTTTACTAACCACTATGCCTTGAACGTGTCTACAGCCCACTTTGGGAATCTTGTAATTGAAGAGGCCTTGTCCATAAGATAAGTCTCTTGAATAAAATCTCTGTTACATTCATATTGGCTCCCTCCCGTTTATTGTGCAGCTTGGGTATGTCCCACTGTCATGGCTGCCATGGGGATCGTAGAAGAAATATGCGAATTATACTCACCGATAATTCCTTTTCTTCCTAGAGATCCCATGGCAGCCACTTATTTCCCACCCTTTGTGTTAGAAGTTTTTCAGGGACGTTGGTGCGGAGACACTCGAAAGACACAGAGGAGAGGGAGGTGTGAGCTGTTATACCCAAGGGGGCGGTCCCTGAAAAAAGTCCTGTCTAATCTGGTAGGAGGAGGGGAATATCCCACTGTCATGGCTGCCATGGGATCTCTAGGAAGAAAAGGAATTATCGGTGAGTATAATTCGCATATTTCTAGTGGCCGTAAATACAGAGATGACAATGTACTCAAACTTGTGATTTTATGTATTCGCTATAATCTGCCTCTAATTCAGTTTGGGCCTGATTCTGGTTCACTCGCAAAAGCAAATTTTCTCTCTAATGGACAAAACCAAGTGCACTGCAGGTGGGGCAGA
This sequence comes from Crinia signifera, assembly GCF_055691185.1. Taxonomy (NCBI): domain Eukaryota; kingdom Metazoa; phylum Chordata; class Amphibia; order Anura; family Myobatrachidae; genus Crinia; species Crinia signifera. The sequence continues at coordinate 282,615,677 of NC_139217.1, forward strand.
TGAAACATGTGCAGAGAGAATTATATTTGGGTGGGGTATGTACTTATTTATTTATTTATTTATTTATTTACTTACAGTTTCTTATATAGCGCAGCAGATTCCGTTGCGCTTTACAATAGTAGACAGTGATAAGACAAACTGGGTAACAGACAGACTTGGAGGTAGGAGGGCCCTGCTGCAAGCTTACAATCTATAGGGATATAGGGGGGAAACATAAGGACAGGCACCAGTAATAGCATAGCAGTTACAAGTCCAGAAGGGAAGCTATATAATACATAAGTGCCTCGGAGGGTTATGCATGTAGAACTTAAATATGATAGGCTTGCCTGAAGAGGTGAGTTTTCAGGGAACGCTTGAAAGTTTGGAGACTGGTGTACTTCAAACTTATATCTATATTGCAGTGTAAAAATAAAGCAGCCAGTATTTACTCTGCACAGAAACAAAATAACGGGTATGGGACTTTGAGTGGACAGCAAATAGGTTGACAACCTTTAGGTTGACATGCATTTAGGTTGACATGGGTTAGGTGGACAAGGTCATTAGGTCGACAGTCAAAAGGTCGACATGGTGTTTTTCACATTTTTTTTACCCCAATGTCAACACAAACATGGACACTAAAACGTAGCACCGTATCCCCTTGCATGGCTTGCTACGCTCTCCGTGCTTCGGGAACGGTGCCTCGCTACGCTGGGCACACTATTTTATTCTCCCACCACGCCCTAGTGGATGGTAGGGCATGAAATACCGCCTGTCGGCTCCAAAAAATGTGAAAAACCCCATGTCAACCTTTTGACTGCCAACCTTCCCCATGTTGACCTAATGACCCTGTCAACCTTAATGCATGTCGACCTACTTGCTGTTGACCCAAAGTACAGATACCCAAATCTAACTCTCTCTGCACATGTTACATCTGCCCCACCTGCAGTGCACATGGTTTTGTGCATTAGAGAGAGAATTTGCTATTGCGAGTGAGCCAGAATCAGGCCCTTTGTATCTATTAGTAGAACCAAAATGCAAATGATGGGTCTTTAAACATAAATATTACATTTATTTCTATAAATATCCTCTATATCTGGGGTCCTCTAGATGTGTTACAGTAACAAAATTATAGTGTTAACTGTAGAATCAAAAGCATAAAAATACTAGAACATATTATTTTGGTTCATTCAATCTTCCTTGTAATTCAGCTATATAATTATCTGCTGAACTGCTACTAGTAGATACATGTTTACATTGAAAATTGATGTTTAAAAAGTTGCCAACAACTTTTATCCTCACTCTAGCAGCTAATTTATGAAATGCAGTAGAACTTTGCAAATTATTATTTACCCAAGGTACAGTACGCCATCCATGTTTCTCATACTCCTTCTTCTGTTGCCATTTAAGGTAGGTGAAAAAAAACTAATTTGCAGGTTGTATAATAAAGAACAGACTGAGCCCAGGGCAAAAATGACTGCATGTCAGAATCATCTGCAGCACTTGATAATAGGAGCCATAGTCAAAAAAAAAATAAAATACATGTTCATACCATATGTAGGTGGTAGTGTAGCTTTACATAGTGTCCTGTGAACATAAATGAACATTGCAATATATTGCAGGCTTCATAGGGGTTGATGCAAAGTGAATGGGTTTTCTTAAATTTCCCATGTGAGAATGCATTTATAATGGGCACCGAGAATGAATGTTAATGTAAACATTTTTTAATAATATCTTTGTGTTCAATGCTTTATGGTGCACAACAAGAATGTATACTTGTGATGCATAACAATGGGAATCATCACACCTTTACACTGGAGTAATTCATTTTAGAATAGAATACTTAGGGCCTTATTTTGGTTCATTCTTTCTGACAAAATCCTTCTTAGATGGGCAAAACCATGTGCACTGCAGGTGGGGCAGGTGTTACTTGTGCAGAGAGAATTAGATTTGGGTGGGGTTTTACTTCAAAGTGAGATCTATATTGCAGTGTAAAAATAAAGCAGTCAGTATTTTCCCTGCACAGAAACAAAATTACTCACCCAAATCTAATTCTCTCTGCACATGTTACATCTGCCCCCCCTGCAGTGCACATGGTTTTGTCCATCTAAGAAGGATTTTGTCAGAAAGAATTAACCAAAATAAGGCCCTTAGTTATTTACGTTTTTATTAGAGACCCTAAACACATCCTGTAACCCTTATTTGTAATCAAAACTCCCTGATCTAAAAATATAGAAATTGACTACGAAATCCTTTTCATCATTAATCACTCAGTTCATGAAATGTTTGAATTCATGGGCACTGTTGGTACATTGTAATCTGTTACAGCTTGGTGTATAGGTCATGAATTACTGACTGCACATTGTTAATCTGTAACTTTAGAGGAGCGATGTCTTTCATTGAATGCTTTAGTAATTCCATGTAGTTTGGTTTCACTGTGATTTTAGTGGGGCATTTACTTTCAGAAACCAGTCATGGTAATACCTGTAGGTTGCTTAATTGCATCAGTACATTTAAAGTCTCTAAACTTTGCTTGTTTAGCCATATAAAGTGTTAGGCTTCATGTTTCACTCTGTGCTTAAGCGTACATCCTTCCCAGACACTACTGTTACAGATTATCTATATTAATAGCTGTGTGCTAAATTTGATCTTCTGTCTTGATTTTTGCATACATGGGGTGAAATAGGGAAAGGATAGTGCAGCAGACCTCATTGGTTCCACCTTTATCAGTGATGTTGAGCAATTCAATTTCAGAATGTTACAATTTAAACTCCTGGCCCAACTGCTTAATGAAGGCCTTAGTGTGCCATGCCACTTATAGTAATTTAGTCCTGCCTAATTTAACTTTCCATATTACTCTTCCAAAAGTAAGAGGCTGTCCTCACCTTTAAGAAGTGGAGAGCTTGTGCCAAGTGATAGGAATGGTATTTGGAAGCATCACAGCAGGGCCTCAACTAGGGTGAAGTGCGGTTAGGGGCTTGCATGTCCCTGGTGCTGAGTGTGATACCACCAATGTAGTGTTCATTCTAGCACCAGCTTTCTTTGAAAACCCATGCAGTTCCTCCTCCCTGCCTGCGGTGTCGCTGTCTGCTGTAGTGTTTCTAGCACAGGTCTGGTTTACATATCAGTGCTAATATACAGACCACACTGTGCTTGAAGCACAACAGCAGACAGCGACACCCCTGGTAAGGAAGAGGATCTGCATGGGTTTTCAAAGATAGCGGGTGCTAGAATGAACACTACCCATGTGTGCATGCAAAGGTGGGGTGGGGGGTGTCCCAGGTGGGGCAGAGCCAAATTGCTGCCTTGCCTCAGGTGTCGAAAATTCTAGTTCCAGACCTGATCACCGTGCACCTTAATCCTAAAATATTTAAATGACTACTCCTACAAAATTGCAGGCTTCAACTTCTGGCTAAATTTATACAGATGCACGTAAAATAGATAATGGCTATTTCCATCCACACTGTAGCAGAATAATCCTGTTTGATGCTGTAGCTAGATTTCATGGCCAAGTCAAACAGAACTAAATGAAAGGGCCAATTAGAGATTACACCAGCAAGGATGAAGTAAGCAGACAATTCCTTGTTATTTTAATTGTAGCCTTTTTTAGATCTACATAATATTTGAAGCTACTTTATGCATTTTTTTTTGTCAAAAACCCATGCATTTAAACACAGGCCAAAGACCTACATATTCACTGAATAAAATGCCATTTCTGGATATAGCATCATCACTTTTTTGTTCTGTGAGTTGTAATGCAGAATCTGTAGGTAGATACATAAGTGTCCAATATCATTTTTTAATAGCCTTATATTTATTAGTATGTTTTTTTGTTGTTGCATAAACCTACAAGAGGAAAGATTATTCCCTACTGGTCTGTTGTCAGTATTTTAAAGGGAGGCTTTACCGAGCAGTGTCTGTAGGATGAGCAAAGTGGAACAGCTGGTTTCATTGTATTTTTAGTATAAAACAGGTGTGAGGGACTCCTAACAATCTCTGTCCAGTCACTGCCCTAACCCAGGTTGGCCAATGAGGAGAGAAGTTGACTGAGGAGAATGTGCTCTCCCATTCTCACTTTGGGGGCTATTCAGACCTGATCACTGTTCTGAGCCCTACTCTGCACAGCCAGAGTAAAATCCCGCAATATTTCCTATAGTTGCAAATCAGACCTGCACAACCATCAGGACTAATTTTGGACCATTCTTCTTTACAAAACTGTTTAATTTCAGGAAATTTCTTGGGATGTCTGGTGTGAATCGTTCTCTCGAGGTCATGCCACAGCATCTAAATCGGATTGAGGTCAGGAATCTGACTGGGCCACTCCAGAATGTGTATTTTCTTCTGTTGAAGCCATTCTGCGTTTGATCTACTTCTGTGTTTTGGATCGTTGTCCTGTTGCATCACCCATGTTCTGCTGAGCTTCAGTTGGTGGACAGATGGCCTTAAGACAGGGCTGGGCAATTGCGGCCCTCCAGATGTTGAGGAACTACACATCCCAGGATGCTTTGCATTAGTTTTGCTATGTGGCCATGCTGTAAACTGATGCAAGGCATGCTGGGATGTGTAGTTCCTCAACATCTGGAGGGCCGCAATTGCCCAGCCCTGCCTTAAGATCTCCTGCAAATTGTCTTGATAAACTTACACCATACTCCGCAGTTGGGATGAGGTTTTGATGTTGGTGTGCTGTGCCTTTTTTTTCTCCACACACAGGGGGTTATTCTGAATGATTTGTTCCCCCGCGCGTTGGCATGTGACGCATACCCTCGTAACCATACGGTGGGTAGGGCCGATTGTCCACACATATTTTGCTAGTAGTGCTGTGGAACATCCAGGTGCTCTTTTGCAAACTTCAAATGTGCAGCAATGTTTTTTTGTGGACAGCAGTGGCTTTCTCCCATGAACTCCATTCTAGTTTAGTATTTTACGTATTGTGCAGTAGATTTTAGCATGGGCTGGAGATTTCTGTAAGTCTTTAGCTGACACTGTATGATTCTTCTTCACCTCATTGAGCATTCTGCATTGTGCTCTTGCAGTTATCTTTACAGGACAGCCACTCCTAGGGAGAGTCCAATTAGTTATTGGAGAAGACCTTGGCCTAGGGATTCATATACTTCAGGACTGGCCAAACCAGTCCTCAAGATCTACCAACGGTCCACATTTTCCATATCACCTCGCTGCAGCACAGCTGTAGTCATTATTAACTGTCACATTTTCAAACATGCTGCATTCATTCCTACTATAGATCCACGGGTTGCCTGGAAAACATCTACTGTTGGTAGATCTTGAGGATAGGTTTGACCCCTGATATACTTTGTCCACCCTGCTCTGTGAATGTTTACATGGTTTGTTTATTAAAAATATGAGAACATATCATTGTTTGTGTGGTATTAGTTTGAGCACACTGTGTTTGTCTATTGTTGTGACTTGGATGAAGATCAGAACACATTTTTTGACCAATTTATGCAGAAATCCAGGTAATTTCAAAGGGTTCACATACTTTTTCTTGCAACTGGTATGCCCCTTTCAGACCGCACTTAAAAACCGGTATTTAGCCTATTTTTAACCATTTTAAAACGGTAATCTGTGCGGTCTGAAAGGTGCACAACCACTTTACAGTTTTAAAAAAGCGTTTTTTTTTTAAAACGGTTAAAAGCAGGGTCCTACCCGTTTCAGACCCGGTATTTTGGCATCAAAATCGGGTCTGAAATGGTATTCGTGACCCAGCCAATGAGCGGACCCAGCGCAGTGAATATTTAATGAGTGCTCATTAAATATTCACTGCACTTCGCCCCCCCGTGCGCCGGTTAACATCCCCCCCCCTTATAAGAAAAGTGACTTTCGGAAAATGGCTGCCCCCATACGAAAGAGTTTTTTTTTAAACAGGTTTCCTTAAACACATTGGGGGGGGCGGGTTGTGTGTGTGTGTTACCCCACGGAGGGGGCGCGCTGGACACCGCACTGGCTTTGACCCTGTATTTGGAAAGCTTCCAAAAACGGGTCTGCCAGTGTGTCAAAAAAACGCCACTTAAACAGTAATATACCATTTAAGAGATGCGGTGTGAAAGGGGTTTTACCTGGCAGACCCGTTTTCAAATACAGGGTCAAAGCCAGTTATGCAGTCTGAAAGCAGCATAAGTGAACAGGAATCTAAGTGCTGCACCTTTGATCTGAGTTTATAGTTATGTTGCAGACAGCGGGTCATTACTGCACACTAAGCATAAGAAGTTTTCGTGTTGTGTATAAGACTTCTCCGAATAACAGTAACCGCACCATTCTTAAGGCAGTATTCAATGAGAATTATCGCCCCCCCGTGCGCCGGTTAACATCCCCCCCCCTTATAAGAAAAGTGACTTTCGGAAAATGGCTGCCCCCATACGAAAGAGTTTTTTTTTAAACAGGTTTCCTTAAACACATTGGGGGGGGCGGGTTGTGTGTGTGTGTGTTACCCCACGGAGGGGGCGCGCTGGACACCGCACTGGCTTTGACCCTGTATTTGGAAAGCTTCCAAAAACGGGTCTGCCAGTGTGTCAAAAAAACGCCACTTAAACAGTAATATACCATTTAAGAGATGCGGTGTGAAAGGGGTTTTACCTGGCAGACCCGTTTTCAAATACAGGGTCAAAGCCAGTTATGCAGTCTGAAAGCAGCATAAGTGAACAGGAATCTAAGTGCTGCACCTTTGATCTGAGTTTATAGTTATGTTGCAGACAGCGGGTCATTACTGCACACTAAGCATAAGAAGTTTTCGTGTTGTGTATAAGACTTCTCCGAATAACAGTAACCGCACCATTCTTAAGGCAGTATTCAATGAGAATTATCGCGATGTCACGACAGTCGCCGTGTTCCGGAGGGCAGAGCATTCGCTGCCAGCCCTCCATGTCTTCAATGCCGCAGGGGCTCGCTGCCCCTGACGGCGATTCTTAACCCCTGCGTCGAATGCCGCAGGGGGACAGCGGCAGGCAGGGAGATGGAAGCCTCCCTGCCTGAGCCGGACACTTTGTGGGAGAGAAGGAGGGCTCCCGGGGACACAGGCAGCAGCTGCCCCCCAGGAGAGCTGGCGGGGTATGCGGGTAGGGAGCCGCTGCACTGCTCCCGCTCGTGCATATGTAATGAGCAGTGTGAAATGAATATATGGATACCTAATGAGTGGCTCTCGGCCCCCTGCTGGCTGTTATGTCTACAAAATTTTTTTTTAAATTAAATATATATTCATGTGCAGTAAGCACATAAAAAAAAAATAGCGTGCCCCGTCAGAAAAAAAATACTGATTTTTTTTTTTTTGCACCAAATAACAATAATAAAAAAAAACCTTTATTTTAAAAGATCACAGTTCAGTTCACCATAAAAAGATGGCGATTGCTACATGGTAACACAAGGTGAAAATCACTTAGAAAGCAATATACGATATTAAATTGTATAAGCACCCTAATGGGTGCTTACAATGCTTAAATGCACCCCCATGCCACCCCCCAAGTATAAACGTGAACCCGAAGCGTGGCGAGCGCAGCGGTACACGTCCTACGACCTTTTCATACCCCCACTATCCACGTCTGCGTGGAGTTGATTTTAAAAAGTGTGGTGAGCGGACGCGGATACCTGTGAAGCCCGCGAGGGGACGCGTGTACCTGTGAAGGTATCCGGGTTCCCTTTGCGGGGCTCGCTGCGCTCGCCATGTTTCTGGCTCGCTGCGCTCGCCACACTTTGTAAGATCATCTCCACGCCGACGTGGATAGTGGGGGTATGAAAAGGTCATAGGACGCGTACCGCCGCCCCTCGCAGGCTCGCTGCGCTCGCCACGCTTCGGGTTCGCGTTTATACTTGGGGGGTGCCGTGGGGGTGCATTTAAGCATTGTAAGCACCCATTAGGGTGCTTATACAATTTATAATCGCTATCCCATTGCATTGTATGGCATTTTATGCTATATACAATGGCATACAACTTTAAAATTGTATGCCATTGTAGAACATCGGCCGATATCGCGTCGCATCACATGCGATATGGTCTGCGATGGGCGCCGTGCTAGTACACAAGTACCCTAATTTTATATAGCACTCAATTCTCTGATAGGACTTGAGATATCTTCCCAGCATTGGCTTACTTGTTACCACTGTAGCCACAGGCTCTGTGTTTGGACATTTTAAACTGCTTCTGTCCTCCCACATACATTGTGGTTTAATAAATCGCTTGCAAAAATGCAGCCATCTGAAGTTTGGCTTCAGAAATGTATTCTTCAGTAAGCAAACTCCAGTAACCGATTGCACTATCTGCACCAGGTGACTGCTTTAGTTGATAAATATGGTTTTCATTTTACTTTACTTGCACACGAATGAGATAAGGCTCTAATTCATACAGTGTTTTTTTTTTCTTTTAGAATACTGAGTACATTTATTTACAAGGTGTTGCATATTTAGTTATGAGGAACTTTGGTATTGTGTACAATTCAATCAATTTGAATCCAAATGATGTAAAAGTGTAGATTGACATGAATCAGTAAATGGTAAGAAATTTTTCTCTTGAGAGAAGGGGAACCTCTCTCAAGAGTCCCGGCGCTAATAGAAAAAAAAATGTATATGCACAAAATATGAAATATAGAAATAAATATGTACACTTGGGTACCTGCTGCTAGTGTGGAGAGTTTGCTAGACTCTAAGAAAGTTTGCTGGGGGCAGGAGTATTGGGGGTACACACCGCGCTATAACCAAGGTAATACATTTGGAAAAAAGAATAATGATCTCACGCTGAGCACAATGAAAAAGGACACGCTGTTGAAATATATAACAATATATATAACAATATTTCTCTAACGTCCATTATGGAATACTGGGGTTCAATACTATGGATAGATATCCTCCGCAGGAGAGACAGGCACATAAGATCTTTCAGTGTGGGTGCACTGGCTCCTCCCCTCTATCCTCCCTCCTCTAGTCAGTTTAGAAAAATGTGCCTCAGGAGAGGCTGCACTTCTAGAAGCTCCAGCGAGATTTTTTAACATTTTGTTTTAGTTTGTTATTTTGGGGCGCTGCTTTTAGACCTAGGCAGCAGTCCTGCTTCGAGGGTGCCAGGGGAAGGGTCAGTCACCGGCCTCTTCAGGCGCAGAGCTGCCCTGCTGCAGGACTTTGTCCTGAGAGAGGTTTCTGTCACCGCACAGCATTGCGCTGGGGCGAGCAGACCTCCCAGCTGCCGCACACCCCTGGCAGGGTCTGAAGACTACAAGTGGTGAGTACTGGTCGGGGTCCCCCACAGGGGGTACCCCGACTTTATGTGCGGCAAGATGGCGGTGACAGTAGCGGCGGACCTCCCGCAGGTACCGCGCGAACACCCCATCTTTTATATATTTGCTGGCAGGTACAGATAGCCACTGGACCACCAGGGCTATGGCAATGTCTGGTTTTTGCATAAAGCACAGATAAGCCTAAAAATGCCAGCTTTTTAATGCTAAAAGCACCAGCTCCGTTTTGGGGGCGGGGCTTAGCTCAGAGTGGGACCAGGCACTGCTAGGCAAGACTTCCTGCATGCCGAGGTAGCCATTACAGCTCCTTATCAGTGGGGTGGATCTGGGATCTTTCTGCCTGCAGCGACAGCAAGTTATAGCACTAATTAACACTTACATTGTGTTTGCCTAGCATATGAATATTGCATAGCACTGTTTTTCTGAAGAATTACTGTGTGTTTTACTGTGAACCAGCTCTCTCCAATCTGTGAGCTCAGGTTACAGGGTGCCCTGGATTCCCAAGTAGCTCTGTTTACCCCACACTGGCTTTCAGATATTAGTCTGTAACACATAGCCAAAGAACACTTACAAATCAGTGTGAGTGTGTGTGTGGTGTGGCTGTGTCCAGCTTCACAATGGTGAAGAAACTGACCTGCATGGTGTGCAGCACCAAGTTTATCCCTGCCTCACAGTCACAGGTTACCTGTGAACCCTGTATGTCTCCACAGCCTAGTGGGACTACCCCTCTGGCTAGTGGTGTGCCCCCACAATATAGTGGGGTGTCACAGGGAGATAATGAGCCTGCATGGGCCAGCAGCATTAAAACGCTGTTAGACTCAGTCTCATCCCAGCTAGCTGCTAATACGAAGCAGACTCAGAGGGTGCAAAAGGATTTAGCCATCCTGTCAGCTAGGGTGGATATCATCACTCCTTTTCCCAGCCAGTCTAGCCAGCCTCAGAAAAGGCCCTTGTCGGCTGTGGCCCCTGATACAGAGAGGATGATATCCTTGATGAGGGGGAGGAGTTGCAGGATCAGGAGCCTGTACAAGAACAGGCACCAGTACATGGCCTTGAGCCTCTTATCAGAGCTATTAGGGAGGTCTTAGAGCTCCCTCTGGAGGAAGTCACGGAGGGTGACTCTTTCTTTATGACACAGAAAAAGCAGTCTGTGTGTTTCCCAGAGCAGGCGGAACTAGAGGGTGTTTTCAAAAACGCCCGGAAAAACCCTGAGAAGAGGTTCCAGCTCACAAAGAGGTTCGCAAATGCGTACCCTTTTGAACCTACAGGTAGAAAATTGTGGGAGGAGCCTCCCGTTGTGGACTCCTCAGTTTCACGCCTTTCTAAAAAGGTGTTACTACCGGTCACGGGTGTTTCCAGCATTAAGGACGGGGCTGACAGGAGACCACTCTCAAGTCCATGTATACGGCTAGTGGGGCCTCTCAACGTCCCGTACTGGCCAGTTGTTGGATGGCTAAGGCCATTCACACGTGGTCCACCCAGATCCAGGAAGGTTTGCTGGGGGACATGTCGGTGGCACAGATAGGTGAAAATCTGCGTCACATTCAGGACACATAAATGCCCGCAACTCTGCAATGGCGGTCTCAGCCCGGAGGGCCCTGTGGGTGGCGGACGTGGACTCCAAATGCAGCGTGGAAAGTATCCCCTTCTCAGGGGAGATGCTTTTTGGGAGTGAGCTGGATGAGTGGATCTCCAAGGCTACGGCTGGTAAGTCCACTTTTCTTCCATCAGCCCCTCCTGCGCCAAAATGTCCATTTACCTTGCCTACCCAGCAGTCCTTTCGCGGGACTCGGTTCCGCTCCAGGGCTAGAGGTGCGTCCAATACCAACAGAGGTGGACGGGGTAAGTTCAGGAAACCTAACCCCTCTGTCACACAGGACCGTGCTGCCACTGCAGCTGCCTCCAAGCCGTCAGCATGACGGGATCTCCCCACCACGGGATCCTCTAGAGGTGGGGGGTCATCTGTCGTACTTCAGCCAGGTGTGGGATGCCTCGTGCCTAGATTCCTGGGCCAGGACTCTTATTTCGCAGGGCTACAGGCTGGAGTTCGACAGAGCGCCTCCCAGAAGGTTCTTCAAGTCGGCCTTCCCCGCAGCAGCGGAGGACCGGATTCTCCTACAAGGGGCAATCCAGGGACTGCTCCAGTCCAGGGTAATCCTGCCAGTTCCAGGGCAGGAGCAGGGGCAGGGTTACTACTCGAACCTCTTCCTGGTGCCCAAGCCAGATGGGTCATTGAGGCCCATTCTGAACCTGAAGGATTTGAACCCGTACCTGCGGGTGTTCAAATTCAGAATGGAGTCCCTCCATTCGGTCATCGCCAGTCTCGAGCCAGGGGAGTTCCTGGCTTCCATAGACGTCAAGGACGCCTATCTACACGTCCCCATTTGGCCCCCACACCAAATGTTTCTGAGGTTTGCGCTGGGAAGGGAACATTATCAGTTCTGGGTGTTGCCCTTCGGCCTGTCCACGGCTCCGCGCATCTTCACGGAGATCATGGCGGAGATGATGTCCCTTCTACGGCAGCATCGGGTGAATGTCATCCCGTACCTCGACGACCTGCTGATCAAGGCAGGGTCGGCAGGAGCCTGTTGCAGTGCTATTCAGCTGACCAGGAGGATCCTCTCGGACCACGGGTGGATTTTGCACCTGAAGAAATCATACCTGGTCCCAAGTCAAAGGATGCTGTTCCTGGGCATGATCCTGGACACAGCAGAACAGAAGGTACTCCTTCCACCGGAGAAGGTGGCTGCAATCCAGCAACTGGTGGTAGAGGTGTTGGCGGGCCCACAGGTGTCGGTTCACCTCTGCTTGAGGCTGATGGGCAAGATGGTGGCCTCCTTCGAGGCCATACAGTATGCCAGAATTTACTCAAGGACATTCCAGCTGGATATCCTGACGGAGTGGTCGGGGTGCCCCAGCCAGATGCGCAGGCTGATAACACTCTCTGCAACCACAAGGCTGTCGCTCCAATGGTGGTTGGAGTCGACAAATATACTGGCCGGCCGTTCCTTTCAAATCCAGGATTGGCTTCTGTTGACCACGGATGCCAGCCTGAGAGGATGTGGGGCCGTGGTTCAGGGTGTCCATCTTCAGGGCAGATGGTCCCTCTTGGAAGCCAAGCTCCATATCAACAGGCTGGAATTGAAGGCGGTTTACTACTCCCTGTTGAAGGCTGCTCCTCTGCTCCAGGGCAGGGCTGTGCAGGTGCAGTCCGACAATGCGACCACGGTTGCCTACATAAACATGCAGGGTGGAACGAGGAGCATGCCGTGCATGAGAGAAGCTGCCAGGATCATCTCTTGGACGGAGCAAAACGTTCTGGCATTGTCCGCCATATTCATACCGGGAGTGGGCAACTGGGAGGCGGAGTTTCTCAGCCACCACGACCTCCATCCCGGGGAATGGGAACCTCAAAGGCCTCTCAAAGAAACCACAAGGTAACCAGGTACTGCTCTCGGACAAGGGATCCTTGTGCGGAGGCAGTGGATGCACTAACTTGGCCTTGGGAATACCGGCTGGTATATCTCATTCCTCCGTTACCACTACTGGCGAAAGTGTTTAAAAAGAATAAGACACCAAGGAGCAGAGGCAATCCGGGTGGCACCAGATTGGCCTCGGCGAGCCTGGTTCGGGGATCTTCAGGCCATGCTGGTGGAAGACCCTTGGCGTCTGCCCCTCAGAGAAGACCTTCTTCTTCAAGGGACGTTCGGTTACCAGGACTTGCCTCGGCTTCGTTTAACAGCCTGGAGGTTGAGCGGCAGATCCTGAGGCGCAAGGGTTTGGATTCCTCGGTCATAACAACCATGACCCAAGCCAGAAAACTGGTAACGGCCTCCCATTATCACCACATTTGGAGGAGATATGTGGCCTTGTGTGAGGGAAATGCCCTATCACCTGCGGATTTTAAACTGGGTAACTTCTTGCGGTTCCTGCAAGCAGGTTTGGACTTGGGGCTCCGGCTGGGGTCCTTAAAGGTCCAGGTATCGGCCCTGTCGGTGTTTTTTCAGAGAAAACTGGCATCCTTACCTGAGGTCCAGACTTTTCTTCAGGGGGTGTTAAGAATTCAACCCCCTTTTGTGCCGCCCACTGCGCCATGGGACTTGGATGTAGTCTTATCTTTTTTGCAGTCATCCTGGTTCGATCCATTAGATCAGGCAGATTTGCGGTTTCTGACATGGAAGACTGTGGTCCTGCTGGCCTTGGCTTCGGCCAGGAGGGTGTCCGAACTTGGGGCCCTTTCTTGCAAGAGCCCTTGCTTGATTTTTCACGGCGACAGGGCGGAACTGAGGACTAGGCCGCAATTCTTGCCTAAGGTTGTGTCGGCTTTCCATCTAAAGCAACCGATTGTGGTCCCGTCCAGTTTGGCTCATCCAGGGATTCCGGCATCCCTGGATGTTGTTCAGGCCCTGAGGGTCTATGTGAGGCAAACCTCTTGGTTCAGGAAGACGGATGGTCTGTTTGTGCTTTACGATGCACAGAAGAAGGGTGCTCCTGCATCAAAGCAGACTATTGCCCGTTGGATACCACGATCCAACAAGCCTATGGGATGGCTGGATTGACTATTCCATCCTCATTAAAGGCTCATTCGACAAGGTCTGTAGGGACTTCCTGGGCGGCTGCTCGAGGAGTCTCGGCCTTACAGCTTTGCAGAGCTGCTACTTGGTCGGGGCAGCATACGTTTGTAAAGTTCTACAAATTTGATGCCCTGGCCAGGGAGGATTCCCAGTTCGGGCAAGCGGTGTTACAGCAGTCTCCGCACGTTCCCGCCCGTTCTGATGGCTTTGGGACCTCCCATAGTATTGAACCCCAGTATTCCAAAATGGACGTTAGAGAAAATAGGATTTTAATATACCTACCGGTAAATCCTTTTCTCGTAGTCCATATGGAATACTGGGCGCCCACCTCAGTGCGGAATTTTCTGCTGCAGGTAATACCTTGCTTTCTTGGGCTTGTTGCCTTGTTAAAGGTTAACGTTCTTGTATTGGCTGGTTGCCTTTTTGAACGAGTGACGTTCTAATATTGGCTTGTTGCCATATATGTATATATATACAGATATATATTTATTAAATATTTCAGTTATGGTTTTTACCATAGGTTATTATTATAGGTTTCTTCACCTATTTTGTTATTTTTGTGATGGTGTGCTGGTATGAATCTCACCACATTTACTCGCTTACTCCTCATATACTTTTGCTCTCCTTCGGCACAGTTTTTCATTAACTGACTAGTGGAGGGAGGATAGAGGGGAGGAGCCAGTGCACCCACACTGAAAGATCTTATGTGCCTGTCTCTCCTGCGGAGGATCTCTATCCATAGTATTGAACCCCAGTATTCCATATGGACTACGAGAAAAGGATTTACCGGTAGGTATATTAAAATCCTATTATTTCTCTGCATCTTCACCTGGGGGTGGGGACTTTTCTCTTTCAATGGTCCTGGTGACACAGCTTCACATTGGGATGTAGGAGGGTCCGCAGGAGCCAGGCACCTATCCTAAAGCTTTTGGTGGGTAGGCTCCTCCCCTACTGCATCCCAGACTCCTCAGTTTGTGTAAGGTGCCCACTGGAGTGGGTGCTATTCTAAAGGGCTGCCGGAGCAGCCGAAGGAGTAGAGTTAGTTAGGGTTTTTATTATTTTATTAACTTTTACACTAGCTAGGTAGGCACAGTGTGAGGATTCTCATTAGTGAATCCTCACACTGCTAGCGCAGCAGGAGCTGACAGAAGTGCGTCCTGTCAGCTCACTGTGCACATGGGAGACGCTGTCTGGCCTCCCTGTGCAGCGCTTACAGCTTCTTTTAAGAAGCTGCCTGGGCTCCGGAGCGCTCTGAAACCGGCTTCACGCTAGGTGGGGATCATGGGGGACAGGCGCTCCGTGATGGCGGCGGCCATTTTATGCGGAGCTTACACACTGAGCTCCTGATATGAGAGGACAGCAGTGTTGTGACAGGCATGTTCCGAGTGGTCCCTAGCTGAGGGGGAGATACTGGAACTAGGAGATCCTACAATGGGAGCGGCTGTCTGGGGGTAGTTGGCGGCAAAAGTCACAGACCCCGCAGCAGCAGGGACTTGGTCCCTTCCCTCACTCTGTTTTGGCGCCATTCAGAACGCTTGCAGCGGAGCTGAGCTGGCTTACAGATCCTGACAGAGTGATTGGATTTCCTGGGCATCGCTTTCCCCATTCTGAAGACTACAGAAAGCTAAGTGAACTGAGTATATTGGTTCTGTATATAACTGTACATTTAATGCTGTGACTGTGTTAATTGAGAACATCATGTCTGAGCAACAGTCTGTGGTTTTGGGGGAGGGAGCCTTAAATGCATTGAGCGCTTGCAGTGGTTGTACACTGAGATTTGTCCCTGAGCAGATAAGGGGGGCTTATGTATTTATTGCGCTGCTGTGAAACCCATGGGGAGTGAACCCCAGAGGGTAGTGCATCGGAACTTGCGTGGGCTAAGCCCTGGGCAGGTCTGAAAATGCTTTGGTGCATTACTGGACAGGCAGAGTGATGGCTGGTAACTTCCCTAGACCATTGCCATTCTCTCAGCAGTCCCCTAGCTCTGTGCCTCGGACCCAGACAGATCCTGATTTATTACAGGTCATGCAGGATACTGCTATGGGAATCAGCAGGTTTAAATTACTTGTTGGACAAGTTTTATGGTTATTCTGTGGGGACCCCTAAAAGGTCTTATTCAGTGCCATTATTAGCTGCTGATGAGGAAGGAGAGTACACAGACATACCAATCAGGGTGATGTTTCTGAAGAGTCCTCAGCCTCAGGGGTAGAGGATTTTATTACTGCTGTTAAACAGGCATTAAATTTGTCTGTGAAGGATAAACTCCTGCAAAGGTTGTTTTTTATGAGACAGCGTAAAGAAACTGATATCTCCCTGCAAAGGGGCCTGGAAAACCCCTGATAAAAGGCTTCAGATACTTAAAAGATTTCTAAGCCTGTACCCCATGCCTGAGGCGCATGCTGACCTCTGGAAAAAAGTCCCAGTGGTAGATGCTTCTGTGGCACGTGTATCAAAGCCACAGGTGGAGCCACTGTGCTACCAGTACAAGGGGTAGCAGCGTTTAAGGACCCCGTAGACAAAAAGCTGGAGGGTAACCTCAAAGCAATATTTGAAGGGGTGGGATACACCCTACGCCCTCTGATTGCTTCAGCCTGGGTCTCTAAGGCCATGATCGTGTGGGCCAGAAATTTGTGCACTATTTTACACGCTGACCCTTGTGTGTTATTGCTTGCAGAGAAGCTTAAAAACGGCTGCAGAGCATGTATTGGAGTCTGAGAGGAAGCTCTCAAAATGGCTGCCAGAGTTTCCACAGTGTCTGTAAATGCCAGGAGAGTGCTCTGGCTTAAGGCTTGGGAGGCAGATAATGTGTCTAAGAAAGCCTTAGAGGCATTAGCTTTTAAAGGAAAGCTGTTATTTGCTTCTGAACTGGAAGAGATTATTAAGCAGGCCACAGGTGGCAAAAGTACTTTCCTGCCAGTCCCTGCAGCCAAGCAGACATCAAGGTTTTCTGCTTTCAGGCCGGCCTTGCGGCCCTCCCTTAGAGGAGGTGCGTCTTTTCGAGGGCAGCCCTTCAGGGGAAAGGTCCTAAAGTCTAAATTTGGTTCCTTTCATAAGAAACCAAACACAAAAGGAGAGGACAAACCCTCTGCATGACTGCCAAGGGTTTTGCCCGGCGGTGGTCAAGATGGGGGGACCTCTGACACTGTTCAAAGACGCATGGGCATTGTTAGACCGGGATTCTTGGGTGTTAGAAATTATAACCCAGGGTTACAGAATTCCCTTCAAAGGTCTTCTTCCAAGAAGATTCATTCCCACGCCAATACCAAAAGGGGCTCGGCTCCGTACAGCTCCCTTGGGAGCGGCTCATTCTCTTTTAGAGAAGGGTGTGGTGATCCCGGTCCCCAGAGCGGAGTGGAAAAAAGGCTTTTATTCCACTCTGTGTCTGGTGTCCAAGCCAGATGGGTCTTTCAGACCGATTCTCAATTTAAAGTCGTTAATTATCCATTTGTGGGTAGACCATTACAAAATGGAGTCTCTACGGTCAGTGCTGTTAAGCCTGGACCAGGGAGAATTTTTGGCGTTCATGGATGTCCAGGACGCGTACCTTCATGTTCCTGTTCACCCAGGACATCAGGCTCTATTGAGATAGGAGACCATGCACTTGCAATTCCAGGCGTTGCACTTCGGCCTGGCCACAGCACCAAGGGTATTCACCAAGATAATGTCTGTAATGGCGGCTGTGCTTCGACTGAGGGGAATCACGGTGATCCCATATTTGGACGACCTGCTGTTCAGAGCGGAGTCAGCAGACATGTTGAAGAGTCACTTGGCAGAAGCCATCGGGTTTTTGGCAGGCTCACGGCTGGCTTTTAAACTTACAAAAGTCTCAGTTGGTGCCGTCACAGAGACTCCAATTCTTGGGGGTCATTCTGGTTACCCATCTACATCGGGTATTTTTACCGGAGGCAAAGGCCAGGGATCTGGTTGCCTTAGTCCAGGAGATTCTCAGCTCTCGGAGCACATCAGTATGGAGGTGCCTCAAGCTGCTGGGGAAGATGGTGGCGTCTTTCGAGACGCGGCAGTTTGCCAGGTTCCACTCTCGGGTGTTCCAGTGGAATATTTTGACGGCTTGGTCAGGAAACACACAGACCATGAAATCCGAACAGATAGTGCTGTCTTCGGAAACTCGAGCCTCCCTGAAATGGTGGACAGACGTGGACTCCCTTCAGTGGGGTCGGTCACTGCAGTCCTGGAGCTGGCTGGTAGTCACTACCGACGCCAGTCTCAGGGGCTGGGGGGGCAGTAGTCTTGGACCTGCGTCTGCAGGGCTTGTGGACTCCAGAGGAATCTGCCTTACCGATCAACATCTTGGAACTGAGAGCTGTGTAGAAAGTGATTTCTCTAGCGGGAGACAGGTTGCAGAGGCTCCCTTTAAGGATTCAGACTGACAACGCCACAGCTGTGGCGTATCTGAATCACCAGGGAGGCACACGCAGCAAACTGGCCATGTGGGAGGTGTCCAGAATCCTCTTGTGGGCGGAACAGTATGTTCCAGCCTTATCAGCTATATTCATACCAGGAGTGGAGAATATAGAGGCAGACTTCCTGAGCAGGGAGGAGCTGAAGGATGGGGAATGGAGCCTAAATCCTCAGATATTTCATCAAATTACATTGAAGTGGGGAACCCCGGATGTGGACCTGATGGCATCCAGATTCAACCATCAGGTGTCCAGGTTTTATGCCAGGACGAGGGACCCACTGGCAGAAGCAGTGGATGCCATGACTATCCCCTGGGAGGGGAATCTTCTTTATGTTTTTCCGCTAGTCCCAATGCTGGCGAGAGTGTTGAAAAGGATACAGGCCCAGGCAATTCCAGTGATTTTAGTGGCCCCAGATTGGCAAAGGAGGTCCTGGTACTCGAGGCTTCAGAGATTGTCTGTGGACTCGTGGCGTCTACCTCTGAGGTCAGACTTTCTAAAACAAGGACCGTCCAACCATCTGGATTCAGCTCGATTAATTTTGACGGCCTGGTTGTTGAAACCGCCATTTTGAGGAATAAAGGATTCTCAGAGGCAGTGATTAACACAATAATTAAAGCCATAAAGTCAGTGTCTTCTGCAAATTACTATAGGGTCTGGAAGACCTATATTCGATGGTGTGAAAGACAGAAGTCATACACATCACGCTTTAAATTGGCAAAATTGTTGGAGGTTTTGCAGGTTGGCTTTTCCTCCAGGTTAAGCTTTCAGTCACTCAAAGTACAGATCTCGGCCTTGTCAATTTACTTCCAAAGAAGGATTGCATTGTTAACGGGAGTACAGAACTTCCTGCAGGGGGTGTCTCGATTGAAACCTCCCTACAAGCAACCAGTAGCACCATGGGATTTATCTCTGGTTCTGGAGTGCCTTCAAAAGGCACCTTTTGAACATTACGGTCGGCTGACCTTAGATTCCTTACATGGAAACTGGTATTTTTGTTGGCAGTGGCGTCTGCAAAAAGAGTATCGGAGTTGGGAGCCTTGTCCTGCAAGGCTCCCTTCCTTATATTTCATGATGATAGGGTGGTCCTTCGGACAGTACTCCAATTTTTACCAAAAGTAGTCTCTGCTTTTCATCTAAATCAGGAGTTAGTTCTGCCTGTTTCAACCCCCAGAGGGTTCAAGGAAAAGGGACAAATTGAGGAATTGGATGTTGTGCGCGCCTTGCGCATTTATGTGGACAGAGTTAAAAGTGTCAGAAAGACTGATACTTTGCTTGTTTTGTATGATGTGCATAATAATGGTTGGCCTGCTTCTAAGCAGACCGTTGCTAGGTGGTTGCGCTCTATTATAGCGTTTGTATATACTAAAGTTGGTAGGCCTGTGCCAGCCAGAAATAATGCGCATACCACCAGATCAGTCACCACCTCTTGGGCGGTTCGACGTGGGGCAACAGCTGAGCAGGTTTGCAGGGCTGCCACTTGGTCTTCTGTTCATACTTTTGCCAAATCCGATAGGTTCCATGAGTTCGCGTCGGTGGACGCATCATTCGGGCGAGCAGTGATGAGAACTGCAGACCTGAGCGTACCCACCCAAAAGGACCGGCTCTGGAACGTCCCAATGTGAAGCTGTGTCACCAGGACCATTGAAAGAGAAAAAGGGATTTTTGTAAGAACTTACCGTTCGAATCCCTTTCTCTGATATGGTCCTGGTGACACAGCGATCCCTCCCTTACGCTCAGTAAGTATGCCAGTGTTCATGATGTTTCATGTTATAATTGGTTGAAAAAGTTAAATTTAAAAATGTGCATATAATATGTGCAGGCGTTGTACTGAGTTAATGTATTCCAGTGGCTTTGAAAGATTGAACTGAGGAGTCTGGGATGCAGTAGGGGAGGAGCCTACCCTCCAAAAGCTTTAGGATAGGTGCCTGGCTCCTGCGGACCCTCCTACATCCCAATGTGAAGCTGTGTCACCAGGACCATATCAGAGAAAGGGATTCGAACGGTAAGTTCTTACAAAAATCCCTTTTTAAACTATTTTACATGGCTGCGGCCAATCCAGGACTTCAGAGTCTTCAGAAGCTCTTCTCTGCTCCTCCTATGCCATTGGGCTGCCTGCTCTATTTCTCTTGATGGATAACATAGCCAGTCCAAGGGGGCAGGGAGATGACTCAATGGCCTGTCCAGGCCGAAGAAGCCTCCTTGCTGAGCGAGGTGCTTAAGCACAGATCGCTCAGCACAAATGCGAACACCTGCGATGTGTGATGAGCAGGATTTTACCTATGTGTATAGGCCAGACCCTGTGATCTAAGCAGGATAGACAGATATATATAACTCAACATAAAGTTAAATGATGCTGTCACCAAGTACAACTGTGGGTGGGACGGCGGCACTCGCACTCAAAAATGACAGCAGGCAAATGTATCACCAACGTAGCCATGGAGCTCTGAAACGTTGGTGATACATTTGCCTGCTGTCATTTTTGAGTACGAGTGCCACCGTCCCACCCACATATTATAATATAATATATGACACTGGCTATCTCTGCGGGCGATGGCTACATGCGGAACCTCACATTGCTATAGGGCATGGGTCTTCAACTTATGGCCCTCCAGATGTTGTGAAACTTCATGTTCCAACATGCATTGCCACATTTTTTCCTATAACAGCATGCTAAAACTGTCAGGGCATGCTGGGACATGTAGTTCCACAACATCTGGAGGGCCACAGGTTGAAGACCTGTGCTATAGGGTGTACACACAGAACGATCCGTGCTTCATTTCTAAGAAATGGTGCTTAAATCGCCCCCTGTATGCGCACCTTAAGTCTGTTTTGTTTTTTATGTACTTTATGAACACTTGTGGTGACAAATAAAACATTATAATACTATGTATGATTACTGTTTTATTAACAACAATTGACTCTTCTAATTATTAAATTATTATTGATAAAAGTTTGGTTCACCATTTTATTAGACTGAAAAAATGTCATGACTGCTAACTCTGTGCTTAAGACTAATGTTAATTATGCTAAATATAAATCTCTTATGAGAAGAACAGGTGGTCCTAGTCTTATAACTACTAGGATTCAACTGACATTCGTTTGCATTCCTTATGGTTTTAAGCCTCACATTGATTAATAGACATGTACTGTACTCTGCCTTAAAATAGGTCAGAGGCTTTGGCATAGAAATATATTTGCTCAACACAGTTCTGTAAATTACTCCTGGTCACCAATTATATGCTTTTCATTTCCTCCCAATATATTATGTTGCAAAATACCATTATTAATATCACTTGAATATGGTCACTATCTATATTTTTCTTTTGTACGCCTTCATTTATTTTAGTAAAGTTAAGATGACTGCTTAAATAGTTGTGGCAAAACATGAAATAAGCCACCAACCATTAATGCTAATATATTTTAGGTGACATATTTACTAGTATTCTTGGCAACCACTGTACATTACTTTTTCAGTCGTAGAATAGGAGTGCCCTTGAAAGGTATATGCCGCTTGGCTTAATACCTTGGCCGCCCGGTTGACTGTTATGCTCACACTTGTTCTTTTAAACCCAAATGTATGTGAGCAGTATTACATTAGTAAAGTACATTTATCTTTCGCTAATTGTGGGCTTCTCTGGTTTTAATTAATTAATTAATGGGATTTATATAGTTAAATCCCATTAATTAATAAACCAATGGACAAACGTAAAGTAAGTGACGCTATAGTAATACCCTTATGGCGGTATCTTTCGCAATAACAATGTACTTACACAAACCTTAATAAATAAATATATATATCTATATCTCAAGGAGTGTCTCCAACGCTCTGTCAGCTCTCAGTAATAATTTAGACAAGACTGTTAGGTATATTTAGATCAGGGGTCCAAACCAATAACCATATGTATTTAGTCCCTAGCGGACACACAGGGGTAACAAAATAGTACAGTATTACAAAATACACACCATAGATATAAACTTATGTAATATTAACTAAACAAGGGAAACAAACATACAATCTACTATAATACAACCACATCAATACAAAGAATAACAGTTACCATCTTAGCTAGCAGCACCGTCCCAGACCAGGAAACTGTATTCAAGGTTTCAATAGACCAGTGATTTTCAACCTTTTTCCCTTGCGGCACACTAAATACAATTTTAAATTGCCAAGGCACACCATGAGATCCCCACAGGGCAAAACACATTGGCCCCCACAGGAAAAAAACAAACCTATTGGCCCCCATATAAAATAAATCACACTGGTCCCCACAGGTAACAAAAATAAAATACATTGGCTCTTTACATGAAAAGAAAAGACCAGTAAATAACAGTTGAACTGGTGGTGGCTGTAAACTGGTTTGGGCATCTATATATCTGGGGGCACACTTGAGATCAGCTCAAGGCACACTAGTGTGCCAAGGCACAGTGGTTGAAAAACACTGCAATAGACAATAGGGTCTTAAAGGTCTTCCATTGGTCAAGGGGTCATCTTTCACCTCTTCTGATTGGCACAGTAAGAATGCACAGCTGGATCTTTGTTCTAGGCTTGTTATAATGTCTTGGGCAGTTCAAACTGGTCACTATGTCTTCTTTCCTCATGGCAATACATATATGTTTCATATGGTCCATAATTTGTAACTGATATATGCTGCTGTCTTCAATCAAACACCGGAATGCTGCGAGTGAGACGCTAATCATACAGTTACAGTACCAAACATGAAGGGGAAGAATGTGTTTTAACATTACACAATGTGTAGTGCTATTTTAAGCTAAATGACTATATTTTATCATCTGTAGATGTGAGTATAAACTATTTGTATCATTATGGCTGCAATTAACAATCACATATTCTGCTCTCCCTCGTACGCCCTTTACGTAAATATGCGAACATAAATGGCGGCCATAATATTCTAATGCATTTCAACTTTAACAATAATACTGTTAATTGCAGAGTACAGGAATCATGTTGGTAATTTTATTGCACACAATGGGCCTGATTCAGCTTAGATTGTATATGTTAAGCAATGCAAATGTAGGAGGCAGTGCATACCATCCACTGCCTGCATTTGTGATTGCATGAAACTGCTATCGCAGTACAAGAGGAACATTGTGACCATTGGTTGCTGTGTCCCTCCCTCTGCTAATGCAGCCTGAGTAAGTCTAACCCTACTTAGGCTGTCTATTGTGGACCAGTTTGCGTGGCCAAGGAAACTGCGTCTTGTGGCGCTGTCCTTGGTCCAGGCCACGCCTGCAAAACGGGGACAATATGCCCCTGCTATTGGCCACCCCCTTCTCTTAGCCCTCCTAAGGGATGCCTCTGACTGTCAGTGTTTGCTGTTCTGCGTGGTGATTGCAGGACCCCTCAACCTGAATTAGCCCCAGTGTCCGGTTTATGCATCTGCGCACATCTTTGTAAGGAGGTGGATCACTTGTGGGTGCTCAACCCCTGGACCAAAGACCATTGTTGATGATGATCATACTCTGTTAATAAGGTCCCCATAATGATAAATTCACAGGAACCCAATGCCTCCTTTGGAGGATAGCTAATATTTTGTTGTTAGTCCATAATCGGTGAAGCACAACGAGAAATCCACAGAAGATTCATTGATATCTTGTTAGGATTCAATTTTACACAAATGGATAAAAAAGCAGTTCATTAACGCTTTTCGTATTTTAAATACTTCTTTAGGGGTTTCTCTAAGACGACAGATTTACAATTAATATATTTAATTTAACAAAGTATAAAAAGTTTAAAGGATTCCAATAAGGACCTGTGGAAGTTTTTGAAGAAGCTATGTCATGGCTAAAGAACATAGAAGTATGAAGTACACCCAATAATATGGTGAATAGGATTTGAAAAAAGGAAGGAAGGTGATGTGAACAGGTGGTTCAGTTCATTAATCGTCAATCTTTGTAATATTTCTACAGCTAATATTAAACGCTTGTTTTGACTTACTTAAGACTACTATTACCTTTTTATTATTGTAGGAGCTGTTGCTGTGGCATCTCGAAGCCCTATGGCCTCCTGGTTCAGTGCCATGCTATGCTGCTTTGGTGGAGGAATTTTATCTTCTGTAATGCTCGCTGAGCCTCCCGTGGCTGTCCTTTCCAACAGCACTAACATTATTTTTGCATCTGTTATTTGGTAAGTTCTATTGGTATGCTGACTTACAGGTATGTCGATTCTAAAAAAGGTACTGTTATTTTGCACTCAAATTGTATTTGTAATGCTTGCTGATTTCACGGCCAATTGAACAAAGAAACAAAACTTTAATCATAAACAATTCCATACAAAATTAAACACTCCCCTTTCCCTGTAGTAATGCTAACAATTATTATTATGCTTATTTATTAGGCACCGCAAGTGTTTTCATATAGACAATTAAGTAAAATACAGAGAACATATAGAAATATTAATGTAGGGCAAAGGGGCGAGGACCCTGCTCAAACAAGCTTAGAAGATATAAGGCAGGGGTATTCAACAAGTGACCTATGTTTCTGTGGGAATACACACTCCAGCATGTCCTACCACAGTTTTGCTATAAGGGAATGCTAAAACTGTGTCGGCCATGCTGGGATGTATAGTAAAATAGTAGCCTGAGGCCCACGTGTTATATCCATACTTAATGGGGCCTATAGATGTAGCCACACTCATCGTGGCTGTGTTGTGGGTGCACATAAATGGCACAAGCACATGCACGCTCTGTGTGCGCCGAAGTCGCACCCGCGGACCATAAGAAATCTAGTAGCAGATCAGGAGAAACACTGAATGTAAGAGTGCAACTTGTTGTTTGATGCAAACGGGGCAAGAGGGTGTATCTGAGGAAAAGAGGATGGAAATTAAGGCGTAGTGGGGTTGTGTCATTGAGAAAAAGGAGTTTAAAATTAATTCTAAGTTATATACATGTGAGTAAGCCAGTGTTGTGACTGACAGGGAGGGGTGGCAATGAAGTAAAAAAATATATATGGGAGAGTAAAGCTGGCCATACACTACTTCGATGTGTTGCAGCAGTATGAGGCAAACCGACCCCTTTGAGCCTCCCGGGACCTTCCCTGGCAGCTGGATTGCATGCTATACATTGCAAGCAGTCCCTTCACATGCAATGTATTGCATGTGTCCTCGTTCCCCACCACCGGGTGGAGGGTGGGTCAGAGTCTGAATTGCAGGTTTGACCTCTGGATCCCAACCGATGCACACGGGATCATGCATTGGATCAGATGTCAAACACATACGACTTGGGCCCATTTCTTGGTCCCATCCGTCGGAATTGTGTTAAATCAGCTCAAATCGGACTAGTGCATGGGGGCCTTTAGGAGGCAGGATTTAGAAAAGACAGATGGGAATATGTTACAACAGAGGTTACAAAACTGGGTCCTAAAGGCACCCCAACAGCCCAGGTTTTAACTAAAACCTGCAGATATTAATGAGCAATACCAATGGTTCATCTTATTCAAAATGTAGTAATCTATAAAATGTAAAATAGAACACTAGCTGGTATATATAATAATATACTTCAGATATTATGTAGCAGTATTCTGATTACAATTAATACAACAATGTATCAGAGCCTTATGTTGGTGGCATATGATAAAAAAACCCAGTTGCGTTTGATCCTAAATGCATGCTTGCAAAGGTGTGTTTCTAATATAGAGACAGAGTAGTCAGCATGCACAATCAGGGTATCCGTCTCTACCGGGATTTGTAGTGTGTGACAGAGATCATAGTCCAACCAGAAGTACCCACTACAATATAATACTCACTAGGAAGTAGTGGGTCTGGTATACACATCTGTTCCTTATCTCTGTTGAATGTTAATGGAGCTGCTTAATTGAAGCTGGTGTCTTTTATACTTGCTGTGGGCTCTTGCGGATGTCTCTGCAGATTGATTTCTCACGTTCCACTCTTAATTACTGCACTGGGCAGAGGTGAAGCAGTAGATTGCCACGCTGAGCCTAGAAGGTAGCCGCGCTGACCGGAGATCAATGAATCCAAATAGAGATTAGTCCCGGTGATCGTGCAAAGTCCAAAATCAAAGTCCTTAACCCCTTTGTCACGCTTATGTGACTTTCTCAAAATATGTGGCTTTCACTAGAA
The DNA here is from genome assembly GCF_055691185.1 of Crinia signifera. NCBI lineage: Eukaryota > Metazoa > Chordata > Amphibia > Anura > Myobatrachidae > Crinia > Crinia signifera. Next base: position 282,641,976 of record NC_139217.1, read on the forward strand.
CATAATTATATTTACTCCTCTCTAGAGCACCTACTGTATATGTAATCATCCTACAGTATATAGTTGCTTTAATTAGCTCTCCGGGATACAAACCCTGCCAATTAAAAGCCCCACCAGAATTATTGTTCGTTACCATAACTGTCTGTAATTAAGGTACTCTTTACTTAGCACGGTGCCCATCGCGGGCATTGAATGCACTAAAAAATCGGGTGCGACGCGATGCCCGCGATTTCCCATAGGGAACAATGTTAAATGTCTCAATTGACCTGATTTTCCTGTTCAATGCCTCAATTGACCCGATTTTTCCATAGGAAACAATGTTAAATGGCCCACAGAGGCCAAATAGCCACCCTAAAGTGTGAAATGGCCCCCACAATTGTTAACGCCACCCCACGATCAACGTGAACCCGAAGCGTGGCGAGCGCAGCGAGCCCGCGAGGGGCAGCGTTACGCGTCCTACGACCTTTTCATACCCCCACTATCCACGTCGGCGTGGAGTTGAGAATAGAATAGTGTGGCGAGCCCGAAGCGTGGCGAGCGGACGCGGATACCTGTGAAGCCCGCGAAGGGACGTGTTTACCTGTGAAGGTATCCGCGTCCCCTCGCGGGGCTCGCCACGCTTCGGGCTTGGTGGCTCGCTGCGCTCGCCACACTATTCTATTCTCAACTCCACGCCGACGTGGATAGTGGGGGTATAATAAAGGTCGTAGGACGCGTACCGCCGCCCCTCGCGGGCTCGCAGCGCTCGCCACGCTTCGGGTTCACGTTTATCGTGGGGTGGCGTTAACAATTGTGGGGGCCATTTCACACTTTAGGGTGGCTATTTGGCCTCTGTGGGCCATTTAACATTGTTTCCTATGGAAAAATCGGGTCAATTGAGGCATTGAACATGAAAATCGGGTCAATTGAGACATTTAACATTGGGCCTTATTTTGGTTCACTCTTTCTGACAAAATTCTTCTTAGATGGACAAAATTATGTGCACTGCAGGGGGGCAAATGTAAAATGTGCAGAGAGAATTAGATTTGGGTGAGTTATTTTGTTTCTGTGCAGGGTAAATACAGACTGCTTTATTTTTACACTGCAATATAGATCTCACTTTGAAGTAAAACCCCACCCAAATCTAACTCTCTCTGCACAAGTAACATGTGCCCCACCCGCAGTGCACATGGTTTTGTCCATCTAAGAAGGATTTTGTCAGAAAGAGTGAACCAAAATAAGGCCCATTGTTCCCTATGGGAAATCGCGGGCATCGCGTCGGTCGCGTCGCACCCGATTTTTAGTGCATTCAATGCCCGTGATTTTTTTACCTGCGATGCCCACGATCAAAATCGTGGGCGCCGTGCTAGGTAAAGAGTACCGTAATTAAATTTAACTCTAACTTCATATGAATATATTGTCATTTTTAATAAATAAAAATGAATAAAAATAATGCATCATGAATAACCAAAAAGTTAGTAACCTTTTACGAATTACATTTAAGTAATGGAGGAAATTAAGGCCAGGTGATGCACTGTATTATTTCATCCTCACATAGGGCCTTATTCTAGTTCACTCTTTCTGACAAAATCCTTTTTAGATGGACAAAACCATGTGCACTGCAGGTGGGGCAGATGTTACTTGTGCAGAGAGAATTCGATTTGGGTGGGGTTTTGCTTCAAAGTGAGATCTATATTGCAGTGTAAAAATAAAGCAGTCAGTATTTACCCTGCACAGAAACAAAATAACTCACCCAAATCTAACTCTCTCTGCACATTTTACATCTGCCCCCCTGCAGTGCACATGGTTTTGTCAATCTAAGAAGGATTTTGTCAGAAAGAGTGAACTAGAATAAGGCCCACAGTGCTATTGAATCTATAAAAAAAGCAAAACCTTCTGGAGTAGTGGTCATGTATTTTTTATTTTTAAGCTTTAACAAGAAATCCAAGGGTGATAAGGAGAGATAAACGCCCAATCAGCTCCTTACTGCCATGTTACAGGCTGTGTTTGAAGTCAGTTAGGAGCTGATTGGCTGGACGTTTATCTCTCCTAATCACCCTTAAATTTTTCTATTGTTAAGGCTTAATACATCTGCCCCATAATCTGATTGGTTGCTATGGGCAACATCCCATCTTCAATAGAACTTCAATAGAACTCCTAACAGTAAATTTACCCCACAGTTTGCAAAATGGCATCTGAATGAAACCGGACTAATGAAAGTTTGGATTTCTACCTGTTTCAGTAAGAAGTATTTGGATTGCGAAGTTCCAAAAGGGCTTGTATCTTATCATTGCTTGTTGATACATCCTTAAATTGCCTTCTGTTATAGGTACTATAAACATTGATTTATTATGTGCACATGGTTCGATTTTTTTATTTTTTTTTGCCCAGAACCATACAATTTTGACTATCTTCACTTGCGATTTTGACTATGTGATATTTTGACTATGGCCAAATACATTACAAGGGACATAGTCAAAATTGCCTTGCCTGCACAGTCTTTTTATCCATGCAATACCTTGAAGGGCCGCACATCGGTATCGCAAGCAGGTAAAACATTGTGAGATAACTTTTTATACGATTTTGATTAAATATTCAAAATTATTGGCCAAATTCACGTGCGAGCGGCATGTGTCAATGAATAACCTTATTTTCTAAAATAGTTATTGCTCGGCTCCCATATGGGATAGGCTGATGGTTAATATACCTAAACTTTCCTCGAGAATTACGCTACTAATACCCCATTCACAACTAGAAGCAAATTACTGGGATAAAGCTTTTCAACAAGGTAATTTGCTGAATAACCTGGGTTTTTCTTCGGTGTGAAAGGGTCAACCCGGGTCTTAAATCCTGTCCCGAGTCGCCGGCGGTGGTGTGAAAGGGGTATTAATATTGAAAACTGCACAAAAATCTGTCCAGCTGTATTTGAGATCAGCACATTCAGACTGACGCACTTCATGGACTTATACTACGGTTTCAATAGGACAAATATGTTCAGGGTCAAACACAATTCAAATTCTACAATAAAAGACTTGATGAGAACTAGATGATTGATAGGAATCTTAACTGCTGGTGCATAAGTGCGGCACCTGACTTGCATTTATCATATATCAATGCATATTAAAATAAGACCAATTATGCTGTGTCAGAGACAGTTTGCATCTGCAGCCAGAGACTACTTTACCTGTCTATAAAGTAGGTTAACATATTTGTGCTGACAGTTGTACTAAGTAGTCTGCTTCGTTTTATACAAAAATATATGGGCACATTATTATTATTATTATTATTATTATTATTATTATTATTATCCTTTTCTTTATATGGCTCCACAAGGTATCCACAGAGCCCTATTACATTACAGAGTACATAAACGGTACTTGTGTATTAGCACGGCACCCGATTTTACTACGTATGCAAACATAGTGAAATCGCATCGCATGTCGTTATGGTATGGCATGCGATGCAATTTTGACTCTTATAATGGCATTTAATGTACTGTAGCATTAAATGACATATAATGTCATTTATTAAGCCCCCCCCCCCCCCAGTATCGACGTGATCCCAAAGCGTGGCGAGCGTCGGCGGTACGCGTCCGACCGACCTTTTCATACCCTCAATATCCATGTCGGCGTGGAATTGTCTTTATATAGTGTGACGAGCGCGCACCAAGCCCGAGCGTGGCGAGCGGACGTGTATTATGTTACATGTATTACACGTCCGCTCGCCACGCTTCGGGCTCGCTGCGCTCGCCACATTATATAAAATCAACTGCAAGCCGACGTGGATAGTGGGGGTATGAAAAGGTCGCATACCGCCACCCCTCTGGGGGGGGGGCTTTGGGGGGCAAAATAAATTACATTAAATGTCATTTTACCAATAAATGGCATTATTCTAGGTTCCATCAGAACCGATATCTCATCGCATCCCATGCCATACAATAATGACATGCGATGCGATTTTTTTATCGCATCCTATCTTTTTAATGGATTCACTGAAACAGAGCAGTGAATACATTAGATAGGAAAATCTCATTGCATTGCATCGCATCGCTAATATGGCATGCGATGCGATTTCACTACAGTGAATAGCCCTCTACGCAAATGGAGTACTGGGCGCCATGATAATACACAAGTACCAAATAAACAAATAAGAAAAACAAGAAAACAGTGATCTACAGTTTGTGTTTTAGTGATGTCCAGACTGCACAGACTGTAAATTCAAATATTTCCTCAAGTATGGATATAAACTGTGATTAGGGACTGTGCATCTAAAGCATTTTTTCCCAAACCCAACCCTTGTTGCTCACTCACAGGTCAACTATAACTTACATACATATAAAGAGTTCATTGGTTGGTTATATAATCAAAACACTCATGTAACATTGGTAAAGTTAGCTGAATCTGACTTTTTAATGAGTAAAAGATTTTTTCAGTGTGTCATTTTCTTCAACTACTGTGCCACCTGCTGGTATTTGGCTGTTATAGCAGACATGTTTATTGTAATGAAGAAGAATGTGTGTACTAGAAATACTACACTGCTTGCCGTATGCTGAGAATAAGGAACAAAACAATAAACCACAAAGTCTAATGTAAACGGATATTTATAAGTGTATCTGTCACCCAAGCATTACTACACATAAAACAGACAACATAACTAAACAAGTTAGATTAATGATGGTACTTGGCTAGTAAAGTTGTCATTTTTCAGGAAGTTCTATATATTCTAAACATTTGAGTTATCCTATGAAGGTGTGTGCACTCCTGAGAACCTTTGGGACCTCCACTAAATGCAGGAAGTCTGCCAGCTTTCAACATGTTGGCTCTGTACAAACCCATAAGACTGTGTCATAGGCATTGTAGCACAAAACCGCTAATGTTTAAATAATGCCATAGGCCATCACTAGAGTGATATGTACCAAGACAATATGCCAACAGACAGGTCAACATATCATATCTTACGGAAGTAAGGAACGATCCCATGTTCTATCCTTTATTACACTGCACGGCTTAGCGTGCAATATTGTATGGTTGGCCATGCACATATTGCATGCGCCCACGGGAGCATAAAGCCTAGCCTTACATACCAAACAATCTGGTTGATCTGTCCTTTAGATTTGTCCTGAAGCGACATATCGATTTAAGATTGCTCTAGTGTGATCCATCCTGACATGTTTTACCAGAAAGCACTAAACTGAGGAGGAGAGCATGCATACATCATCTATTCACAGGGGGTCAGCATTGCACCACACATTTTGACACCCATAGGACACTGTGAGCAATCCGGCTTCTCCCTGCATGCTGCAATCGCCATTACTCAGCACAGACACTCCTCAGCGGAGTATATATAATGTACAATGTTTTATATATATATATATATATATATATATATATATATATTGTAAACTTGATAACCAGCTTCTCAATCTGGGAGCTCAGGTTAAGGGTGTGCTGGTCCCCTTAGTGTCTCTGAGTCCTAACCCCACATGCTTGTTAAGCATTTGTGCACACATTACAAGTTGTAGATAACTGCACATAGTTATACACTTTCACACTGTACTTTACTACATTGTTTGTGTAAGTGTGGTGGTTAAAATCTCCATATAATGAGAAAGTTAACCTGTATGATGATTTGCAGTGCAAAATTCACCCCTGCATCTACCTCACAGGTCACTTGTAAGCAATGCATGTCACCACAGCTCAGTGGTGTGTCCCCACAACTCAGTGGGGTGTCACAGGAGGAGTCTCAAGAGCCTGCATGGGCGAGCAGCATAAAATGTATGCTAGAGAATGTGTCCTCCCCGCTTGCTGCTAATACACAGCAGGCTAAGAAGGTGCAACAGGATTTATCCATCCTGTCAGCCAGAGTGGATATCCTCACTCCCATGCGTCAAAACGCCCTGTACTAGCTAGTTGGATGGCTAAGTCCATTTACACTTGGCATCCCAGATGCAGGAAGGTTTGCTTGGAGACATGCCCGTGGCACAGGTTGTATAAAAACTGCCCCGGATACAAGATACAGCTAGGGTGCTTTGTAAAGCACTGAAGGAGCAGGCGCTATAAATGCACGCAATTCAGCCATGGTAGTGTCAGCCCGCAGGGCTCTGTGGTTGCGTCAGTAGTTCGCAGATGCAGACTCAAAGCACAGTGTGGAGAGCCTTCCTTTTACAGGGAAGAAACTGCTTGGGAGTGAGTTAGATGAGTTGATTTCAAAAGCTAAGGCTGGGAAATCTACATTTCTCCCGACAGCGTTCACACATGTCCGAAGTACCTTTTCAGAGCCGAGCCAACATTCCTTTCGGGCCACCAGATTCCGCCCTAAGGCCAGAGGTGCCTCCAATGCAAACAAAGGCATGTGGGGCAAGTTCAGAAAGGCTAAGGCCTCTGCACCTCATGACCATAGCTTTAGTGCAGCTGTGCCAAAGGCTTCTGCATGACTGTTTTCACCCACCACGAGAGACGCTAGAGGTGGGAGCTTGGCTGACACACTTCACTCACTGGTGGGATGCCTCCTGCCTAGATTCCTGGGTCAGGGATCTTATTTCACATTGCTACAAGCTGGAGTTGGACAGAACGCTCCCCCAGAGATATTTCAGGTCGGGACTACCAGCAGCTGTGGAGAATCAGGTGATTCTCAAGCAGGCAATTCAAAAGCTAGTCCAATCTCAGGTGATTATACCTGTCCCAGTACTGGAACAAGGTCAGGGATAATTACTCCAACCTGTTTGTGGTACCGAAACCGGGAGGCTTGATGACACCAATCCTCAATCTGAAATCCTTGAACCCTTTCCCGAGGGTGTTCAAATTCAGGATGGGGTCATTGCAGGCAGTAATCGCAAGCTTGGAGGAAGGAGAGTTCCTCGCTTCCCTCTACGTGATAGATGCCTACCTTCACAATTCGGTTTGGCCCCTGCACCAGGTGTATCTAAGATTTGCTCTAAGAGATGAACATTTTCAGTTCCAGGCCCTACCTTTTGGCCTGTTTACAGCTCCATGCATTTTCACAAAGGTAATGGTGGAAATGATGTTTAAACTCAGTACACATGGGATAAACATCATCCCATACCTGGACGACCTGCTGATAAAAGACTCGGTCGGAGGAAAGATTGCTAAATGCAATCAATATCACCATGCAGGTGCTTTCAAACCACGGCTGGATTTTGAATCTACCAAAGTCCACACTTGTGCCGGCCCAACGTCTCCAGTTCTTTGAGATTACTCTGGATACGGTGGAACAAAAGGTGTTCCTTTCGGAGGACAAAGTGATAGCACTTCAACTACTGATAGTGAAAGTACTTGCACCAATCCAGGTATCAGTGCATCAGGTTACTGGACAAGATGGTGGCTTCCTTCGAGGCAATCTAATTCAGGAGGTTCCACTCCAGAGTTTTCCAATTGGACCTGCTGAGCAAGTGGTCAGGTTCTCACCTCCAAATGCACAGGAAGATACGTCTGTTATCTCAAGCCAGGATGTCTCTACAGTAGTGGCTTCAGTCTCCAAACCTGTTGGTGGGCCGGAGTTTCAGGATCCGGGACTGGATTCTCCTCACAAGGGACGCCAGCCTCATGGGTTGGGGAACAGTGATGCAAGGGGTACACTTCCAGGGCAAATGGTCCCTCTGGTAATCCACATTGCACATAAACAATTTGGAATTGAGAGCAATGTATTATGCTCTTCTGCAGGCTTATCCTCTGATGAAGGACCATGCGATACAGGTCCAGTCGGACAACGCAACAATGGTTTACATCAACCATCAGGGAAGAACAAAGAACAAGGCCTGCATGAGAGAAGTAACCTTTCATGGGCGGAGATTCATGCAAAGGCAATATCGTCCATCTTTATTCCAGGAGTAGACAACTGGGAGGCAGACATCCTCAGTTGCCACGACCTCCACCCCGGGGAATGGGGTTTGAATCCCCAGGTGTTTGCAAGCATTGTGGATCTGTGGGGAATTTCACAGATAGACCTTATGGTGTCCAGGCTCAACAAAAAGGTCGACAGATATTGCTCAAGGACCAGGGATCCCCAGGCTGAAGCCGTAGATGCCCTGACGAAAACCTGGTTGTATGATCTGATATATCTTTTTCCTCCCTTTCCCTTGCTTGTAAGGGTGTTAAAGAAGGTTTGAAGCCAAACAGCGGAGGTGTTTCTGGTGGCACCAGACTGGCCTCGAAGGGCGTAGTATGCGGATCTTCAGGCCATTATAGTGGAAGACCCTTGACGTCTATTTCTCATAAAAGACCTACTCTTGCAAGGTCCATTCGTCTACCAGGACTTAGGGTGACTTAGGCCCTTATTCTGATCTGTGCGGCCAGATCAGAATATGCGGCCAGGACCGTGCAGGCGAATCCCCGCCTTCCATACGGATCGCCACCTCCGTCCGTACGCGGATATGTGGCGGTCCGCATGAAAGTGGACGGGGATACGCCTCCTCCATCTTGGGAGCAGCCCCTGCATTCGATGGTCGCCGAACATCGAATGCAGGGCCGCACGCTCCACCAGCGCCCGCCACCCTAGACCACACGGACACTTGTCCGTATGAAATCATGTATGGGGGCGGGCAGCTGACATCCGGCGATGTCAGATGCCCGCCCCCTACACATGCGTCACGGCTTCATTACCATGCATACGCCCTGCGTTTGCATGGGAACGCCCATGAAACGCGGGGCGTATGCATAGGGTAATGAGGCTAAGTAGCCCTTCACGCCCCTCTCCGCCCCCTGTGCGGCGTGTAAAGAATAGGTACGGCGAAACCGCCTGCACATGCGCAGAGTGACCTCTGCACATGCGCAGTCGGAAACCATCGGCGATACGACCGCATGCGGAAAAATCCGCACCGATCAGAATAAGGGCCTTAGTTTGACAGCCTGAAGGTTTAGCGGCAAATTTTAGCCTACAAGGGGTTACATACCTCAGTGATCTCTACCATGACCCATGCTAGAATACCGGTGACTGCATCCTACTACCATCATATCTGGAGAAAATACGTGGCTTGGTGTGAAAAGGAAAAATTTCCACTAACAGATTTTAAACTGGACCGTTTCCTGCAGTTTCTGCAGGCTGGTTTAGACTTGGGCCTAAGTCTGGGATCTTTAAAGGTTCAAATCTATATTCAAAGTACCTCACATGGAAGACGGTGGTACTGTTTGGCCCTGGCCTTAGCTAGATGTGTGTTAGAGTTGGGTGCCTTTTCATGCAGGAGCCCTTATTTCGTGTTTCATGAGGATAGGGCGGAGCTTAGGACGAATTAGCAGTTTCTGCCGAAGGCGGTTTCGGCATTCCATCTGAACCAGCCCATTGTGGTTCCTTCGAGTGTGGCTCATCCTGGGATTCCTGAATCCTTGGATGTCTTTCGAATGCTTAGGGTGTAGGTCAAAAGAACTGCTTGTGTCCGCAAGACAGATTGTCTTTTCGTGCTATACAATGCACAGAAAAAGGGTTTCCCGGCTCCGAAGCAATCGATTGCCCATGTGATTTGTTCAATTATTACTGACTCCATTGAAGGCACTCTCTACAAGAGCAGTGGGCGCATTCGGGGTGGCTGCTCAGGGTGTTTCAGCATTGCAGCTATGTAGACCTACTGGTCTGGTCAATATACTTTTGTAAAATTTTACAAATTTGACGCTGCAGCCAAAGTGGATTCCCAGTTTGGGCAGACGGTGCTGTAGCAGTCTCTTTGGGACATCCTCATCGTATTGAGACCCCAGTATCCCATATGGATTTTAATTACCTACTGGTAAATCCTTTGCTTGTAGTCCATATGGGGTACTAGGCGCCCACCTCCGTACGGAGTTCTTACTGTATCTGGTCGTCACTGAGTTGTTTGAGTGACGTTGTTAACCTGTTACCAATGTTGTCACTGTTGTGACTATATGTTATAAGTGTTAACAAGTTATGTTACCAGTTCTTATTGTTTGAGGTGTGCTGGTATGAATCTCACCACATATAATGTATCACATATTCTTTTTCTCACATACGTTCATCCTCCTTCGGGCACAGTTTTCCTTAACTGGCTGTAGGTGGGGATGTAGAGGGGAGGAGCAAGTTCACTCATTCTGAAGAAAGTTTTATATGTGCCTGTCTCCTGCGTATGACTCTCTATTCCCCATTGTATTGAGACTTCAGTATCCCATATGGACTACGAGAAAAGGATTTAACGGTAGTTAATTAAAATCCTATTTTTGTATCATTATTTCCCTCCCACTAATTTTCCTTTGTGATACAGCAAAACTTGATTGATTAAAGAAACAAATCAAATTTTAAGTGCTATGGTGACTTTTTTTAATGTAGTTCAACCTTGCCCTGTTGAATATCTTCTATATAATATACAGTATATGTTTGTTATATTAAAGCTGGCTTATACAATTAGTGGAGTTGTGCCACCAAACAGCCTGTGATGTGCAAATAATCCACCTTTTTTACTGCAGGCTCAGCTAATTTTGCAGTGCACCTATATGGAGCGTGAGGGGAAATTAGTAATATATCACAGCATGCTGTTTTGGAGAGAGAATCAGATGCTAATTGAATAGCCCCCATAAAGTCTGCAGTACAAAACATCTGTGCAGTTCAGATAACAATTTAAAGACAGAGTTCTTAAATGTTATCTGTTACTAGCAGCTTCCTTCCTGCTTAGGTTCCTGGGACTTATCTGCTGAACCATGAATGTATTGCTTATAGTGTATCCAACAAACTGAGCAGTTAATGCTATAGCAGTAGCCTTTACAGTAGCTAGTGGTATTGTGATGTAAGATAATGGCTTTGTGAAATATAGGTATTTGGCCATGAGAGTAGACCTATAGAGTACAAGCCTGAATAGATTCTACAGTGGAAGTCTGCCCCTATGTCTATAAAATTGACAATCCGTACTGTGCCTTTGTGCAGAGTAATTCTGTGTACACACGGTACAATTTGACGTTCAATTTTGACATACATTTCATACTATCTACATTAAAGCTGCACTATATAGTCATTGGAGCACTGTCTATTTGGCTTATCAATTTCAGCTGAACGGGAGTGCGCATCACCATCGAATTGGCATAGAAATCTTAGAACATGTTCTATCTCAATTCGATGTCTATACGATACTGATTTGATTTGGACTATATAGTCAAAATTGAAGGTTAAATTGCATCTATTGTACACACCATTAGTCGAATAGCAAAAAAATCTCACCGTGTGTACACACCATTAGACCTGCAGACTTATGGTGTGTACACACAGTACAATCCAGCATGAGATTTTGACTATATAGTCAAAATTGCATTGGGATCGCATGCAGATTACACAAGTTTCTGACCTTGCGATCCCGGGACAGCACACATCGAAACCCAGATAGACAGGGCAGCAATGACTATATAGTAGAAATCTAGTGCAGATAGCATGAACTGGATGTATATAGCACATGTTAGCAAAAATTGCATAGCAAGTCAAATAGCAAAGGAATCTCACTGTGTGTACACACCATAATATTCAATGGCTATGCAATATTTGCTAACTCATGTGCTATTTATATACAATCCATACTATTTGCATTCTATCTGCACTATAGTCATTGTTGCACTGTCTATTGGCTTTTTGATTTCAGCTGAACAGCAGCGTGCATCAGCATTTTGATTTGTTTTATCTTGATTATATATATTTTTTTAAACATTACTTTATTGCTCCCTTCAAACAAATGTAATGGTTAATTGTTAAAGTGTAGAAAGCAATAAAGAAAGTATACACAATTACATAGTAGAATTACACAGAAAGAAATAGAGAGAGAGAAATAGAGAGCGCACACTTAAACAACACAACGTAACTCCAAGTCAATCACACTTCTGTGAAATCAAACTGTCCACTTAGGAAGCAACACTGTTTGACAATCAATCTCACATGCTGTTGTGCAAATGGAATAGACAACAGGTGAAAATTATAGGCAATTAGCAAGACACCCCCAATAAAGGAGTTGTTCTGCAGGTGGTGACCACAGACCACTTCTCAGCTCCTATGCTTTCTGGCTGATATTTTGGTTAATTTTGAAAGCTGGTGGTGCTTTCACTCTAATGGTAGCATGAGACAGAGTCTACAACCCACACAAGTGGCTCAGGTAGTGCAGCTCATTCAGGATGGCACATCAATGCGAGCTATGGCAAGAAGGTTTGCTGTGTCTGTCAGCGTAGTGTCCAGAGCATGGAGGCGCTACCAGGAGACAGGCCAGTACATCCGGAGATGTGGAGGAGGCCATAGGAGGGCAACAACCCAGCAGCAGGACCGCTACCTCTGCCTTTATGCAAGGAGGAACAGGAGGAGCACTGCCAGAGCCCTGCAAAATGACCTCCAGCAGGCTACGAATGTGCATTTGTCTACTCAAACGGTCAGGAACAGACTCCATGAGGGTGGTATGAGGGCCTGACGTCCACAGGTGGGGGTTGTCCTTACAGCCCAACACCGTGCAGGATGTTTGGCATTTGCCAGAGAACACCAAGATTGGCAAATTCGCCTTGTGCTCTTTACAGATGAAACTAGGTTCACACTGAGCACATGACAGACGTGACAGAGGGGTTTATTCTGGTTCGGGCGGCTGGGCCGTAAGCGTACGTTCCAGGATTTTTTTTGATCTGCGCATGCGTACCTTCCGCAATACGCAGGCGCGAGGACTCCACAACGCTCGCGGATGGTTCTTTCTGTGCGAAAAAACCTGTCCGCAAGAGTACGGTCATAGTGGGCGGCATAGGGGCGTGTTGAGGGCAGCGGCCGAAATAATGAGGGAAACTGGGCGTAAACATGGGCGTACACGGGGGTGTGCACAAAAAATGTAAGGAGCTACTACCGCTCGATCGGCAAAAGCACCGTGCATTTCGGACACATAACAGGTGGCCGCCACCGCCACCTCCAGACCACATCTACAGATACCGCATGAGAGCGGACGCCTGGGTCTGCTAATTAACGCTGATTACTACTCAAACACATACACCTGTTGTTTGAGTAGTAATAGGCTACAGCCTATTAAGTGAAAACCATTATTTCACTACCTGCAACCCACACACAGCGCTCAAACACATTGGAAGCATATCTTTCTACACTTCTCTACATGTAAAGGTTGGTTTCATTTAAGGTAAGAATCATTTTAAGACCTGCTTATATATGCCAAGGTAGTTATTTTGTAACCATTTATACACATTCATTAAGTGTTTTCATATACTTTAAACAGCAGCACACTCAATCTACACAAGTCGACATGTGTCAACGTTTTCACTCTAATACATACATATTTTTTGTCATTATGATAACAATACATAAACCACATCTAAGAGCTACAAGGATGTGCCAGCAATGTTCTAAGGCCATGGCCACTATTTTGCACACAATCTTTGTATAGTACCCAAAATACATAACTGTACCACTTTCTGATCTGCTATGAATTGGATGTACTACACTCTGGATGTAAGATGCCACCAATCACATTATTGCAATCACATATCTGTAACAAAGGATTCCTACATCTGCTTATGACACTGAAAACTCATATATGTTAAAATATTTAAACATGTTTGTTCACAAGCAATTTTATCATGTTTGGTCGACTCACACATCTTTAACATACCTGTACCAAGACCTGACTGTTTTTTTTAGGGAGGACACATATGCATTCCTACACAAATGTCCATTTTGCCCCTTGTTTGCCTACCTCACCCACTCCATGAGGAAATCATTGTTCTGGACCTGGTTTTACCTACTAATGTAGGAGTTACCTCACCTGCACAGAAACTGCTTTCTCACCTATTAAGTTGGTCTGCACATGTGCTGACACAAACAAATTAGCTGGGAAAAGTTGGAAATGAACATGTGAATGGCCATGGAGAGGGTTATACATGGGAAACTTCTACAACACTTCAATAAATGCACAAAAATACCCTGGTCAGTAAGTACACATAAATGTATTATTTGTTTGACACAAGAAATTACACATACAATTGTTTTGTAATTGTGAAATAAGCTGTGATTCTGAACAGCAAATACATTTTATTTGAAAATTTAATTTCATAAATAAAATTAAAATATTAAATATTTACAAAAATAACAATCAGCCAGAACAAGAGGTTGCATATCTCCAAACATGTGTTACCCAGCAACTGCAATGGTGAAAGAAATGTGGACACCAGAATACGACCTGCACCAACCAGGGAGAATACTAAGCACGATACACACCACCAAAAATAAAACCTGCATTTCAAGAGGTCAAAATAAGCAGTTTACTGCCCTTCGCACGAAAATGGATAGATGTAGAACTCAGAAAGTTGATCCCCAGTGCAAATTAAAAATTTGGGGTCCAAACACAGAGGAAGTGACCCAGGTGTCATTATTTTGGCCCTTTTTTCCCCTTTTTGATGGGGCCTTGGGGACTGGGGCCTTTGGGACTGAAGCCTTGCGCCGTCTTGGGCCAGTGGACAGAGGAGGGTCAGCAGAGGTGAAAGTTTGTGGAGCAGCTTGGGGTGGGGCAGCAGATGGGGGGTTGTCCCTTTGGGACCTGGCGGTGGTGAGCAGCTCCGCCAGAATGTCATTCTGGCGGCTGAGTTGTTGGGCCATGCTTTGCATGCCAGCCGCCAGAATGTCATACTGGCGTTTGAAGGCCTCAAACTGCTGCGTGTTTGTCTCCTTCCAAATCCCCATGAACTCCACAAACTGCTGCTGACGGTCTGCAGCCTGCACCCCATGCTGCTCGATCCTGTCCAGCATCTCCAGCAACCTGCCATCATATGAGGCCAGTGGATGGGTGTGGCGTATTGGTGGAGGCTGGACCACTTGCTCCACTTGTGGCTCTGAAGAGGAAGATGCTGCCGGTTCATCAGGTGTTTCTGCTTCCTCTAGGATAAAAATTTAAAACAATGTCACCATCACATACACAAACAATCTCTCTTACCACAAACAATGCATTACTGTGACTTACCATCAAAAGCAGCAGCAAAGACCTCTGCCGGGAGCTCACTATCCAAATTAGATACCCCCCCTAACCTCGCTCACATCAATCAAATCCAACGAGTCCTGCTCCAGGGGGGTATTCCAAACTGGATGGCATAGGCCCCCTCCCGGTGGACATGCTGTGGTTGTACCGGTCAGTCATCTTCCTCTTCAGTGTAGTTTTGAAGTCTGACCACCTACAAATTTATTCAAAAAAAGATCAACATGAGATATGTGCACCACTGTGCTAGTAAACATCATTACTACATTACACTTCCTAGTGTTGGTGATATCTCACTATGCAGAAATGACAGCAGCCATGGCCAAATTATGCATCTCCACCTGTTGAGAAAATACACATCCCACCATAGCTTGACAGTGTTGATATTATGGAGTAATTTAACTATGGGAAGGCATGCTGGGATGTGTAGTTTATCAACAGCTACATGTGCACAGTTTGGACATCCTTGTTTCAGTAGCATCATATGGAACATGTTACTACAACTCTTTTTCAACAACACACTTTCTGTTGTCCCATCACATACTTCACAGGAGCAGAACTGTGCCCATAACCTCACATCACACCAATGGTGCATGTTTCATATATAAATGTGGGTTATTAGACATGGTTGTCTTCACATGTGTCATTGAAGTGTAACACTATCTACAAACACACCTTTCTATTATTCTCAAAACATACATGTAACATATGTACACACATATGACACTATCAGGGGGAGAAACACACTTGCCTTTTCTTCAATGATGCCCAATATTTTTCCACTGTTGACACCTGGTTCACTTCCTCTGTGATCTTCTCCCAAAGCTTTCTCCTTGCACTGGCAACCGGCTTCCTGGTAGGTAATTCTATCCATTCTCGTGCTCTGGGCACTAAAATTCTCAATTCTGCCTCTAGAAATGCAGGGTTTCTCTTTTTGGTGGTGGTATCCTGCTCAGTTCTCGGCCTAGATGGTGCAGGTCGTTTTCTGGTGGCCCCAGTTCTCTCACCATGCAGCTGCTGGGTCACACATGTTTGGAGAGATGCAACCTCTTGTTCTGGCTGGTTGCTTGGCCCTTGTTTAGCTGCTGGTGTTGCAGCAGTGCCTGTTAGTGAGGGGCCCCCTTGCTCTTGGGCCCTCCTTCTCCGCTCCTGCTCCTGCTCCCTCTGCCTCAAAGTTTCAAGCAGGGATTCTGCTGTTGCTCTCTGTAGGGTGTCCTAAGCTGCGGAATCATCTGAGCTAGACATGTTTGCAGCAATTATGGCCTGCATCTGACTGGATATTTATATTCAAAATTCCCGCCTTGAACAAGGGGCGTATATTTTTCCCCGCAATGTATTAGCTAATTTACGCCGATATTTCCCGCCAATATTTCCCGCCGATGATCTTGGCAGATAATTACTGCTTAAATTACGCAGGTGTCCACGCGCCTGAGCATTCACCTGTACATGCACATACACAGGTTGTTGACCATTGTGTGCTACATGTTGAAATGTGTGCACATGTCATTCCAATGATGAGTGTTTTCAGGTGGTCTCAGTTGAAGTACGTGTATGCTTTCTTAAACAAATTTATAAACATACCAACGTTACAATGCTTTCCTTACATTTGTTATGAGGATTAATTTGTCATACACCAACATGTTGTATGTACGTTGTTATAAGCGTGTGTATTACTAGATGGTTGCGTGTATAATTTATTGCACAGTGTATATACAGTACGTGTCTCCCTACATTGAAAGTATAATGTATGTTATGGTGTGCAGATAGGAACGGTCCGCAAAAGTTTTTATTCGTATACATATTGTTAATGTAAGATGGATTAATAAAGTTAACAATAAAAAAACTACCTTTTCGTCCAATCAGCAACCACCAAAACTTATATATGTACCTGCAATTAATAACTGCGCCCTTGCCAATATGTCTTTGACACGGGCTGCCCCATTCTCCACCGTGGAACTTATGGCGTTGGTCTACATCATGGACCGTCGCCTGGGGGCCAGGGGCACTTATGTCTCCAATATGGAGAAGCGGCGGGCATATAACGCAGCCCGCCGCTTGATTTTCGCAGGGACCAACGTCCAGAGGAGCCTGGGGCAGGTGGAGCGGCGCTGGTCGGACCTGTGCCACCGCCAGCCAGGCCTACTTTGCAGACTTCGGCGGAATATTAACCGAGGTAAGTTTTTTTTTTTTTACACAAATATGTCCGCGTTTTTTAGCAATGGGTTCAGGAATTACTTTTAACATGTGCATGAGTATGTGGGTGTTTAGGGGTGTATAGGGGTGTTTTAGGGGTGTGCATTGATAAGGTCTGATTTTGTGTGTAGCAGATCGAAAAATTTTGATGTTACATTTTAAAGACCAATGAAAATTTAACATTTATATTTATATGACGATGACTAATTTATTTTTGTTATTCTCTCCTTTTCATGAAACAAAACCTTCATTTTCTATACCATCAACATGAACATTTCAGCATGCGCAAGGGTACGCATGAGGGCCAGAGAGGAGACCCAGCAAGAGGAGGAGGATTTTGAGGAGAGCACCCTGGGGCCCGCTGGTGCACACACCATCTCCCCCTCCACTTCCAGCAGCCACTCACCCACCCCCAGCCACTCACCCAGCCAGGCTTCTGTCACCCCCAGCCAGGCATCTGCCACCCCCAGCCAGGCATCAGCTACTGGACACCCATCCAGTGAACAACAGGATGCCACAAGTAGCCGTAAGTAAACAATGTGCCAAATGTTTACATACACATTTCTACACATAAACAATCATAACACCCACATATGTGTATACAACATCATAATTAGCAGCAACATATCAATGCAGTGAGAGCCATCGCTGTGGCCTGTCCTCCTACAGGAACAAAGGTCCCCTTGGTGTATTTTCAGAGTGTGGGCACGCCTCACCCCTTGAGTAATTGACATAACAGCACATCCAATTACATATCCGACCGTAGTGGTGTTGAAGTTATGTGGGCCCAGCTGTTGTGTAACTACGCTTCCCAGCATTATGTGCAACAATAATTTATAGATTGGTTTGTTAATAGTGTGTGAGGCCATACGGATGCATGCTTTTCAAAATTAGGTGTAGGCCTATAATTTGTACAGCAATGGCCAACATTTTACTAAGTAAGGAGTGGTTAAGCCACAACAATGTCAGTACACTTAAATAGCACAGGTTAATTGTGAGTTTAGAGGTGATTCCCCCACCACAAACCTCCCAATTGGGATACAGCATACATTCATCCAAGAAGGAGGAATTCATTTCATTTTATGTAATATGTACAGTATGTGTGTGAAAACATAATAGTCTTTTGTACCGTGTTTACAGCAGACCCATCTTAAATGTAGTAGAAAAATGTATGTGGGCTTCACACTTAACTCACAACTTCTTATTATGTGAAAATACAACAAAGATTTGGGTATATTATATACTAATTATAATGTATTTTTTCCCTTCACTACAGACACTGAACAGCACCAGGAAGATGTGGCCCAGAT
Source organism: Crinia signifera (assembly GCF_055691185.1). NCBI lineage: Eukaryota > Metazoa > Chordata > Amphibia > Anura > Myobatrachidae > Crinia > Crinia signifera. Next base: position 282,660,396 of record NC_139217.1, read on the forward strand.
AATGCTGGAAATTTTCCTGACTCTTTATTATTTAAATCTCCTGTTTGGCCGACTGGAGGCCCTAATTTAATTATTTTTTTATTTGGAATTATTCTGTTTCCAAAAAATAAAAGGTTATGTTCTGTTAGAACTTGCCTGTGTTTTTAATCTGAAATATGTTAGAGGGTTTGTAAGGGCAGGTACATACAGATGTGTAAGGTAACTTTTATATTTGTAATTTGAGCTGAGGGGTAACGATTGATGTGTGAATGTGTGTGTTTTTGGGTTTAATAACACATAGTGAAAAGGCATGAATGTTAAATGTTGTTAGATTAAAACATCACACATAACATCAGGGTAGGTATACATGTTAAAAAATCAGAACAAACTAATTATGGCCATCATTTAGTACATACACACAAACACGAACATAACTTTGTTTAAAAGTAACAGCAATGTGGGGACACATAGATAGTGATTAAAATGCAACATTAGAACATAATAAATATACATGTAAGGAGGGGTAAAATGTATTTTTATTAGGGTATTAATAAAGGTAGACAATTGAGGTAATAAAAAACGATAATTGAATAACAATTGCAAAATATCATTTAATTGTCTTAATAGTTGAAAGGCTAGATTATGAGGGCCATATGTGTGAAGGGTATGCCAGACGTACGCTCACTCTCACGATCGGTGACATACGCTGAGTTTTCCATAGAAAACAGCCGAGACCCGTCCGTACAAGGAGGCGGACGCTCATATAGCCGTAAGATGTCGGTGTGAAAACGGACGGGAGCCGTCCGTATATGGTGGCGTACGCTCTGTTGTACGATAGCTGTCGGTGTCTAGGAGTCGAGCCGCCCGTGTACGGTGGCGTACGCTCAATTGTACGCCACTCCCCTTTGTCGGTGTTTGTGGCCGTCCATATGCGGATGTTTTGTGGGTAGACTTTCGCTCACCGTCCGCGTACGGGAAACGTACGCTGATACGGAACGTACGTACATTTGGCCGCCTGAACCAGAATAAGGTCCAGAGTCTGGAGATGCCAAAGAGAACGTTCTGCTGCCTGTAACATCAGTTATTTAATTGTCAAGCTTGCCACCTCCTTCTTCCTGCTTAAATAAAGTACAGCAAATATAGAAAGGAGGAAACAACTTTAATTTACTATTTATTTTCTTGTATTTAAAAAAATAAGTTTCTAGGGTGATTTCCATGATGTAGTGGGGAATTTTTTGTAGTGTTTGATTTCTTGTGAACATTATAATTGACTTTATTATTTTTATATACAGGTACATGGTCTATTACTTTCCTTCGGATCTGTTCTACAAATGCTTCTGTTTCTTACCTCTCCGAGTCATTGCTGCCGCAATGAAGGAAATGACCAGGACCTCGAAGATTTTGTCTGGAGTTACACAAGCAAATAGTCGTTTTAAGGATGCCTGGCTGGTCATGATTGCTATCGGCTGGGCAAAAGGTTGGATGCAAATAATTTATCCTTTATTTTCTTACATTTAAACAAAGACTCTACATGACCGGATGGAATCTTGCTTCCATTCACCATATTAGATCCCTGCGATGACTTAGAAAAATACATATATTTTATTTATATTCGTTTCTGGTACATATTTACAGCATATAACATTACACGTCCTGTGTATGACGTGACATGCTACTCCTCCCACTCCTCCAGTTAATTCATTTTTAACTCTTTCACTGCCATTATTTCATGCAGTGCATTCATGAGTGACACATTAATTCTAGACTTAGCAGTGACCAGATCATTCACAACTTTAGTCAGTGCTGTCTCTGTGGAGTGTTGGGCACGAAAGCCTGACTGATGCGGGTCCATTAAGTTGTGCGAGTTAAGAAAGTGTGTGAGGCGAGTATAGGCAAGTCTTTCAAGTAGTTTGGAGGTGCATGGAAGTTGAGAAATGGGACGGTAGTTTGAGAGAGAGCTTGGATCAGAATTCAGTTTTTTTCAGAATCGGAGTAATAACTGCTTGTTTAAACAATGAAGGAAAGACACCAGTAGAGAAAGAGAGGTTACAGATTTTAGTTAAGATTGGGATGAGCACAGGAGACAGAGATTTACTTATTTGCGAGGGTACAGGGTCAAGAGGAGAGGTAGTAGAGTGGGAGGCAGAGAAAAGTGCAGATACTTCATCTTCATTTGTGGGATCAAATGAAGCAAATGCTTCAGAGGGCTCAGGTATGGAATTGAGCATATCACCAACTGAGTTGGAGCATACCAATTCATCTCTGATCTTGTCAATCTTATCCCTGAAGTAGGAAGCAAGATCTTGTGCATGGATAGTGGTTGGTGGCTTGGGTGAGGGAGGGTTGAGAAGGGATTTAAATGTATTAAAAAGACGTTTTGGGTTAGAAGCTTGAGCAGAAATGAGAGTTTGGAAATATGTTTGTTTGGCAGTTTCCAGGGCATAACTGTAGTACTGGTAGATATTCTTATATGTAAAGAAATCCATTGGACTGTGAGATTTACGCCATTTACGCTCAGCTTTGCGTGAGATATTTTGTAGGTGTCTCGTTAATTTAGAGTGCCACGGTTGGCGTCTAGGCCTACGTGGAGTGTGGTGGGTAACTGGAGCCACTTCATCCAGGGCTGTTTTGAGGGTTAGGTTTCGGTGTGATACCGCCATCTCAGGAGTAGTGAATGCAGAAATAGGAGCAAGCTGTTGTTGCAGTGAGGAGGAGAGTACTTGAAAATTAATACCATTAATATTTCTGCGGGCTTGAGGTGGATTAAAGGATTTCTGTGTTTTTGAGTTAGAAGTACGGAAACAGTACTGCACTTTCTAAGCTCACAATCTCCCAATTCATGGTAACGCTCCTGTCTCTACCTCCTGGTAGCTGCTCTCTCGTCCAGTGCAATGTTTGAGGGCTCAATTCCACATATACAGTAAATGTGGTAGAAGCAGCTGGTACACTGGGCATGTGCAGCAGCTCCACTCTGTCCCTTACACTGCGTAATGTGGTGGCAGTTCTAATCATATTATACACCAGTGCTATTGTTGTCATCATTCAAGGCACTTGCCAAGAGGAGGGGGTTTCCAGGTAACCAGAAACCCCCCTGCATTTGCATATGGTTGTGGCTAAAACCTGATGCCGATCCTGGAATGTTGCATGTTTGTATGAGAGTAGACACATGTCGACTTGTTGTAAATTTGTGTACTATTGGGGCAACATGACAGGCACAATTGTGTGTTAAGGTTTGATATTTTAAAATGGCACATAAAAGCACCAAATAATACAAGGGCAGTTGTGGGTAAAAACAATGAAATTGCTAAGAGCTATGAATGCAGAGAAGTATAAATGTTTAAACTGCAAAAGTGTGCTTCCCGTGTGGCTGGCATGTAGTTAGTGAATTGGTTAATGGGAGAAACTTGTATGTTGCATGGGTGTGTATTGTGTGCTGGTGCATGTATTTGATCAATTCTGCATGTTTATTGCCCTTGCGAATGTGGGGCCAAGTAGTGTCTGGCCTGCGAGGCGTGATACTTACTAAATGATTTTGAGCTCAATCAGTCCAAGCGTATACACACTGGTTTCCATCCAGTTTTGTGGCCGCGCCCACATTACGCTTACTCTGCACGAGTTCACTCGCTAGCGCATTTCTACTCGTAAGGTCGCGAGTGTGCATGGTTGCTCAAACCTGCACATGCGCCTTGCGAATGGGACGCATGCGCAGTGAACTAATATGCCCTCTGCGAACAAATTCGAGTCTGAGCAAGGAAATCAGAATAAGGCCCTAAGTCCGCTTGTAGTGCCTTTCCCCGGCCTAACTCGCCCTGCATACTTATGTTTGGCATCCTGGTGGCAGTTGGGATATCAGCATTGATATTGTGAATGCCGGTATCCCCACTGCCGGTATGATGAATGCATTCTGTAGTTGACATGGCTTTGTAAGGTCAGTGTAATTTTATACAGTATACACTATATTTCCTCTTTCTATTCTCGGTTTGCCAACATTGCATAGATCCACCTCTATCTTTAGAAGGGTAATTGGACTTTTCAAAACTCATCTGGCTGCAAACAGTCAGGACTATTTAAGTATTCCAAAGTGGGTAGGTTCTGATCCAGTCCTTCTTTATGTGGTTGCTAGGAGCAGCTGTTCACCATAAGCATTACTACTAGGGCATTCAGGATGGGAAAAAATGGCTTTCTACATTACCCATGTGACAATCATTGAGCTGTTTATCTGATATTACACCACATTATGCCACCTTAGGTGTCCAAGATAAGCTTATCTAACACAAGATGTAAAACATACATAGATTTTCAAGCCACTACAGGCAAGCATTTTTTTTTTTCAATTAAATATGCTGTTAATTGAAAAAGTTTTTATGGTGTAGAGTACCTTTTCTTGTTTATTTTAAATGTGAATATGCTCCCATGGGCTAAGCTACAGTGCATTAGGAAATAAATGTGTGACTGTAATGAATGTTTGTCTTCAGCTGCTGGAGGTGGCCTAATATCTAACTTTGAGCAACTTGTGAGAGGAGTCTGGAAACCAGAGAACAACGAACTTCTCAAGATGTCCTAGTAAGTGATTATTTATTCTAAGTCTAATGCTTTTTCTTGAAAACTACTAAGATTAATTTTAACAACCCAAATAAACATTGCCTTCTTGTTTTTCAGTCATTTTAGCACCAGAAAAATATAGATGGTAATCATTTCTGTTCTCCATTGTTAATCCTTGATCATCTGTCTATGCACCTTTCTCTGTATTTACCTCTGCATCATCCCCAGCCTATCTCCATATATTGCCTTATTTATTTGGTTGCTATGGGAAACTTTTTCACTAGTACATTTACCACTTTTAAATTTTGCCCACCCCTTCCATGGCATAATTAATTTACTCAGTAGAGTTGATCAATCTATACATTGGAATATACTTTTAAAAAATGGGACTACTAATTTGTTGTTTCACACCTTCGTGGGGAATTGGAAGCCCTGACTTAGTTCGACTTACAGAGAAAATAAACAATAATATTTGTCCTTTTTAAAATGAAAAAATACTTTATTTTTCCTAAAAAAAGGTCTAGCAATAAAGCCTCTTTTCCAGTAGGATAGTGACAGGAGAACACGGAGCCTTATATTAAAGCCACTGTCTTTTTAGATGGGCTTCCCCAAGCCTTTACTAGTGAGTGAGGACAATAGCAAGTATTGGCTGAGTGGCCTTGTAAATAAGGAGAATACCATATCTGGCAAAAAACATTGATCCCGTGTTCTAAAATCTGTGGACTGTTGCTAATTCCATTTTTTAAACAGGTGCATTTTAAACCGGTGCATAGAACTTTATATAAAAACTTTTTCGTATAAATATATTTAAACTAGCTAAAGTATAATAGGATCTTATATAATGAAGACTAGGTTATGTATATGCAGTTTCAGAAGATATAAATATTGTTATTATTATAGTGTAAATAATATGCTGTAGTTACAAAAATCATAATTTATGTAATCTCTATTACTCTGCTTTCTTTGCAGCCCTGTAAAAATTAGTTTAGTTGGAGCAGTTTTGTTCACATTGCAACAACTGAAGCTACTCCCAATTGCGAGATACCACCTAATTTTTATCTACACCATCTTCTTAATAACTGCAAAGGTAAGAAAGGTATACTGATATTAGGCTTAAGATTTCCTCAAAGAATCTTTCAGCATAAAGGGGGAAAGCAAAGTGGATAAATCATTGCGGCTAGATCGGATACATGTCGGCTAGGAAGGTCCGTGAGAGCTGACCAACATGCTACATTGAAGTAGCTCACTGTCAGAATGAATCAGACGTGCCTTAAATGACAGTTTAGCAAACCCTGCTGTTTACTGGGCGCTGAAAAAAATGTGTTATCACTGCACCTATGCTAATAATGATGCATTTGTGGAAAAGGCTTAAATTTGCATGGCAACATTGGAATTGGACCTCTGCTGATTTTCGAAGGGTTGCCTTCTCTGATGAGTCACTTTTTTCTGCTTCATCAAATGGATGGACAACGGAGTGTCAGATAAGAAACATCAGAGAAAAAACACCCTGCAACCATTGCTGGATGAACACAAGCTGGTTGCGACAAAGTAATGGCCTTGGGAATGTCTTTGTGGCATTCACTGGGCCTACCCATCCATGTCGAAGGCACTCTAAACCGATTTGGTTATGTTTATCCTTGCCAATCAGGTACACCCATACTTGCTGGTTGTTTTCATGGGGGCAGATGGGAATCTAGCAAGACAGTGCAACATGTCACATGGCTAAAAATGCCCAACAGTGGTTGGACAAGCACTACCAAGACTTCCAGGTACTTCCCTGGCCCCCTAATCCCCCCATTCTTGAACCCAGTTGAGCATCTGTGGGAGCATCTCAATCATCATGTTCGCTTTGTGGATCTTTACCACATACCTCCAGCAGATGTGGGATGCACTGCCTTCAGCATGGCTCCAGATACGTGTACAGACCTACCAGCACCTTACTGAAGTCACTCCCAGACCATCTAGATGCTGTCTGTGCTCCACACAGCAGCTATCAACTGGTGGTCATATTTCTGTGACTCTACTGTATATATGCAACAGAATAGACATGCCGGGAGGTGTAAAACAAATGAATGAAGAAAATGGAAAAGAATGTGTGATCTACAGTTTAATGCAAAAATCATGCATTCAAAAACGCTAAAGGCTAAATAAAGTATTAAGGGTACTATAATCAAAATTGCATAAGTAATTTAAAGGCAAAGAAACAATACAACAAAGCAATCAGAAAGGTGAGTCAGATTATTTGTTGCAAAGGGAGAGGAGTCAATAGCAGGAAATAAACATTTAATAATGCTACTCTACACCCAGTGTGACTTTCTAGTAGCACTGAAAGATGATGGATACATTGATAAACATAAATACATTGTTGAAACCATAGCTGATTGTTACGAATAATCTAATGTGGTTTATAAAAGGCATTATTTTACTTAACAATTATGATTTCATTAAAGCAAATTAGTTGCAACGGGAGACTTCCCTGCTGTATACTACTAGGTTCAATTAATAATTTAAGTGGCCTTAATACGATCTTGATCATTTGTATGGTTTAGAACAATTTATTCGTCCCTCTAGAATACACTCCATGTTATTTTATCATTTAGACCCAGGGGATGGATCGTTTTTAACTCAAACATCCATCGTGCCTCCATTTGCAGTAATTTACTGGATCTGTCACCACGATCTTGCTGTCGTAGATCGCCTATTGTATGTATCCATTTCAGAAAAATGCCTGGTGACCGGTTGGTCCAGAGATATGGTCGATCCGATGATTGTTAATGCGGCTTTAATTGCTGAGCATTGCATGCTGGTCTCATCTTTAAGATGTGACCCAAGTCTAAACACAGAATGTCTAAACAAATAATTTGTACATTGAGCCATCAGAAAGCAAAGTTGTCACTATCTTAGTCCTATTTAAAAAATATATAATCTTTCTAAATTTTGTAAATAAAAAAAGGTGCAAAATATACAACTCCAGATATTAAGAGATTAGTTTTGAAGGTTATTTATGAATAGTTACAATTGTTATGTTAGAGGATGATTGTTATTATGTAGTGCAATGGACTTAGACAGGTTAATTTTGTAGCCTTAGAGGGCATCATATGTGATAAGTGTTAAGGGTTGAGAATAGGTTGGGCATATGTTTTTATTTCAAAGACCTCTGATAAGAGACCATTTACTGAAAACAAGGCAGAGATGAGGGCCGGAATTCCACTGAAAAAAATTACCTCAAATACAAAATTCTGTAACTAGGCCAACTGCTCTGGTTAAAGGCTTGCAAAACGTCAAGGTAGAATTTTATGGCCAGGTTTCAACCTTCCAGGTATTTTCATGATTTTGTTTTCCAAGTAAAAGCCTGATTGATTGGGTAGGGCAGCTCATATTCAGGCATGTGGTAAGAATCTTTCCATACATTTTAATATCAGTCATCCAACTAGAGATGAGTTTATAAAGGTCTTTAGGTATAGTTTTATTTCTTACCTCAAGAGCTTCTGTGGCAAAAGATTCAACATTTTTTTTGAATACCTCCATTAATTAAGTAAGCAAAAATGTTATATTAGTCTGTTATGAATCCATAAGGTCCCAGAAAATTTCAAGCCTTTTATAAAATAAGGTTGGACAAACATCTACTGGAACATAAGATTCAGGGGTACAACTAATCGCTATTCAGCCATAGTTGGATGAGATGGCAATACTAAAATAGGGGTATCACATCTACAGTAGTCTTTACCATCTAATGGGTCCTGTATAAGGTTGAACTTGATGGGCGCAAGTTTTTTTGAACCTCAACTACTATGTAACTATGTATGGTGTCCCAACACACCTGAACCCCAAATTCCTGCGCTCAATGACTTGAGAAAGATTTGAGAACTCTAGGAGATAAGCAGGAAGGTGACATTTAGATAAGTCAGAACTGATTAAACAGTAGAACAGTTCCATATTTGGGCAATGCTCTATTATATAGTCTAGCATGATCTTTATTGTCCTTTTGAGCAGATCACGGAAGAGAGCTCTAGAGTGAGTTTTGCTATTTAGAACATTTCGTCGTGAGAGTTTAACCCTCAGTTTGACTGCCAATAATTTGTGTAATTTATTTTTGTTTTCATAATGGTATAAAAAATGTTTTAACCCTAGCAGTCAGCTGAAAGCTCAGCTTTTTTTGACACACCCATTTGCAGTAACCACATCAGAACGTGAATCGTATAAGTACTCTCCAGCTGATTAATCAAGGCAGAGGCTCTGTCTAATCTGATCTACTGATCTCAAATACATTTTGGATCACCATTTTATGGGCATCCTGCAACAACATGGGGGTAATCTCAGGGCCAGCATTGGTGGAGAAGTAGTTTTTAAGGTCCATATCCAACTACATTCTTAATTAAGGATTAAAAAGGACTCACTAATTAAGACATATCTTAGGGCAGTATTCAATGAGAAAAATTCTCTGTGTTTTATGGAGAATTTGTGCTTTGTTTGCCTTGGACGGAGCATTTTGCTCTCCAAAAGCGAGCAACCCTATTCAATGTGAAATATTCTCCGTCTTTCTAAGTGATTTTCTCCGTCTCTCTCCGTGTAGAAATTCTCCATCTTTTGATGGAGATCTGGAATGTGAACTTTTAAACTAAAAGGGTTTTTTTTTTTTATTTTGGTGTCAAAAAATCAGGTTTTTTTTTCTGTGAAGGGGCATGTTATTTTTATTCATGTGCTTATAGCACATGAATATATATTTAATTTTAAAAAAAATATTTTTTTTTAATTTTTTTTTTTTTTTTTTTTACACAGTGCAGCCAGCAGGGGGCCGGAGCGCTCGAGCCGCTCATTAGATATTCATATATTCACTGCACCCGATCGTTAATATGCACGATCGGGTGCAGTGAATACTGGGTCCCCCGCTGGCTATAGGGGGGGGGGGCAGCCTGTGCTGCCTGGGTCCAGGGGAGCCCACCTCCCCTACACATTCCTCTGGAGCAGCCAGGGAGACTTTAATCTCTCTAGCTGCTTCCGTCCCCCGGCTCCCTGAAAGCTCCCTGCCGCAGATGCTCGTCCGCTGCAGGGGTTAAGACTAGCCGCGAGTGGCGGCGAGTCTTAAATACATTGAATAGTGGGAGCAGGAGGCTCCGAAACAGGGAGAATCTCTGCTAAAACACGGAGAGTGCATGGAGAGCGAAATAAAACGCTCTCCATGCACGGAGAACTTTCTCATTGAATACTGCCCTTAGTCGCACATCTTCAGCAAAACAGACACTCAGCGCTATTGGAGTTGCACATGACCGGTCAGCTCACTCATGCCAGGAATCTCCTACTGTGGCATATTGCGGCCAGATGTATAGAGGACATATCTGTAGAAGCTAATTTCATAGTTTTATATGGTCCATTGTTTGATTTACATAATGTATGATGCAATGTTCTGATTAGCGTTTGTTGCAGTAGCCTTAGCCATATTGTTTTGGTGAGCTGAGCAGAAAGATTTGTAAAAACACAGCACAGCATCTATTTAAGTGAGGCCTTGTTACAAATGTGAAAAACTCTATAGCACACACAAATAAATTGAATTACGTGGAAGTCTACTTGCCCATTCCAAGTTTTCATTCATAAGAATATTTTCTAGCAATAGGCTTTGGTTAATTATAATTATATGGCTAAAATAATAATGAGCATTCTAGAGCTATTTTGAGTTACATTCTGCAATTCTTACCTCTTGGTTCTGTGTTTAGGTTACAATGATGCTGACAAAGTCCTCCACCTCTCCATTTAAACCGATCGAAGAGGTAATTGGTCACTGGCTGTTTGGCTTGAATCAAACCCAAACCGCAAATAAAGCAAAAGTTCCGGCAGGTGAAAAAGACTCACCAGCCATTAAAGGGAAACCTTCCAAACAAGACCTTAGAGAAAGCAGTGAGCCTGGAGACACAACAAGGAAGAGGCCCACTAAGAAGAGTGAATGAACCAATGCTATAACACTATACAAGTGTTTCAGCTGTTTGCTGCCAATCATAGTTACTGTATACGATTGAGTTAATGTGAATTAAATGGGTTTGTTAATATTATTTATAGAAGTGCCGAGTTTTTACATTTGAGGAGATATTGAAAATGAACACATGACTCTCTTATGGTCATGTATAGTCCTAACCTTCACTTTTAGGTGGACACAAAGCAAAGTACTAGTTAAACACATGTCTGGGTCAGCCTGTGAACAAATGTTTACTGCTAATTACTGTTGTCCTAGGGGAAGAAAGAAAACAACTTCTGCATTCTCGTGTCACTGTTGATATTTCGTATTGAATGGGTCTCTATTGAGGAAGTGGGGTTTTTATACATAGTCTAGTTTGATTCTTCTCACAAGCAATAATTCTGGTTGTAAGCAGTAGGGTGAACATTTCCGCACAATAGAATATTTTTCCAAATAGTTTGTTTTTAAAGTTGGATACACTTGATACATATTTATCTCTAATTGTATTTATGTACTTGATTTTCTATATTTGCTAAAAAAAACAAATGCATTTTAATTTTGTAAGTTATTGTTCTTAATATTCTCACTATTGTGTAAGGTGTTTGATAATTTTACTTTTAATGTTCAAAATGTGACTTTTTTTCTAAAATTCTCACTTCATTTGTCAAAAAGAAATATCTGAAATAAAAAAATATATAGATTTCACAATATTCCCAGTTTGACTTGCTCTTGGCTTTGTGTAGCAGTATTATTTGTTTAGTTTTCCTTCTCAGTGGCTTAATTTGCATTTCATTCAAACAAACTTCACATTATGAATATTTATGAAAACATAGAAGTATGCTTTCAGTTTTATGTTTTTTTACAAGGACAGGTTTGTGTCCCATCCATCCCCCCTCCTCCTCCCCCCCCCCCCCCCCCCTCGCCAAAGTTACAGCCCAAACATACTGTATCTTTTGTTTGTTCTGCAAACTTCATTTAGTCATAAACGGTGAATTAATTTAATGAACACAACAATAATTTTACCAGATTTGGTAGTTTTGTATATTTTATGGTCTCTCCATACCTGTCTTAACTATTTAATGTTGCATAAAATTGCAAAATAGCACTCTATATGCAATGTAATTATTATTAATATTAGCTTACAAACAGTATGAATTAACATTTTTTAAAGTTTAATCTGGTTGTAGACATTGCCTTCAGCTTCTTCAGACCTATATTTCCTATTATAACAATAGTGTCTCCCTGCTTTACAACTTGGCATCATGGGAGTGATCAAGCACCCTGAACATTAATCTCTTTCAAAGTACGCGTGTGACATCACAATTCACTGTTCCAAAAATATGGGACAGGAGCATATACATTTTTTGTTTTAGTATAGGACCATTAAATCCTACATTTATTAGATAAGAGTTGTGTATCACAAATGTATACATAAATGTTTCAGGAATATTTACATTTGTGGGCCTAGGGAGTTTTTCTTGCCAATCCTTGCAGCCTTTTTTTAGTGCCTTCTCCATTTACAATAAAACTTAGCTGTCTTTAGTCAACTTGGTTTTGCATCCTAAAAAGGAGAAATTTAGCTGCGCTCAGTAGAAAATAAAGGGGTCAATTCTATTCTCCGCGCTGGCAGGGAGCGCCCGTCGCTATTCAAATCCGTGCCCTGCTAAATAGAATGCCGGTTTTCACAGTATGCGCAGGTCTTTAGTTGCGATTACTGGCATTTTCCATCGAATGTGACCCCAATCGATGCTGTTTGTGTCGCACTAGGGCATAAAACAGCATAGTCACCCTCGTTTTTTGTATTTCTGCACACACCCCAGTACAGGTGTGAGCAGAAATCCACTAGTCAGCATTTGCGGCATGCAGTTTAGAATGTATTCGCTCTATGTGCTGGGCATTGAATATAATTGACCCCACAGAATAGGATTATCTGTACAAATATCCACAAATGTAATTATCAAAAATAAGCAAGTAAAATGACACCATAAATTGCACAATAAAATATCCACATATTACCACATTGAGATAAAGGTGCATACTGGCTTGTTCCTATAGGGTCACTCGGTAGGACTTTCAAGAGCCATATGCAATAGGAGTCCTCATAGACAGTCATTTGAGGCACAGAATAATTACCAATGACTTTAACTGATGAAGGAGATGATAGAGATCCTGTGAGGGGAACCATTCATTGGGTCACCAGCAATTTATTAGACAGTCATTAGGTCGACACCATTAGGTCGACATATGTCTAGGTCGACATGAGTCTAGGCCGACAGGGTCATTAGGTCAACATGGGTTAGGTAGACAGTCAAAAGGTCGACATGGGGTTTTTCACTGTTTTTTTAGTCGACATGTGCCAACAGGTGGTATTTCATGCCCCACCATCCACTTGGGGTGGCGGGAGAATAAAATAGTGTGCCGAGCGCAACGAGACACCGAGCCCGAAGCATGGCGAGCGCAACAAGCCATGCGAGGGGACGCGGTGCACTTTAACCTGTGTCCATGTCGACTGTGTAGACATATAGGTAAAAAACTGTGAAAAACCCCATGTCGACCTTTTGACTCACCCTAACCCATGTTGACCTTATGACCCTGTAGACCTAACCCTTCCGGCATGTCGACCTAAATGCATGTCGACCTAATGACTGTCTAACAACTTGCTGGTGACCAACTGATCCACACCCCCTGTGAGAGTCCTCTTAAAACAGGAATTTCCTCATGATGCACACAGTTGGCTTAGATGGAAAGGCAGTGGTATAAGGCTGTTTCGGTTTACAACCACCAATAGGTAGCCAAAAAAGTAATAATCTAGTGTGGTCCAAGCCAAGGTGCAGCATGTGGTGGTGCACAGTTAAAACCTGACTTGTTTTGCTGCAAAGTGCAGCTTTATCAAAGGTAGTAAAGCTGCACTTGACCATGAAATGCACCGATTTTAACTGTCCACAACCACATGCTGCACCTTGGAAAACATGGTTGCCCATAGCAACATCCCATGTGAAATAAAACGCCAATCTTAGTAAATTTCCCTCAGTATATCATCTAGCGTGTACTCCGCGTTAGTCTGGCATTAAACAAAGCCTTTGAATTCCACAGTTGTACATCTGAAAATCCACATCCACTATACAGTATATAACTCACGAACCTTTGAACAGACCTTTTGGATAGGAGTAATGACTCCTTAGCGTATATCTTCCGTATTGTGTGTTCTTCGACATTAGGATAATTATCAGGTGAGATGGTCAGTAAGTACTTTGTTCAAGTACATATCCCATATAAGAAAAACCTTACCCTAGAGTAGAAGCAATATTGCTTTGTTGCAAAAACAAAAAAAAGCTAGTCTTTTTTTTTTTTTTTTTTTATCGTATGTTTTATTTTGCAAGACACAAGACAGAATGTGAGAGTTAAGTTCCACTTTATTTATACAAGTAAATGCCCTTTTCGGTCTTTTGTTTTAAAGGTTAGGAAAATGTTATAATGTAAAAAGACAACACATTTGACCTACAGTCATTTATAAAATGCTGTAGAAGAGCACAATAGATCCCTTTTAGGAAATGTGTTGGTGGGCCACCACACACACACACACACACACATCAAGGCACTGTTTTAAATATGCCACTGTATACAATAAGTCATTGGTATGGCCTTATCTGGAATATTGTGGTCAATTCAGTCTTCAAGCAACAGAGTACTCGTCCAGGCAACAACACCCTGGTTACGTTGCTCTTGTGTAATGCATGTAATTATATATTCTGATATTTAATTGGTCTAAATAAATAATTAAATCAAAATAAAGGTTAGGCCTGCCAGGACCCCCTCTTCTAAAGGTAACTAATTCTGAAAATAGCTGTAGCTACCCTAAGGTGAGCATTCCCAAAATAATGGACCAACTGAATACTGCTTTGGAGGAATGCTAAATTGCTTACTTGTTCCTTATTCCCTGAGAGTATTGGGGAATTGGGGACTCATACAGGCCGAGATGTTCTAAGCCTTGAAAAGTGATAAAATGGAGTGTGACAAACCACCAATCAATCAGCTACTGTCATTTTCCAAACACATCTTGTAACTTGGCAAATAGGAGTTTTATTGGTTGGTGGTTTAGCACTCTCCATTTTATCACTTTTCAAGCTTAGTATATCTGGCATACAATGCAAAGTTGGATTAAAGGGGGTGGCAGGGGGTACGTTACCATGGGCCCCCATTTTTTAGGGCCCCCCTGTGCCTGTTGTCAAGCACCAAATAAAAAGTTTGCTGTGAGAGCCAAGAACAGGAAAGTGCTTGGGCTGAAATTCAACCTCACAATCCTCCTGTGGCCTGAACTTTCCCCGTGTCCTCACCTGTCCCATGTGCTATGTATGTATGTATGTATGTTTGTGTGTATTGTGTGTAAGTATGTTGTGTGTGTGTGTAATGTATGTACAGTATGCTGTGTGTGCTTTATGTATGCAATATGTATGTTTGTTGTGTGTTTTGTATGTATATATGCTAGGTGTGTGTTTTATGTATGCAGTACGTATGTTTGTTGTGTGTGTATTGTATGTATGTATGTATGCTACAGTATGTAAGCATGTATGCTCTGTATGAATGGGTACTATCTATTATCTTCTAAAAGGTGCTAAATAAAGAAGTAGATTCTGATTGGTTGCCCATAGAAACATCCCATGTGAAATAGACCCATCATAGTAAATGTCACCCATTTATTTTAGAGCTGGTCATCAAAATACCTTCTGTAGAAATCTTTTAGTGCGCACACCCAATTTATGTATTCAATTCAATGTATACAGTATGTATGTTTTGTGTATTGTATGTGTGTATGTTTACTTTGTGTATATGTATGTTATATGTATTATATGCAGTGTGTATGTATGCTATGTATGTATGTATGTATATATAGGTATGTTTGCTGTGTGTATATTTATGTATGCAGTGTGTGTATGATGTATATATGCTGTACATGTAATGCATATTTATGTATGTAGTCTGAGTATGTGTATATGTATGTATGGTGTGTGTACTGTATATATGTTTTCTGTGTGTATGTATATGTATATGTATATATATATATATATATATATATATATATATATATATATATATATATATATATATATATATATATATATATATACAAAGCAGGGTCCCGATATCCCTAAGGTAACCGGAACAGACACGTCACTGCAGCCTTCTCACAGAATCGAAAATTTCTTTATTGGTCCAATAAAGAAATTTTCGATTCTGTGAGAAGGCTGCAGTGACGTGTCTGTTCCGGTTACCTTAGGGATATCGGGACCCTGCTTTGTATATTTATAACAAAGGCACGCAGCGACATTGCTGATATCGAAGGGAGTGCCGGTCCAGGTGTGGATATATATATATATATAATGTGTCTATATGTTGTGTATGCAAGCAGTATGTTTATCATACATACCACACCCTAAAAACATATACATACATAATACACACACATCATACATGCAAACACACACAGAACATACTTCTGTGTGTGTTTGCATGTACTGTATGATGTGTGTGTATTATGTATGTATATATGTTTTTAGGGTGTGTTATGTATGTATGTATGTATGTATGCTGTGTGGATGGATATTACTGATGTGTGTGTTTAGTTCTTAGGGGCTCCTCTGCCTTAAGTACCCAGGAACCCTGGAGCCTTAATCCGACTGCCACAAAGTGGAAATTCAAACAGAACTGCTTACAGCAAGAAAGCGAGAAGCTCAGTTTCCACTGCACTTTGCCTAAGGCAGATAGCCCATGAGCTTCCCAATATGATGCATTGCAGAATTATAGTCTGATTGTTTAAGTTCTATTTCTTGTTCACATATTTGCAAGGATATGAATCCACTCTCCCCTGCCCATGACATTGGAGTGGGTGGTAGTTTGAAATTGACCTCTGTTTTTTTGTTTTTGTGGGAAAACAGCAAATGCCTTATAATTTCTGAACTTTATATTGTGTTTATTTCAACTACATAGGCTTAGATTAGACAGATTACTTATAGAGTGTTTATAGGTGTCATTTTCTGGGCTCATACATGGCCAAACCCAGCCTTGTGAATGGCGGCCTGGCCACCACCCATTCGCAGCATGTGTTTGTACACACTGGCTGTGATTGGATGTTTGACACAAACATCCATTCACAGCCTGCAAGGAAACACCCACATCATTCGATGGTAGCCGACCATCGAATGATGTGGAAGGCACACGCACATCTAAGGTTGCTCAGAGCAACTTTAGATGTGTGTGAACATTCTAAAGGAAGTGGGCGGGCAGCTTACATCCAGTGATGTCAGCTACCCGCCCCTGGCACCCACGTCATTGGGCGATTTCCATGGGAACGCCCATGAAATGCTAGACATTCCCATGGGTGAGTTCCCCGGCCCACTGCCCCCTACGACAGGCCGCAATGTTGGGTGCGTGCACCATGGGCTCCCGCACCAAGCGCATGCGCAGAAATGCGCATTTCAAAAAAATCACGCTCGCATGAGATTTTGCATGCGAGCATAAAGACCTAAATAATGTCCTTACATTACTGTGTCTTTTCTAGTAAACCTATTTGATTGATTAATACATAAAGTGAATTCATTCAAACTACTTGAGTCATGCATGCATATTGTACATGATTATAATGTTGGATGTGGTACAGTAGCTCACTTTCAGGCTATTTGGACAAGCAGAAATGTTTGCTTTCAAATCCATCATAGAGAAGATTTTACCATCCATGGATTTTAAAAGGTTCTTAAATACAGTATGTGAACGTGAGGGCAACCCCTGTGTGCGAGAACTGCTTCTCCAATCAAATCCCTTGCTGCCATTGTGTTGAGTGGTTCCATACATTGGAGGGATCTCAGGTGGTATGGGAGGTAGGCTTTTTGCTTATACAGAGTCATGGTGTACATCATATTTAACAATAATGAATGTGTTTCATGTGTCTGAGTGTTTTATATTTCCTCTGTTCTGTACTTTGTGTTTTGCTAAATTGACCTCGAAATTCAACAAGATGGAAATACTACCTGATTAGATGTAATTTTACACATCATTAAACTAAACAGAGTGAGAGCCGGTTCTGATGTACAGTGCCATATATACTAAGCTTTTTAGCTTACCAAAGACATATGTTTACATACCTGTACTGCTTTGTAACATTAAAGGACATTGGGAAATTTACCCATGAAAAATTGAAGGACAAAATGTTTATACTTCTGTATGTTTCTATTCTAAATGTCCTATTTACAGTTTAAAATGACTTTCTGTATAAAAATACAGTACTTCCACGATGTGAGAAAATGAAAATTATACACTGCTATTAGATCTATGTATCCATGCTTTATTTTGAATAAGTAAAATGAAAATAGAAAGTGTCACATAGTTATTTTTGAATGTTCTACATTTCACAGAAAATGATTACTATGTAGCTGACAAGCCATCTCTGCATCCTCACGTCCCACACTCAGAAACTTACAAATATTCAATATGGATATGATAGAAGAATATTACATTTCTCCTGTCTGTTTTGTTGTTGTGTCTCTAATGTTTTTTTTCCTAACCTCTTTAGAGCCAGACAAGCCGACAGTAATATTTCCTTCTCAAATCCTTTGTCATATGTTTTCAGGGTTACTATAATTATTTTCATAAAAAAACAAGGTTTGCATAGGGACAATATGTATGTGTTATGTTTAAAGGTTAAAATATATTCAAGCAGACAGGAATGTGAAAAATCATTTGTTTATTTCTGCATTTCAACACTTGATGGAGAAAAGGGGTATGGTATAACTCTCCGGCAGTCGGGATTCCAACAGCCGTTTCTCCGACATTGGAAGCCCGACAGAGAGGCGAGTGTATGTAAGCCGCTCCTTGTGGGTTCGGACCCTCTATGGGGGTCGTGGACCCTTACTAGGGAAAATAACCCATGTAAGTTGAGATTCCCACTCTCGGGCTCCTGACAGTTGAGATTCCGATGTCAGAGAAACAACCATCGGAATCCCGACTGTCAGTGAGTCATCTGGCACCCAAGAAAAGAAACAGAACCTATGTCTTAGTTTAGCCTACAGTGTAAGCTATTATGGGGTCCATTTATACTCCATTAACCTCCCCCCCCCCCATTAACACTGCCAAACATCACCAGCTGGGATTCACTGGTAGTTGATGTGTCTCCCCTATTTGAATTTTGGACTATACCACGCCCATGAGATGATACATCTCTGTGCATTTGTATAGTCACCAGGGCTGTAGCCCCTGTGCTGCAGTTTAGCTTACACCGCATAGTGTCTGGGAAAAGCTGGTTAGCATATATAGACATACATGTCTAGATGCATAAGATATACAGAATGTGTTTGCTTGTTTTATCGTGGGAACGTTGCCCATAACAGGAGCCGTGAGCACCCGAGGCTTTAACGTAACTCTTGTCTAAGCCCGCCCTCAGACTCCTATTGGCTAGGTTTCACAAGAGACTGGGACTGGCTTTGAAGGACAATATGAAAGGAAAAATGCAACAGTGTAGATGGGTAGGAAACTGGTTACGGGATAGAGAACAGAGAGTGGTTGTAAATGGTGCAGTTTCAAATATGATACCTATGGAGTGCCACAGGGTTCAGTGCTAGGACCTCTTTTATTTAACATATTCATGAATGATATTTGGGTGGGTATACTCAGTAATGTCTCAATCTTTGCTGATGACACAAAACTGAGTAGGGTAATTAGAAAAGAAAAACCTTTTTTACAGTCAGGGCAGTAAGTTTTGGAACTCTCTTCCTGGAGAAGTGGTGTCGGCATAGACAATAATTTATTTTAAAATAAGGTTGGACAATCATCTAATGGGCAAAAACATCCAGGGGTACAAGTAACAATTAAAAATCTGTATATAATTAAATCATATTTTAGTTATACAAGGTTTAACTTGATGGACGCAAGTCTTTATTCAGCCTTAACTACTATGTAACGGCACTATTAGATTTTCTAATATATCCAGGCTTCAGAAATACAGGGTGGTAATATATGTATTATCCAGTAAATATTCACAGAAATATGCACATTATATAATATAAATATAGTGTGTATTATCACTCAAAAATGTATACCTATGAAATCCTTATCAGAGTATATATTTCCATTTAAATATAGAATTTCTCTTTGTGATTTTGGGTGACTATATTAGGTTTAATAAGAATATATTACAACAGCTAAACTAGTCTATTAGACTTCAACTGAGTAAATTATTTATATCCAGTGTCGTGAAGTTCTCAATATGTTAAATATCTGTCAAAACGGGTTCTATTTGAACCAGTTGTGTTTAATCCTTATATTTTTTCTTCTGCTCACTGTAAACTGACATGTCAATCTGTTCACTCCTCTGAAAATACTCTAATACGCTACTAATTTATCCATAAAGTATTACTGCTCCTCTGTATTCTGCTCCTTAGCATCTACAATTTCAAAACAGATTGATGGAGTTCACACCATTCAGACCACCAAATTATCTGTCGACAAAACAATAAATACATTTGTTTTATACATCGGTATGCCTACATATTCAAAAATTATTTAAAATTCTATAAATACATTTTTTCAGGAATATGTTTTCCGGAAACTCCAGTAACCACAATGAACTTGTATTTAGCTATTCCAGTTTGAATACAATTAAAGTGTACTACCATGTTATATATATTTAATTTCTGTTTGTGCCTGGTTTTTTTCAAGGTCTATCTTTCTCCAGTGGCTTTCCACTTTTTTGATTCGTATAATATTTTGTATCGTGTTACAGGAGCTGTGGTGCTGGACTTTGAAATGTGCTGATAAGGAGTAATTTTCAAAGCCTTTTTTTTATGTTTGTTAGGTATTCTGCCCATCTTTCTTTGAAGGATCCTGCAATTTTTTCAACATATTGAATGCTACAGTCATACTCAATCATATAAATACAGTTTCTGCTGTTTCAGGTGAGGACATTTGTGATTTTGTATGTGGTACCTGTGCTGTGAGACTTGTATTTTTCAGTCTTTGATTGTTGCCATGTAAAGTTTCTGCAAGTGATGCATATTCAGAATCTGTTCAAACCTTTGGTTTTAGTTCTTTCTGTTCGCTTTGGTTGGACAGCAATGACAGTAATGTTGTCCATTAAAGGAAGTGATAAACTGTAGAGTGCATTGATTGGTGTCTGTACCGTTTGCTATTTCTTTGATCATTTCTTCTATCGGAGGATCTACTGTATGTCAGATATTTGGTTTTACTTTGGAGATTAACCTAATCTTAAACATAGTTGCTTGTTTTAGTGTCTCAGCAATTTATTTGGATATGTCTAAATTGACCTTTTGGGATGTTTTTTAGCCATATTGGATGATGGTTGCTTTGTATGCACAGACTTTAGTATATTTATGTTTATAGTAGGTCTCAAGTGTGCATAAGGTTTGATTCAGAAAATTCAGTTCTATTTTACTTGAGTTGCATGTAAGTTGGATGTTGAATGAGTTTTGGGTACTTGTTTCCTAGCAGGGCGCCCACTAAGCTATTTGCTTAGTGGGCTATTCTGCGTAGTGAAATCGCTATGCACATCGAAATCGCTATGCACATCGCATTGCATGGCTTTTTGTGCCTTGCGATGTGTGCGATGCGATCTCAGTAGTTAATTTATTCACTGCACCCTGAGTGAAATTGCATCGCAGATGAGATGAGATGTCAGTAGTTCATATGGTAAAACACCTAAAACAGCACCAATCTCCACGTCACCCCGAAGAGTGGCGAGCGCAGCGGAACTCATCTTCCGACCTTTTCATTTCCCCACTATTCACGTCGGCGTGGAGTTGATTTTACATAGTGTGGTGAGCGCAGCGAGCCACCGAGCCCGAAGCGTGGCGAGCGTACGCGGATTACTTTACATGTATTCCACATCCCCTTGCGGGGCTCGCCATGCTTCAGGGTGACATGGAGAGTGGTGCTGTTTTAGGTGTTTTACCATATGAACTACTGAGATCTCATCTCACATCTCACGCCACAAAAAAGGGCTATGCGATGCGATTTCACTCAGGGTGCAGTGAATAAATTAACTAAATTAACTACTGAGCATACGTATAAAATCTGGGCGCCCTGCTAGGAAACAAGTACCGAGTTTTGGTTTGACATCCCTTCTATAATCATGATGCCTGTTTCCATATCCGCCGGTTTGATTGTGATATCCTCATTAGTATCTTCTAATGAATGTAGTATTAAATGTGGATTTTGGTCTAAATTTGTCATCACTGCTGAGACCTTTTTGCTTAAGAAAATAGTTTTTCAAGGAAATGTTTCTGAGAAATTTTTAAAGATCTAAAGATTTTTTTAATATATTGAGTTTATTGCTAGAGACAAATGTAAGCCCTTTTAAGGATGGATTTTTCTTCTTGAGGAAAAGGTTCAAGTTTAAAAATGTTGGTATCCTTATTTACAGTAGATGTGCCTAGTTTTAGTAATTCTTTTATCTGCAATGATAGTCATCCCCCCCTACATCCCCTACATTGTATAGTTCTTCTGGTCTTTGTGGTCAGTTCCAATTGTTCCTTATGTTGCTCCTGTCTAACAAATTATCATCATTTAGCAATCGATATTTGTTAGATAAAGGTATGCATTCTGTATGTCATCGTTCATTGCTTATAAGCCATTCATATTTAACAAAGTAGGTATCTCCCCTTGAAGATGTACATTTACATGTATTGGTCGTCAGGTTGACTCGGGATCTCCATTCTGGTTTTCTTCTTTTCCCACCACAGATGTTATTCCTTGGCGTTCTTTGTGGATACTCCTTATTGTAAATCGCAACTGAATATGTTGTGCTACTGTATGTAAGAAACTGTTAATAAAAAACGAAATATTCACAAATTTTCCTTCTGAAATTAACTCCCTTTTGGCATTAATTTCTTCTTAGGTGATCCCATATGGATTTTAGTACGATCCATTTTGATGTTGTGATTTTCTGATATTTTTTCTCTTGCTCTTCGAGACTTCCTTTGCTTGGGGAATATTATTTCCTTTCCTTTATTGAGTACCTTTGATTCCATAATGTTCTTCAGTTTAGTTTGTATTCTTCTTACTAATATATTTTTCCAGTGTGACTACTTCCCACCACACACAACTTTTTTTTGAGGAGGATGTGTTCTAGTTTTCTTCATATTGTGACCTACATGATCCTTATTGAATGTGATGTATTGTTGAGTCTCCCTGCTAACAAATTGGAATCACAAATCGTTCGGTGTGTATGCATTATACGCCTGCAGTGTTATCCATCGCATCTCCAGGTTGACCCTATATGCTGCTTAATCTGACGATTAATCTGAAGCTTTTTGATGTGGCAGGGTGCAGCGTGGTAACAATATACAATACTGTGCAAAAGATTTAGGTAGATGTTGAAAAAAATGCTTTAAAAATAGAAGTGTTAACAAATTACAAAGCGAATTAACAGAAGAGAAATTTATATCAAAACAATTTTTGGTGTAACCACCCTTTGCCTTCAAAACAGTATCAATTCTTCTATCTTGCACAAAGTCAGGGATTTTGTAGGACTATAATCAGGGGTGTGATTAACCAATCATACCAAAAGTCTGATAATGATCAGAATTTTCCTATGCAGGTTAAAACACCATCATTAATTGAAACAGAAAAAGATGTGTAGGTAGTGCCAGATTAAGTGATCAAGGGTCTATTATGTGCAATAATAGGGGTTGTGGCCAGCACTAAATAATGTGGGGTGCATGCCAGTGTTCTGTTTAGGTGGTCTGCTCATATATATATATCTATCTATCTATCTATATATATATATATATATATATATATATATATAGATATATATATATCTATCTATCTATCTATCTATATATATATATATATATATATATATATATATATATATATATATATATATATATATATATATATATATATATATATATATAGATATGTATAATAGAATAGAATAGAATATCTAGAATAGAATATATCTATACAGTTGTGCTCATAAATTTACATACCCTAGCAGAATTTGTAGTTTTCTGGCCATTTGTCAGAGAAAATGAATGATAACTCACAAACTTTTCTTTCGCTCATGGTTAGTGGTTGGGTGAAGCCATTTATTCACGCGTCACTTGTGAGCAAGCCTCCGGCGAAACACGTATAAAGTGTACGCCCCTGACACACCTCCCCTTGCCGTTCCCGGATCAGCCGTCCACATCGAGAGCACCACACCAACACAGCGCACCACCGCGTCTCAGCGGCATCAAGCCGCAATAGAGAGACTGACGGCATCAGACCTCCCTTCTCAACCATTCACCCCAGGTAATGTAACAACGCCGAGCAGCAGGACTTGGAGACCGCAGACTGCAACTGTAATTCACAACACGAATACAGACACAGGCAGCGTGTTCTCAGTCTTGGCTGCAGCAACGGCACCTGTCAGCTCTGCTGTATGTAGACCGGGATTTCCCACCAGCACCTTCATGATCCATAGGGAACTGATTTAATTTGCTGTGTTTTCTTAAACCAAGTGCGGATGATTTAAATCTACCCTCATTGCTCCTATCAACACCCACCTAAGATTCCATTAATATCGTATTGACATATATATTGATATAAAATCCTGTCTTTTGCAGCAGTTTCTCAAGGTGATCCCTTTATTTTATATAGGACACCACTTGTCTACGCTTTGTAGCTTAGATATTGGTCTGTTTTTCCTACACACTAGACAAACTTGATTGGTACAATCCAGGAGACATTTGTGTTACTATCTCTACAGTAATATTTTTGTGTACACCTTACTATAACAAACCTTTTTTTCCCCCTATCTGCAAGGGGATTTCTGCTTTTGATATTGATTATATTGTCTGCCAATTTTGGAGATACCTACACATCATACAATTTGATTGGTACAATCTATGAGAAATTTGTTTGCTTACTGCTGTGATAATCTCTTCTTATATACCTCCTTATAACCAACCCTTCCCCCTATCTGCAAGGATATGTTTGCATGTTATATTTACTGTTTTTTTGCCATCTTTTTGAGATTAACGTCCGCCAATAACCTCTTCCAGCAGATGTTCACGTAAGATTTTGATAACATCTGTATGTGGACGAAACATTTCCCTCAGCAAATTATCCCCGCAGTAAGGACAGGTGTTCAGACATACAAATCCTGACACCAGCCTTACTACTCCCCAGTGGAGACGAGGGTACATTCCAAACATTCTTCGAGCTAATTTTTCCTTTCTTTTTCCGGCTGGAATTATCCTTGACACTTATCACTCTCACCTGCCATTTGACACCTAAGTTTGATGGCAGATAGCAGAAGCAGGGTCTGCGATACCCACCCATCTTTCTCTAATCAATGATTTTCCGTGACTCTCTCATTTGTCCAAGTACCTTCCGATTTCCCTGCAATGCATATTTGTAACAGAGTTATTCTGATTGTGCTGGACAAAAAGCAGAAGCACTCTTTGGCTCTCCACTAAAGACATTGTGGTACTCTCATCCGTGGTTCAGTACGGCCATACATCACTGGTCCGCCTGAATTCCATCCCGCACTCAGAAGCTAAGCAGTGAATGGTCTGGTTAGTACTTATTTGGTAGACCAATTGGGAATACCAGTAGCTGTAAACAGGCTTGGACAGCAGATACACCTCTGCCTGATAGAGGGAGCACTCTTTTCTTTTCATTCAATACCCATTCATTACCGGGAACGATAGCCTATTCCATCAGCAGGGGTCAAGTGTTAAGCCTCTTTGATCCTCAGGCTCCACTCAAATAAATCTATATCATGATAACGGTTACTTAAACCTTTATATATATGCATATCTCACCCAATTCTTATTACCATCTAATTTGATTAGTGGGGTTATTTGTTACCATGTTGCTTATTTCGCTGATAACATTGTGACCATCTCATAATAATTGTTGTTGACCGATTTTGATGTCCAAAATTTATCCAGCAATTTATTCATACATACCTATTGTTAGCATACTGTACTTAATAAAAGTTATGTTTTAAATTTCTTCATTATAATTTTCAAAGTGTGCCCGAAAAAGCCTTGTTGTTCTTCCTTTCCCTTGGTCACATCGTGACCCTCTCCGTTTTCTGAAACCATTTATTGTCAAACAACTGTGTTTACTATTTTTAAAACATAATGACAATAGAAACTACTCAAATGACCCTGATCAAAAGTTTACATACCCCAGTTCTTAATATCTTGCATTGCCCCTTTAACATCAATGACAGCTTGAAGTCTATTGTGGTAGTTGTGGATGAGGCTCTTTACTTTCTTAGATGGTAAAGCTGCCCATTCTTATTGGCAAAAGCCTATAATAATAATTATTATATATATATATATATATATGGCTAGCAAGAAACAAAGCGCGCCCCTAATAAGAATTATCCACCACCAAAATATCAGATAGTAGCAATCAAATCACTGTTCAACAGTTTTAATACAATTTTTTTTAAAAAAAAGACAATAAAACACTTTTTTTCATCTGTACGGAGTCACTAATTCAATTTCGGTCAAGTATAGTGAAACCCACATTTCTGTAACATTTACTGTGGTTGTAGTGATGTAACTGCCTTTTTCTTTATGCTTGTTTTTTCACATGTTTTATCAGTGTAACATTTCCTGCAGTTTGTCCCACACTCCGGTCACTCGGCGTCTGGGTCGCTAGGCAACACAGGCCGGCTCCGGGGAGACACTGACGTCATGACGCCACATTGTTGGGTGAGAGGTCAGGTGAAACCCGGAAGTAACATGCTGCACAGCGGGAGCCTACCACCGAGTCCCGGATCGTGTGGTTGGGACGCAGTCACGGTATTTAGGTATGTGTTGTATTGTTTTTCATTGTTGGATATTGGTGTAGATAAAGGAGTCACATCCGAAACGTCGACCTGACGCTAATTTGTGTGGCGTCTTCATTTGTGGAAACCCGAGTGAGTGCAGTGCTGTACCCCAGTCTATATATATATATATATATATATATATATATATATATATATATATATATATAGCCATGGTAGAGGTACGGCACTCGGACTTACAAAACAAGTCGAATAAAGGAGATGACTACTCCACCTGATGACGTTTCAATAACTGTTTTCAACTCACTTACTGTATACACACACACACACACACACACACACACACACACATAGACATACATACATACATACACACAAATCTGGTTACCTCCTTAGGGACGAGTCCATTCTATACGATTGCAGAAAAGTAGGCGGCACACATAAGACTCCAAACTTATTAAGAAAAGTGCTGGTGCATTTTAGTGCAAATATATATATATATATATATATTACAAATTCCAACACTCACAGGATGCAGGGAGATATATTGCTGGGTGCCCTCCAAAAGGTTCATCCGCAGGACACCGATGTCCTAAGATACTTGCAGGGTGAGGCAGCCCTCCAGTCATAAAAAAAATGCCGAAAGCCAATACTTGGTAGAGAATTTTTCAGCACCTTTTATGTGGTCACCTACGTTTACCACACCATGTACCCCTTATACAAATTTTGCAACACAATAGTAGATACAAAAACAGAAGGGTCTGATAGGGCGCTCCCACTTGAGATATGAAGGATTTCGATGACGGTAAGTCTTGTAGAAATGCGATACCTCAAAAAAAAAAGAACAGACAAAACGCCACCTTCATAGTGTAGATATTAAAATAAACATATGATAAAAATCTCTCTGGTCAAAGAAAATTCTCCGTACCGCAAATGAGCCTTTCCTTAGGCCACAAGATATCTCGTATAGTGTTGTCTGATGTTCAAATTAAGATTCCTTTCTCCTTCACTTGTATACCTTGTTTTAAAATTCAATATTGCACATAGCGTAAAACTGTAACAATTGATTAAAAAAACAATAATACACACAATCAATTGGCATAGTACCGAGTCTGGCCTTATCATCAAGGCTATTTGTGTCGCTTAATGGACAGTCAGAGGAATGGTTCTCAGTGGGATCCCAGGCCTCCACTGAAGATAGTCCTCCCACAATAGCCTCAGATGGTATAGCAATAAGTCCAGTCCAACGGCCTCCATGTCCTTTTAAAAACCTCCACCAACACGTTTCTGCTTGATCACAAGCCTTCCTCAGGGTGTAACCCCCTTATACTGTACTTGATTCTTACACATTATGCCACATGGAATGAGCCAAAATGCACACCGACAGCCAAAATTCACACTAATGCACACGGATTGTGCCAAAATACACACTATACCAAACGGATTGAGCAAAAATTCACAATATGCTTCACAAACGGGCATTACGCGCCAAAGGCGTGCATAAAAATTAACACCATAATGCCCATTACATGTCAAGCCACACACCATTATGTCCATTACGTATTATGCCAAACACCATGATGCCTATTAAAAATGATTCTACATAAGTGCTGCTTAACTACATCATGCTCATTGCCAGGAGTTCCATACTCGTTGCCATGTGGGATTACATGCTCATTGCCAAGGGGGAATACATGCTTGCGAAAAACTGGGGAACAGCCGCCGCCAGGCAGAACTGACAGCCATTGACAACCGGGCAGAGAGCAGGCGGCTTCCCGGCTGTAGTCAGAGCACTGCAGGTCCCGGCTATTTGAAATAATACCCCTTTTACACCAGAATATAGTCCCAGGATCATGTAGGGACATTCCCAGCCTTGCCCCTTTTATACCAGCCTAGTCCCTGCTGGTATAAAAGGGGCCTATTTGGTGAGTGGGCCTGGAGTTTGTAGCTCTATCTGGCCCATTGTTAGTCCGGCCCTGTGTGTAGGAGGCTTAAAAATGGGTGAGGAACAGCCAAACTCTGCTACTAATGAGAGGCTATGGAAGACCATTTCATGTCACAGGTCATACACCATGGTAAGAGTGAGCACTAGGTAATTCTACTGCATCAGCAGTATAACTTCCTCAGACAAAGTGGGGAGTGATAGAAGACTACCACAAGGTGGCGCTGCTTTACCACAAAGCACAACTAAAACATAATTTTTGTGATCATCACTTATTTAATAAAAAAACACAATATACATTTCATCAACACTCAAATGGACATACAAGACAAACAACATATAACATATAATGCATGCGTTAATTATGCAGAGCGGTAGATTCTCAAATGAGGCTTATATTATATTCAGGCATATTCTGAGGCATTTAGATGTGGCAATAGTTACCAGTCCCTTTTTGATGGTTATCCTGTAAGATCCTTTTTGGCGGATCATGGAGATATTAGTCCACTTTTCCCTATATCCGAGCAGTCTTTGTATTGGTCGTTTTGGGACCAGCTCCAGGTACAAGTGTCCAAATAATGAAACTCCTTTATGGGCGTTTTACAGAATGGACTCACCAGTGTCAGCGGTGAGAGCGCTGATAAGTGCAGCGTGGTGGGGTACTGGCACCGGGCTGTAGCGGGCTTCCAAGACTTGTTTCTCCGCCTTACACGTACTCGGCGGCTTCTTCAGCTGGATCCTATTGCCACATAACTATTGCCACATCTAAATGCCTCAGAATATTTGAGAATCTATCGCTCTGCATAATTAACGCATGCATTATATGTTATATGTTGTTTGTCTTGTATGTCCATTTGAGTGTTGATGAAATTTAATAAAAAACACAATATACATAACACAAAAATTATGTTTTAATTGTGCTTTGTGGTAAAGCAGCGCCACCTTGTGGTAGTCTTCTATCACTTCCCAGGTTGTTCATTTTTACAAAGGTTCACAATACCTTTGATAGGGGGCTGCAGCTTTACCCAAAGGAAAAGCCTACCCAATACCCACCCACCTGAATTAATTGTGCAATCAAACCAGCGCTTTTGTGTGGCCTATGGTCACTTCTCCATCTCTTTTCTCCTCAGACAAAGATTTCAAAGCAGACTGTGATTTCAAGTTTTTGAAGAACAAAATGACATATAATGTTGAGGAAGCAGTGGTTGGCCAAGGAAACATACTGTATGCTTACCTCCCTTAGAAATTGGAAGATGTTCAGCAGTGCCATTAGCTCAGAACTGAGCTCCATGGAAAAAAAGCCATATCTGCGACATGGAAACAAGGCCAAGATACTCAACTATGCATGAATACATATACGAACTGGGATGCAAAAAATTGGCAGAAGATGCTTTGGACTGATCAGTAAAAATTTGAAATATTTAGCTGTAACAAAAGGCAGTTCGTTCACCGAATGACTGGAGAACGGTACAATAATGTGTGTCTGCATGCAACAGTGAAGCATGGTGGAGGTTCTGTGCTAGTTTGGGGTGGCATTTTGGGAATAAGAGTTAGAGATTTTGTCAGGACTAAAAGTGTCCTCAATGCTGAGAATTACAGGCAGGTACGAATCCATCATTCAGTACCATCATGGAGGCACCTGATTGGCTTCAAAGTTATTTTGTAGCAGGACTATGACCCCAAACATCCAATGTCATTAACCCTGGTGTGGTACCATGAAAATAGTTACATTGTTAGTACCATGGGATCCATGTGACCCAATAGTAAAAAAATTACTAAATATATCACAAGCTTAAACACTGTTTATTACAATGATTTGTTTTTGTCCAAATGATATTGCACACTTGATGTGAGTTTCTGATTATTTTACATCATCTGATTATCATTATCAGTGTAGGCCTAACTTTTACTGCTCCCAGCTCAAATCATCTTCAATATTGTCCTCATCTTCAGTATCAACATCACTGAGGTCCCCTAAAGACATGACAACGGCTTTGGGTGACAATCTCTGTCGTTTCAACTTTGTGTTCCGCTGTGCATGTCACAGAACCTTCAAATAAGGAAAAAATACATATAAAACATGGAAGTCAATATGGGATCCATTTGACAGTAAATAGAAAATAAACAGAAAGACACAAAACTAGCAAACCTGAGCCACATACTTAGGAAGTCCTTGCGAGAATATACATGAAAGGCAAGGTCACTGTTCATGATACTGTAATTTTAAATAAACAATGGTTCAAAGATGAGTGGGGTCAGATAGACCCCATGGTACCACACCAGGGTTAAGAACTATATTTAGCATAAGGAAGAACAAGGTGTCTTTGAAGTAACGATCTGGCCTCCACAAAACCATGATCTCAACATAATTGGGTCTTGAGTCTTGCTGGTTAGGCTGCAGGAGGGGGGGGGGGGGGGGGTGTGAATGGGGGGGGGGGGATTAGGCTGTGGCGGATGTTTAGGATTAAGCACTAAGAAGAGTAGGTAAGGGTTAGGCTTCAAATAGTATACTTACCTTAAAGGTGTAGGGATTGTTAACAATGCAATGCAATTTCTCTGTCGGTCTTCTGTCCAGGATCCTAATTCAGTAGTACATCTCACTGAAGTCCTACATAACACTTTGAGAGGGATCAGGGACAAATATATTGTAATAGGTGATGATTAAATAAAAATTTATGATGGTCTTTTACATATCCAACACATTTTAAATTAGCGAGCGCAGCGAGCCCCGCGAGGGGACGCGGATACCTTCACAGGTATCCGCGTCCCCTCGCGGGCTTCACAGGTATCCACGTCCCCTCGCAGGGCTCGCTGCGCTCGCCACGCTTCGGGCTCGGTGGCACACTATATAAAATCAACTCCACGCCGACGTGGATAGTAGGGGTAGGAAAAGGTCGGAGGACGCGTACCGCCGCCCCTCGCGGGCTCGCTGCGCTCGCCACGCTTCGGGTTGGCGTCAATAGTAAGGTGGCGATAACAATGGGGGGGGGGGGGGGCATTAAACATACTTTTTAACCATATTCAATGTGAAGTGGGCCATATTGGCCCATTTCACATTGACACCTATGTAAAATCCGGTTGATCGCGTTGATCACATCGCGGGCCATTATAATGGCCCGCGACCGACGCTATCAACCCGATTTTCACTTTAAAAATATTTTAACATTGTTCCCTATGGGAAAATCGGGTTGATCGCGTCGGTCGCATCGCGGCCCCTAATAAGGGGCCGCGATGCGACCGACGCGATCAACCCGATTTTGTCTTTCACCGCCAAATTAGCTGGTGATTGACACAAAATTGGGTCCATCGCGTTGATTGTATGCCTTAAGTGCCTTATACTTAAGGCATACAATCAATGAGATGGGCGCCGTGCTAGGAAACAAGTACCCAAAATTCTATTACAAACTATAATCTCCCTGAAACTAGTTTTAAAAAGTAGGCAAGTATGCAGTTAAGCTTCTACTGCTGAGCTCATATAACTTGCGCTTTCATGCAAGTACAGACAGTACTTTCAGATGACCTTGACTTTTTTTTTTAACTCATGTGGAAATAGGTTTATGAGTCATTAACTTCCGAAAAATTCAACAGACTGACAATCCCAAAAGATACACACTGTGAACAGTATACAGCACAAACACAAAAGGTCTATGATGTTTGTTTCTTAATGTTCTGTATTAAAATTTGGATGGAGAAAATAATAATAGCATAAATACATAACCACAGATACCTTTGCTGTTGCTGTTTAAACCAAGTTTTGTACTTTAACTGAGAAGGATTCAAGGACATTATAAAAATAATCAGCAAACTAAAAACTAAAACAGGAGAGAAGCCGAACTCTAAAAACACTTCACTAAGGGCCTTATTCTATTTCACTCTTTCTGACAAAATCCTTCTTAGATGGACAAAACCATGTGCACTGCAGGTGGGGCAGATGTTATTTGTGCAGAGAGAATTAGATTTGGGTGGGGTTTCACTTCAAATTGAGATCTATATTGCAGTGTAAAAATAAAGCAGTCAGTATTTTCTCTGCACAGAAACAAAATAACTCACCCAAATCTAATTCTCTCTGCACATTTTACATCTGCCCCCTCTGCAGTGCACATGGTTTTGTCCATCTAAGAAGGATTTTGTCAGAAAGTGAACCAGAATAAGGCCCTAAGTTATACATTTACAAGTGAAGCTTTTCTATAAGATAAAACAATGATGCATAATCATATGAATCATCTGCTACCTGCTACTTTTTCTAAGTGCGTGCCGTTTGCAAGTTGATTGGCAGGAAGTAGGCATCGGCGGGTGGAAATCGTCTGTTTAGTGGGAGTGCTAAGAAAAAAGCAGGCGTACCTAGGAAAATGCTGGGAGTGTCCGGGAAAATGTTAGACATGCCTGACTGTTTTAGGGGATGGTGTGCGACATCAGCTCCAGGCCAAATGTGCCTTTTTCCATCGCAGTGCTGTGTAAGTCTCTGGCTAAAAGGGTTTTGGATATATTCGCACAGCTGCGAATGAATATGTAGCCATACACATTAATTCACACAGCGGGACAGCTGCTTAACTAAAAGCTGGCTGTGCAAATTTGCAGTCTGAATTACCCCTAATACCCAAGATTTCCGATATGTTAACTACCTCTGTCATGCCTATATACCATGAACATGACAGTCACTGGCATCTTACCACCAACTCACCCTATTTAAAGTACTTACCCCATACATGTACTCAACATTGTTTGTATTATACTCAACAGTATTTAACATTTATAAACACATATACTTTAACATTTATGAGTTTACTCTGCTATTGACTTTTTTACATGTTTTAGAATAATGTATATTTCATACATTATTCTAAAACATGTAAAAAATCAACGTTTAGTAGTATGAAAAAAACAGACCGCTCCCTTAATATTAATATTCCAAAAGGCAACTCATTTAAGGACTGGGAAATATTGTTTGGGGGGACCTGATTCAAGGTAAGCATGAGATGTTTGCTTAACATTGATCTTATATGATTTTGTGTTTACTCATGAAGCAGTGGAAATGATGGAGACATGTGCCATTGGAGAAGTTGCCGATGGCAACCAATCAGCTTTGAATACATATTTATCAAGTGTATTCTATAAAATGATATGGAGCAGCCAATTGGTTGCTATGGGTAACTTATCCACTGGCTCACTTCTCAGCCTCTTCAATGCTTCATAAAAAGACCCCTTAATTGTCTCCATACCGGTATGGGCAACTATCAGGATGCCACTAGTAGACTGCATACTTACCTAATTACAGAGGATCTATTTTAATATCTGAGACTGCTTACAGTTACTTTTTGGAACTTTTACACAATTCCCGAGTGTCATTGTTTGAATATATTTTTTAAATAATATTAGTTGATTCATTACTGCCCAGCCTGTAAATTGTTACATTTGGGAACTGTCCTCTAATCCCTGAGTGTCGTCATTTGCAAAATTACCTATTCATTGTTTTTACGAGTTCATTCAAGCCCCAAAAAGCACTCTATGGGCCTAATTCAGCACGAGTGGTAGGTTTTGTGAAATCACAAAACTACAACGCCTTCTACTAGAATGCACGGGGCTGCCCAGCACAGGGTGCATCAGAGAAATATGAAAGCTTCAGTATACAGCGAAGCGCTCGCATTATTAGCGTAGCCCCCTGCATCATGACAATGATTCTTTGTCAAGTATATTATAATACATACATATATACATGTATGTCAGTACATTTATATATCAGAAATTTATTTTATCACTGATTGGTGCGCTTCATCTCATTTTCTCTTTGCAAGCATACTATTGAGGACTCGTGGTTTATCCTAGAGTGGAGCTGCACACATTGTGGGACTTTGTGGACATTGTTCTAATCAAAGGACTTTTGGACTATATTGTGCTGGGTATACTATTTCCCTCTATATAAATATATATATATATATATATATATATATAGTCCAATCCAAAAAGAAACAGCACTCACCAGGGCTTCAAATAGTTTTGCAATTTCAGCAGGATTTTATTCCATGCTATCTCATATCCATCACAAACAAATGGTCAGGTCCAAATGAGGTGAGTGCTGTTTCTTTTTAGATTGGACTGTATTTGTGGCCCTTCTCTGCAAGGACCCACTGATGTGCCACCCCAGGCGGATGCTGGATATAAAGTGAGTGCCAACCCTACCCACGATATATATATATATATATATATATATATATATATATATATATATATATATGATATTCAATTTTTATAAAGTAAACCTTTATAATTTTCATTTGTGGTTACTAGAAAAATATCCATTTTGTCTGGCATTGTCTATGGCTAGAGGAGAGAACCCTTACCTCTCTTCTGTGGTGTAGGGAAGAAGTAACAGAGCTGATGAGGTCAGCATGCTACAGAGAAAGCAGATATCTCAAACTAAGTAACAGTAAGGGGTAAATGTAATAGGGTCGGAGTTGCCAGTGGTCTCGGATTCCTTCTGAGCATGGCCGTATTTTCAAGGCGCCAAAAAAAAGTTTTTGCCATTACCGCCATTTCTATTGTTCAATTACCTAGGCAACACATCTCAACTGATGTGTGTTGTACTAATAACACTGTGAACCCTCTCTTATCAGTTTACCTGTCATTAAAAAGTCACAATACCCATTTTATCTAGTATACAAATGTGTTGAACTGCAGCTATTACACTTCTAACGGGCCCATTTACTAAGGATTGCATATACATGCGATCTTTGATCTTACTGCCCAGGATCACATTGCAACTTATGATCGTATAGGTGGTATACAGTAACCAGCAGGGAAACAGCCTCCAAAAGTAGCGTATCCCTGTGAAATGCTCAGCCTGGTGCTGAGGGATCTGCACATGCATGGTAATTAGCCCATAGGCTACAATGGGCTACCACCAACTCGGATGCTGCCCGATATACCAATTGATACATTAGGCAGCATCGCATTCCCCATAGAAATCTATGGGGTATGCGGCTGCGTGCTGGGCAGGAGGGCTCACAGCAGATAACGGAGATTCGTGCTGTTGTCCTTCCATCTTACATTTTGGAGGTACTTAATATTTGCGGCTACATAGTTACATAGTAGTTAAGGCTAAAGAATGACTTGCGTCCACCTAGTTCAACCTTGGTTTATTAGCTTAACCCTTGTTTTTATGTAGTGAATATGGATATTTTATTTTTAAAGACAGATTGTTTTTCTTAATTGTACCCCTGGATGTTTTTAATCAATAAATGTTTTCCAACCTTATTTTAAACGTATTTATTTTGTCTGCCGACACCACCTCACCAGGAAGAGAGTTCCCTGACCGTGAATTTTTTTTCCTTTTAAGGGAACGAAATCTAATGAGTATGGATAAAAAGGTGACCTTCCTAGCACATTTTTATGTGTCCACAATGTATTTATAATTGTATTTTGTCATTTATCATTTAAATGTATATTTTATGTACATTTGTGTCTATATGATAAATCATATGCTTGGTACTTATGTAGTTCCAAAACAGTTCAATTTTATTTCTATATAAAAAATAATAAAAAATTACACATCTGTTTGTATACAATTTCTACTCATATTATCAATGATAAAAACTTTAAAGAGTGGCAAATACCAGTACACAACATTTACTACAGGTGTTTCTCAGGGGATACTAAGCAAACAACTGATTAAGTCTTGTGGCATGTAAGTAAGGGTGCCGGACGGGGTCCCGACAGTCAAATCTGACAGGCATTTACCCGACGTCGGGATCCCGACTGTCAAAACACAAACAGCTGGGTTCCTGATGGCCATCTGCTAACTTCCCTCGTGGGGGTTCACGACCCCCATAGAGGGAGAATAGAATAGGTGGCTAGCACAGTGAGCCACCGTGCCCGCAGCGTGGTGAGTGGAGTGAGCCCGCAAGGGGCTTATTTGCACTCACCATGCTGTCTGAGTCTGGCCAGTCGGGATCCCGAAGTCGGGCTAATGAATGTCAGGATCCCAACTGTGGGACCCCTATACCACACTGTAAGTAAAGTTGTCAACCTCTTTGCAATTCTGTTGAAATTTCATTTTTATGGTTCCATATAAATTTGCCTGTTGTGGATTGTAAAGTAGTGT
This sequence comes from Crinia signifera, assembly GCF_055691185.1. Classification (NCBI taxonomy): domain Eukaryota; kingdom Metazoa; phylum Chordata; class Amphibia; order Anura; family Myobatrachidae; genus Crinia; species Crinia signifera. The sequence goes on from NC_139217.1 coordinate 282,696,706, forward strand.
TGGTACTGGGAGTAACTGGTATAGGGAGAGTTTGAAATAGGTATAATAATTTGTGGAGAGTATTCATTTTGATGGCGTTAATATGACCGATCCACAAAATTGCTGGAGGTTCTTGTTGATAGACCTAATGGAGTGTGGTAAGATTTTGTTATCTGTACACCTAGATACTGTATTTAAGGGAATCCCAATTGAATTTAAATAAGACTGGAGTAGTGGTTTGGTGTCTCCTGGTAGGTGAAGGGGGTAGGTCTTCACAAAATCTATGAATTTTTTTTTATGGAAATCCATCCAAAAAGAACAATCCAGAATAAACGAATCACCAATATTTGACAAGAAATGTAACATTACATTATGATCACAGGGTAATATATAGTGATACCATTGAATGACAATCAGCTGATAAGGGGCACAGATGGTATTTTAATTAATAATATGTGTTGTAAATTCTAAATAAGTTAAAGATTTCAATTACATTTCAAAAATATATAATTTTCTGGGTCACTATTACAGTTATATAATATATTATTTTGAAAAAAATATGATTAATTATTAATATTATTAATTATTAATAATGTACTCAATGTTATGCCTTTTTAAATAGATATATTTTATTGTGCTTAATACAATTCTTCTTAAATCGTTATTCTCCTTTAGAGGGCATCCATGTACTTTGAAAATTGATCTTAGAATTAATTTGCTGTACTCAGTGATAAATATATTGTCTGATTTCACCTTGCATTGTTTGGGTTTGTAACTTTTTCTACCTTTTTTGGAATATTACATTTTTCTATACTGTATTTATGTAGATTATAGTTTTTTATGTATAGTTTGCTGTGTCAAAATCAAAGGACTAAAGTAGTGGTGTTTTATAGTCATAATTTTTTTCATTTTAAAATATGACCATTTAAGTTTAAATTGGACTTTATTTAGGCAAGGAAACTTTTTAATTGCTGCTGGGGTAGCCAGACCACTCCAGTTATTGGATTAATTACCAATGAATTAATAATTGGTGAACTTCTCAGATTATAATACACCGTTGTGGGCATTGTGTGCAGATACCTCAATGGTGCGACTCTGCAGCAATTAGCTAGCCCAGAGGTTCCCAATCTTTTTTGATTCAGGGCACCCTAGAGAATCAGAATTTTTTTCACGGCACCCCTAGGTCCAAAAAAAATGAATTAGATTGGGTTTATATGCGATTCTTAGCGGCAGTTATGTGGTAAAGGGCAGGATTTGCTTCTGTTTGTACACATTCTATGATTGCCAGCCACCAGCACTGGTCTTGCTCATAAATAATTAACCATTAATAATTTGAGTTGGTCCTGGACCACCAACCCGCGGCACCCCTACATGTGACCCGAGGCACCCCAGGGAGCCACGGCACACAGTTTGGGAACCACTGAGCTAGCCAGTCTTTCCATCATCCACACTTTATAAGGTTTTTTAAACAGGCTATAAAGGAGCACTGAGGACATCACTTACTATATTGGAGATTATTGACCCCAAAATACAAGCTTACGTAATAATACAATGTTTCATAAACTATTTACCAACCCCCCGCCCCACCCCCCCTTTCTCTTACAGAATAAGCAGATTACATGAGGTAACTTTGTTCTCTAGCTACTGGCTAGGAGGGAAAAATCAGACTTTCCAGTTTGGCCAGGGCCATGAAAAAGAACGGTGACACACCTGGATAATGGCCTAATCACAGAGCAATGTTCACATCCCATAATGTTCACAGCCAGTGACATCAGGGAAATCAGTGAACATGCCCCCCCCCCATTCCTTCTACAGGCAGTGGAGGCAACTGCTTCTCAGCAACATCAGCCTGTTCTAGGATGGGGAGAGAGACTGTAAGCGGTGTTTGTGTTCAGCTTATTTCTTATTCATTGGAAATTAGATCCAATAAGATCTCCTCCTGATTAAACCGCTGGATATTTATAGCGGAGAAACGCGTTGAGGTTCCAGGTTCCTGCTTTTATTCCCTTTTGAAAACCTGAGCTTTGCCTAATTGCTTCTGTGCCCAGCTGTGATCTTTATTTGCCGGCAATATTGCTTCAATCTATCCGGTGCCTTTGGAGTGTTTTCTTCCATCTGCTGCTCTCACCCCAAGCGGTGTGGCTGGGTGAGTGTCCAAACACTGATTATCAACAAAGCTTTCCTCGGGTTATTTCAGTGTGCTGCATCTGCACGGATGGCTCACCCCCTGCTCACTACAAGCTGCGGCGGCGCATCAACAGGCGACGGCTGCCGTGCGGGGTGGCTACAGCTGTCCCCGGTAAAAAGCAACTACTATTTTCCATCTGCACCAGTTACTCACTCCGATTAGGAGGATCTGCATTTATACTATCCATTTTTGGAAAAGACCTAAAGTGAGTCATTTGGAGTTAAACTGCTTATATTCAAAGCTATTATACAGCTGATAATTAACATTATAAGACTCTCATCAGGAACTTAAATACTATTGGCTGACCTTTTTGTCAATTGGACTATTGCATACGAATATTGAGGGAATCTTTGCACATTATTTTTAAATGTTTAATTTTTTTAAAGTTTATCTAAAGATAAGATGTGATATGTGATTGTAATTTTAATAAATTAATTTTTATAATTATTTAATTTCCAATAGTGTGGCGCTTCCTGTACTATATGCAGAGGTTTCCTCTACATATAGATCTATTCTTTTTGTGTCTAATTTAGTAAAATTTCCAGTTTACTAATTGGGAGCAGCCTATGGTCACGTTTAATTTTAAGTTTTAGTTAATTAATTAATTGCGCCCGATTAACTTTCCTAGTTTGGTCTGTGTTGTTTATGTTCTTGTCTAGTGCAGCATCAACACTGGCATAATGATTGTACTCAGTATTTATGTTAGAGGCAACATGGGCAATGAGGCATTGGAGAGAATGGCTGGGCATTGTACACAATGAAATGTATTACACAAAGTACAAAATGATCTGCATTACCTACTTTGCCTAGCAACAATACCCAATGTATGTTAGGCAAAGTAGGAATCAGTATACAATAACTACTTTTCCTAATACTTATTACCAATCCTTAATGTACAGTATAATAGGCAAGAAAGACCTTTTGTTTCAAATGAAATTTGTTTTCAGTTGCCTTCCCCAGCGTTCTCACATATACGTCATGCAAAACAAGAAACAATGGGCTGATTCAGTCCTGATTTCTGCTGTGGGAATTTGCACAGTGGCTGATTAATGATATACTGCACACGTCTATGGGCTTTAATGCATGCGCGCGACACCAGCTAGCGAAGAAATCCTGCTACTCTTTGCTAGACGTTTGCAAGGTGATTGACAGGAAGCTGGAGTCTGGGGGTGGTAACTAGCACTTTAATTAGAGTGCTAAGAAAAATGCATTTTAGGAGAAGGTGTTTGATGTCTGATAAGCTTGTATACACCGCAGCCGCTGAGTCCATGGCTACTCCGAACTTGCGATGAGTTACCAGTGGAAAAATCATCCGGAATTTGACATATTCGCTTGGCTGTTAAGTCTTTGCTAGCAACACACATCTATTCACACAGTGAGCACAAGGCGGGATAGCACTATACCAGGACAGCATTGACTTGTTCACTAGATCAGGTCTGAATAGGGCCCCATTTGTGCAGTGAGAGATATGGCAGGCTGTGAGAGAGGTATGGTTGGGGTAGTGAGAGATATAGGGGTGAAGTGAGAGACATATGGTGGGGCATTGAGAAAGATATGGCAAGGCAGTGAGAGAGAGATATAAAGGTGCAGTAAGAATGATATCAAGTGAGATATATGGCAAGGCAGTTTGAGAGATATGAAGGGACAGTGAGAGATATGGTGAGGCAGTGAGAGAGATATGAAGGGACAGTGAGAGATTTGGTGAGGCAGTGAAAGAGAGATGAAGGGACAGTGAGAGATATGGTGTCAGTGAAAAAGATATGGCAAAGCAGTGACATAGTACTGTCGATATGAAGGGGCAGTGAGAGAGATATGAAGGCACATTAACATATATGGTGAGGCAGTGAGAGATACAGGACAAGGCAGTGAGAGAGATATGGAAAAAACAGTGAGAGATATGGAGGGCAAAGTGAGAGAAATACAGTATGTTGAAGCAGTAAGAGAGATATGATGGGGTAGTGAGAGATATAGCAAGGCAGTGATACAGATATGGAAAAGCAATTTACAGACTGGTTGGTCTATTACAAACACATTTATTAATACGAAAAATTGAATGAGGATTAAAAAGCCATCTAAAGAGACTGTAGCATGTATATGATAAAATCACAATGTCATTGTCCTCACCAACCGTAGAATGTTAGAGCGGTCCTGGAGAGTCCATTTCTATGGAGCCATAAGTATTGGGGTCAATTCCTGAATGGTCAACTGGAGAAAGGATTGTTCAGTCTGCAGATGTTGCCAGGAGTGGCCCAGGATGGCACGAATAACCAACTCCAAGTGCAGTAGTAGAAGGTGAAGTCAAGTAATCCTTATCGCTCCAATGGGGTACCCATTTTATGACAAATTTCCTGTTTGAGAAATGGCAATGGATCCAATAGAGATGTAATGGTCTGGAATCCAGGAACAAATAGTCGAATGTGTGGCGGCAATATCCTCCTTATGCGTTTCACTATGCCAGGTAGCTTAATCAAAAGTCCTCTAGCTCTATATAGCTCTATTGGATCCATTTCCATTTCTCAAACAAGACATTTGTCATCAAACGGGTACCCCATTGGAGGTATGAGGATTACTTGACTTTACCATCTACTACTGCACTTGGAGTTGGTTATTTGTGCTATCCTGGGCCACTCCTGGTAACATCTGCAGACTGAACACACCGAGCGCCCCTGGTCCAACCTCACCATTGAGAGTTGGTCCATACATTTTTTCTTAGTGATAAAGATATGAAGGCACAGTGACAGATATGGTGAGGCAGTGAAAGACATATGAAGGGCCAGGTAAAGTGATATGGTGAGGCAGTAAGAGAGATATGTCAAGGCAGGGCTGCTATCAGGGGGGTACTATGCAGTATTTCATGTCCCAAGGTCCTGCCTGTGCCTCCATTCCAGCAGCTTGCCATGTCCCAGTATTCCAGCATTCAGAAGAAGCCAGTGCAATGTTGCATTCATCCCAGCTGTATGCTAGCATGAGTTATCTTGTGGTTACTCCAGCATAAAGACTTCCAGTGCAGTTATCATTTCTTTTTATAGAATACTTTTTATTAGGTAGATCACAATATAATATAATAACAACAACATCCAAAGCTTATACATATAAAAATTAAAACATATGGCAGGTGGTAGGTCTTCCAGAATACAAGCTGATAAGTGATCCAACGGGAACAGTGGAAGGTGAGGAAAGTTTCCTCAAATGCCAGTGTGTCAATCCAATTAGAAATTGAGACAGAAAAAAGTAGAAAGGGTAGAAAGTCAGAAAAAAAACATGGGGGGGGGGGGGGCTGTTATGGTTGGCGGAGATGACAATACTTGGGCTGAAAACTAATAAAGAAGGTGATTGAAATGATCAGTTACCCAAGAAACAGGAATGATGCATTTTGGGAAGCTAACCAGGGACTCCATACCTTATAATATAACTTGTTAGAATGACTAATTATGCTAGTCATATATTCCATCTTGTAGATGTAACAAATTTGGAACAGATTTAAAAAATGGAGGGGCGGGCAGCTTCTGATGTGGCATGTTGTAGCAGAGATAATATGGCATGCTAACTTATTTTTATATCTGGACAGCTCAGGGAACCCTAGGTGGAGAAGAAAATATTTGGGTCATTAGGGAAACATACATCAAGAACTAGCAAATAAAAGGTATTGTTAGAAATTTACTAAGATGAGAGTTCTATTTCACACTTATATGTTGCTATGGGCAACCAATCAGAATCTACTTCCTAGACCTTCTAGAAGATAATAAATTGTATCTGATTTCTTGGCCATAGAAACATCCCATCTGAAACAGAACTCCCATCTTAGTGAATTTTCCCCTATGGCTTCTCGCCAGGCTACAGCTATCTTTGGACAAGACCACCAGATATGGATAAAGTTTGTATACATTGTCCTTGATTTTGACACAAACTTAGCTGGAGGCAGCATTTATTCCAAATCCCCAGCCACTCCTCAGATGGGATACGGTCATTAGGTCGACAAGCATTGGGTCGACACTATTAGGTTGACAGGCTGAAAGGTCAACATGGGGATAGGTCAACAGGTTATTAGGTTGACACAAGCATTAGATCAACATGGGTAAGGTTGACAGTCAAAAGGTTGACATAGGGTTTTTCACTGAAACTTTGACCGGTATTAAAACTGGACAGAGGGCCTGATTCAGGCCCATGAGCAGAAGTTCAGACGTCGCTATTCTTTGATTTCCACAGTTCTGCACAAGCATGTGTACCGGAGTGAGCATGCACGAGCCCTGAAACTCCAATCAACAGTTTCAGTGCTGGCCCAGGGCAGCGAGGACATGACCGGCCAGCTAGAGGTAAAGTGGATCTAAAGGTCTTTCCACTTATCTTTTGGTCTTTCCAGAACATATACACTGTACTAAAATAATACCTTGTTTCCCTTATTTGTTCTCTTCTTTGTACATCGTAGTTGGCTCTGCCAAAGGTTTTATTGCCCACAATTCACTGAAGGGTAGTTTAAACAATTCATTACAATCACTGCACACTAATTCACCTCAGACTCCTTTCCATTAAAGAGCCTGTGACAAATTATATATATATCCTGTCACAAAATACAGCTGTTTTAGAGAAATACCTTTTCTTAGTTAAAAAAAAATCATCATACAGTAGATCACATAGTATAAAAAACACAACTTTAATATAACTATTATTAAATCTATGAAGCAATGCATTCTTTAAATATAATGCACTTAAAACAAGTCTCCTAGTATCTGCAACCTGTAAAAAAAAACAACAAACAAACAGATGTCTTGTAGCCTATGTGGTCACTGCCCTATTTTGTAAATTCTAATAGCATTTTGTATATATTTCCACACATATAACGTAAAAGCAAAATGTTAAAATGTAAAAATGATAATGCATTTCTATTCTCTGTTTTAAAAATGATTTTGCAAACAGCTCAAGGTTAGATTATAACTCTTCTTGTTATTAAAAGCAATATTCAAACTGAAAAATAAATCCACATTGTAGAAGGGTGAAGAAGCTCGGAACTGACATAATATTAAACACACTTTATAAGAGCAAGTATGTAACATCAGTGTTTTCAGAGTCACACACAAACTGATCACCAGAGGGCATTACTCCTTCACTATGAAATATGTAGGTGTGTCTGTGACCAGAGAAAATGTTGCAGGTCTGGAAAGCTGGCTAGACAATAAGACAATGTGTCTACAGTATGTAGAGTTTCTACACGGCTCTAAAATGATTTTTGAAAACACCTCAGATAATTGGCAGCATGTCCCTGTGCCTGTCAGTTAACATTGAGGTGCAATTGTCAGTGTGTCTCTTTTTCTAAGATAGCAAGATCAGTTAATTTCAATGCAGTTCTACCTCTGCACTAAGTCAGTTGCTTCATCTGCAATGTGACTGAATAGGATTGTACACCAGAAGCAGGATAGAACTGGAACGTCTGCAGTCATAACCAAATGCATGCATTGTATGTACAATGCTATTGCTTATTGTTTCAAATCAATATTCACATTTAATATATGAATGCATCTATCCAATCCTTTAGATTTTAGTCTCCATACACTGTTGTGTTAAATTAGAAAATGTTTGTTACCAGCCTTGACCATGCAAAATAGAATAACCATAAATATTTTAATAAAGATGATGTAGCTTATGTATTGCATACAAACTCCTATATGGGGCATAGGTCCTATAAGTGCAATAGGTTGGTTATGGCTTGGATATTGTTTTAGAGGAGGACCATATATAGGCTTCATATCATAAACATTTCTGGAAACTTCTACACATAAACATGATGTCATGTAATAGACTATAAAATAAGGCAATTTGTCATCAAACTGGGGACCACAACGGAAGCTTCAGAGGGCCACATCCAGCCAGATGATTATCTAACACAGCTGCTGTCTAAAGAAAAAGACTTTTTCCTTCAGAAAGGTGTATTTTGCATTATGATTGGATAGGCTCTATTCAAATGATGGAAAACAGCTTACTGTTCACATAAAGCCATTGCATAAATAATTTAATAATCTCCAAGTAATGTTGTTTTCGATAATTTTAGAGCTATCATTTATATGATGAAGGATGTAGGATATAATAAATGATTTGCGTAACACATTATGGCTTCTGTTTTCCCCAAGTGAAAACATTAAACATGTTCTTCTCAAAGACATTGTAAATGCAATAGAGTACTTAGGAGAGCAGTCAACACTCCTTTAATTTTGAGACAATCTGCTGGTTGCTGAACGTCATAGTAGCTTGTTGCCATGGCAGTAACTTTCGAGCAGTTTATAGCTGTAACATCTTATAAAGCCTCTTGATAGCAAGATCGAGTCTTGATTAGAGACAAGAAGCAGCATGTCTTCAGTGCTGTGCGAGGTTTACCTCAAGATTTAATCTTTTTTTAAAAGTGTGGATAAATAAAGTATGGCTGGAGAAAGGTTATAGCCCTGGGGTCTCAGAGCACAAAAATCATCCTTCCTTTCACTGTTTTTCTTGCCGGCCCTCCATTTTTAAACATTAAGTATGAAAGTAGTGATTTATATATAATTCAGCAGCATTCAAGGAACCAATATAATACCTTTTTTTCCCGATCGTCACTATAACGTTACCTATTCCTGTTCCTTAATCTGTGTTAATATGTTTTTGATGGTAAACATTGATCTTTTCTATTTACAATAATTTTGGTATTTCCCATATTCTATAGTGGCAACCCATAAATAAGTAACAACAGGAACCTAATCAAAACCAAAACCAAAACACAAAGGAAGGCAAAATGTGATGTCTTATTTATGGTAATATGATGATATCAAGCAGCTTAAAAACATCCTTTCTCATCTTTGATGTTTGATGTTTTCTTTTTGAGATCATAAGCCTCAGAAAAACTACAAAAAAAAGACAGCTCTTTATATAACAAACAGAGCAATACTGGTTTGGAATTTTAAAAAAAATGTTGTCCAAACGAAACAGTAAATCAGTATTTTTGTTTCTTCATTATTTACAAAGACACATTTCGGTGTTTCCTGTTTTTATTGAGCATGTATATTTATAGATTTTTTTTCAGGAAATCTGCAATGCAGCGCAGAGACATTTAAATATTTCCAGAGTGACTGTAGTAGTCATCATTTGCATTCCACTGACTCATTGAAAGCAGAAACGTCCAAGCAGAAATACAGAAGATAAAAGAGAAACCATTAATCCTAGTAAGATTACTGGCACAGTATCTTTGATCCTGTATTCTCCCTTAAATGAGACAAAGATTGTACTGTGTACATACCTCTGGCTTAGCCCTGCAATAAAGCTTTGTAGAACTAGAACATGTTAAAGACACATAGTATTGACTGGAGATGTAAACTCAATAGATCGTCATACGGAGCTTTCTCTTCAAAGAATAACAAAGAAAAAATGGCATGTTAAGAAGTGGTACATAGGCTGCCAATGCTTTTGAGTTGAATACTGCATAACAGGAACCATAGTGAAGATTGAATACAAAGTCTATAAAATGGAGGACATAGAAAAACAGGTGGGGATTGTGGTATTTAACAGCCATAGAAGAATTACCTATCTATTAATTTACTTATTAGCAAATTAGCAAATTGTCACTGAAACACAACATAAGAAATTTTACTCTAGATTTTTTTTAAACTAAAACAAAAAATCTAAATGTTTAATGCATGGTTAGCATGATGTAATGCAAATAATCTTTCTCTAATATAGTACAATAAGAACCACCAATTCTACTGCCATAAGGAGCAGCTCTACTGGGAATTTAAACATGGCCAGGTCATTAAGTCTTCTGTAATAATCAAATTGTTAGTTATGTACATTCACTGTTAATTGTTCCCTGTTAGTAGAAATCCATTGTGTCACTGTTTTCCCACGAGAGACTAGATTTTAAAGACTGGATTGTAAAGAAAAACAATTCTCATGTTTCCTTAATTCTCAGACCCCCTATACAAATCCCCCTGTATACACCTGGATAATATCACTGTAACACAAAAGGAAAAGTAATGTGGATATATTTATTCAGGTCCTGTTTCTTATCTAAAGAAAATGGAAGATTCACTTCTCAAGGACTTGTACTAAATATTACTTAATACATATACATAGTACAAAATGTTCCTTTAAACTTTTGTACAGCATGAGCAGAGTTAGACATCTAGAATAGTAAAGCAACACTCATTCTCATTAGGCTACTTAAGAGATGCAAAATGAATGTATTGTAAGGTGTTATTCTGTAGTACAGTACATACACTGTATTAGTACATTTATGCGGTTTCTGATATTACCCCTCAAATGCATTGCTTACTGTGGTCTGCTACTGACTGTAGTTACTCCGGAACTGCATTGCTTACCATGGTCAGCCACTAACCTTAGCTACCCAGAAATTGTTTTTCTTACCATGGTCTGCTACTGATCTTAGCTACTCGGGAACTGCATTGCTTACCATGGTCTGCTATTGACTGTAGTTACTCAGGTACTGCATTGCTTACCGTGGTCTACCACTAACCCTAGTAACACAGGAAAGACATTGCTTTACATGTTCTGCTACTGACCTTAGTTACCCAGGAACTGAACTTCTTACCATGGTCTACTATTGATCTAAGTTACTCAGGAGCTGCATTGCTTACCAAGTTCTACCACTGACCATGGTTACTCAGGAACTGTATTGCTTACCATGGTCTGCTACTCACCTTAGTTACCATGGTCTGAAACTGACCTTACCCAGGAACTGCATTGCTTAGCATGTCTTCTACTGATCTTAGCTACTCGGAAATTCTGTACATTACTTACCATGGTTTGACACTGACCTTAGTATCCCAGGAACTGCATTGCTTACCATGGTCTGACACTCATCTTAGTTACTCAGGAAAAACATTACTTACATGTTCTGCCACTGAGCAAAGTTACCCAGAAACTGCATTGCTTACCATGTTCTGCCACTGACCTAAGTAACCAAGGAACTGCATTGCTTACCATGGTCTACCACTGGACTTAAGTTACTCAAGAACTGCATTGCTTACCATGATCTGTCACTCACCTTAGTTACCAAGGTCTGATACTGACCATACCCTGTAACTGCACTGGTTACCATGGTCTGCTACTGACCTTACCCAGGAACTGCATTGCTTACCATGATCTGTCACTCACCTTAGTTACCAAGGTCTGATACTGACCATACCCTGTAACTGCACTGGCTACCATGGTCTGCTACTGACCTTACCCAGGAACTGCATTGCTTAGAATGGTCTGCTGATGATCTTAGTTAAACAGGAAATACATTACTTACCATGTTCTGCCATTTGCCTAAGTTACCAAGGAACTGCATTGATTACCATGTTCTGCCACTCACCTTAGTTACCCAGGAAATACATTACAAACCATGTTCTGCCACTGAGTTAAGTTACCCAGAAACTGCATTGCTTACCATGTTCTGACACTGACCTAAGTAACTGATGAAATGCATTGCTTACCATGGTCTGCCACTGACTTAAGGTACTCAGAAACTGCATTGCTTACTATGTTCTACCACTGACCTAAGTAACGGAGGAACTGCATTGCTTACTATGTTCTACTACTGACCATAGTAACCCAGAAACTGCATTGCTTACCATGGTCTGCCACTCGCCTTAGTTACTGTGGTCTGACACTGACCATACCCAGGAACTGTACTGCTTACGATGGTCTGCTACTGACCTTATCCAGGAACTGCATTGCTTAGCATGGTCTGCTGCTGGTATTAGCTACTCAGGAAATACTGTACATTGCTTACTATGGTTTGACACTGACCAAAATTACCCAGGAACTGCATTGCTTACCATTTTTAGCCACTGACTTTACGAAAACAAGAAATACCTTACTTACCATGTTCTGCCATTTGCCTAAGTTACCAAGGAACTCCATTGATTACCATGTTCTGTCACTGACTTTAGTTACCCAGGAACTGCATTGCTTACAATGGTCTGCCACGCACCTTAGTTACCCAGGAAATACATTACAGACCATGTTCTGCCAATGAGCTAAGTTACCCAGAAACTGCATTGCTTACCATGTTCTGCCACTGACCTAAGTAACCGATGAACTGCATTGCTTACCATGGTCTACCACTGACTTAAGTTACCCAGAAACTGCATTGCTTACCATGTTCTGCCACTGGCCTAAGTAACCGATGAACTGCATTGCTTACCATGGTCAGCCACTGACTTAAGTTACCCAGGAACTGCATTGCTTACCATGTTCTACCACTAACCTTAGATACTCAGGAACTGCATTGCTTACTATGGTCTGCAGCTGAACTTAGACCTTAGATATTCAGAAACTGCATTGCTAACCATGTGTTGCCACTGACCTAAGTTCCCCAGGAACTGTATTGCTTACCATACTGACCTAAGTTTCCCAGGACCTGCATTGCTTACCATACTGACCTAAGTTATTCAGTAACTGCATTGCTTACTATGTTCTACCACTAACCTTAGTTACTCAGGAACTGCACTGCTTACTATGGTCTGCAGCTGACTTTAGATATTCAGAAACTGCATTGCATACCATGTGTTGCCACTGACCTAAAGGTCCATACCCACTGGGCGACTATGCCCAGCGTGTATGGACAGCGATGACCGCTGTCATCGCTGCGGGGAAAGCCGACGGAGGGGGGGGGAAGGACGGCATCGCATAGCGGAGCGCTTTGCAAAGCCATCCTGAAAGCCGCTCAAAAGCGGCTTTCCCGGCGATGATGCGGGAGTGCGCAGCAGCGCTCACCTCTCATCGCTGGGCCATACACACTGGGTGGCTTTGAGCTGCAAGCTGCTCAAACCTGCTGTTTTGAGCGACTTTCATCTCAAAGTCGCCCAGTGTGTATGGGCCTTTAGTTACCCAAGAACTGCATTGCATACCATGTTTTGCCTCTGGCCTTTGCCAGGAACTGCATTACTTAGCATGGTCTGTCACTATTGTTAGTTACCTAGGAACTGCATTGATTACTATGCTCTGCCACTGACCTTAGTTACCCAGGAATCACATTGCTTACCATAGCCTGCTACTCATCTTCATTGTACTGAATTAACTTGGAGAATATAAATATGTTCAATAGCAATTCCATTATACTGTACTATCTGTAATGTATTGGTTTTATATTCATGGAAAGCTGTTAATCCATATTCAGAATGCCAGGTGTCTTCATATGGCTCACAAGTTCATTTTCTAAATCAGATTTATTCCTTTGTGGATGAAATCTCACTGGGGCACTAATCATAGCTGAGTAATCTTAGAAGGTGCTTTACATGGCGCTTAGGGAGAATCCTCCTTCATGTGTGCATCGATGACAGATGATCCCAGATTAAGGTAAAGGACACAGGCACACATACTGATGGTGACATCAGGGTGACATACTGGCTGTATAGGGTGGAATTTTAAACATGGTAGTAAGGCAGGAGTCAATAACCCAGTGGGGGAGTGCTAATTTACACATCAGAAACATATCAGAAATATCATTTGTGAAGAAATGAAAAAAAAAAAGGAATTATTTGTTAATTATTTATTGATACAAGTTCAGTCTTTTGGTGTCCTAAATAAACTTTATCTGAACACAATGTATTTTAAATGAAATAATTGAATTAGCTATTTTAATATAGTATACTTTAAAAGGACATTTTGTAATATTTGATTTTTGAATGAATGATAATTGTTATATCTTCTCTAATATCTTCTCTAATACGTGAATGTGAATATTATCTATATACAGTATATGTCTAGTGTATGTGTGTCTCTGAAACACTGGCATCTGTGGGCTTACTAGTATATGTATAACATGCTAATGGATATACAATATACAAGGAGTGCTAGATAGTAGGGCAGATGTTTAACACATTGGTCCATATTAAATGTCCTTATTTAGAGGTGAGTTTGAATTTGTGCGTTAGGTTATCTTTTAACAGAAGAGGAGCTTTCATTGTGCACCTGTTCCACTGACCTAATTTACTGGATCAGAACAACACATATACAGCTGCAAGAACTATGGGATATTCCAATGATTAAAGTTCTCTGTAATGTATTTCATCATAACAAAACATGCTGATTTCAGATGATATTATATTTTGTTGATGACGTGATGCTGGGTAATTATTTAAGACAACAGTTATACCTTTGTTAGATACTGCCAGCCTAATGCCATCTGATACATATGATTGGCATTGTATAAATTCCACAATTTACAGCAAATGTGTATGACATATGACTTTAATAGCTAGTTCTCTTTGCTATCAGCCTAACAGTTTTAGAAACTTTGAATGTTTCACCATTTTAGACAGTCTTGTATCTAGTTGATGCAGAATGCCCTCCAATTGGTTTCTTAAGACTTATAAGTAAACAAGTTATATCATCACAAAATACAAATTCTTCAGCATAATAGCCATTAATAGGCATTAATAGGAATACGTATTTTGATAATATATCTAACCACTTCAAAATGTATATTAATTTGCTTGTTTCGTGTTACAAAGGCCATTGTTTGTTAGACATTATAGAGTACACATGCACAGGTAAGGGACAAACAAATGAAAACACCACTTAAGTCACTTACTAAGGAGTTGGGATACAACATAGTATGAGCACAGCCTGTAGAAGAAATCAAATAGTGTCTACTACTATATTATGTGGGATTGTGTAAGAAGTGAACACCCAATGCAAAAGTTGCCTGTTGCCTAATTAAATTGTAATGGGAAACTCTGCTTTAGGCATCATTCTAGAGTATCTGATAGATACTGAGAACAGCATGATATATGGATAACATCAGTGTTATGCTCATGAAATCATTGGACAGCAATATATGTTCTGTGAATATAGGCATTGTCATCCTAGAAGAGACCCCATTTGTCAGGAGATAAATGGTCAGCACCACCAAGTAGCAATTATCTATGACTTTGCCTTCTACGGAATAACTGAATCCACAGCATACAAGGAAAAATATTATGTAACCATGTAAAAACAATATTATTTAAAAGTCCAACAGCGCTAATCAATTTGCAGCTCTGTGTCAATTCTGGGCTACCACCCCCACACCAAATATACCAATACCCCAATGAGTCAACTCTATAGCGCTGTCTTTATGTTGGGTGAAGAACTGGTTTTCTCCTCTGATACTCTCACATGAAGGAGAAAAAGAAACCGTTTGATGCATATAGGGCCTTATAGTGAGGTGTATGTCTAATAGAGTCAAGACTCGGGTTACCATTTGGAAAAGGTCAAGTGACGTGAGGGGCAAACTACTTAGAAATAAACCTTTATATGCACATATGACCTCTAAATAAGGTGAGTGTCTGTCCAAAAGAAGAGATATTTCGGCTACAGAGTTTTCTCACTGAGAGTGTCAAGCGGTAGAAGGGAGACTAAAAACCCTGAACATAGGGTTTCCCTAAAGGTCAGTGTTAAGAATGTATACCCCAAAACTACTGACACCTGAGAGTTGGTGGTTAATCAAATACCTGTTTGCTATTCTTTTATTTTGAGATCTGCATATAGAATAGAGGAAAGAGTATCGGAGGAGGACACCAGTTTTTTGCCCATCTTGAATATTATGGAACCACCAAAAATCTTGAATCTAGGGCTATAATGTATGTAGGGCCTGTCATGATGGTGGGCCCATTTTTATGTAGAGGCCTGGAGTTACAGCTCTATCCGCCCCATTGTTACTATGGCCCTGGTTCTTTGTGTTGTCACCACATTTGTATTCTTTAGTTTATTAAGATTGAAGAAGGTTGAATTATCTGATTGTATCACATTTATCAATGGCGCAGTAGTCTATTACCTGTGCTCTTGCACATATCATGCATACATTGTGATGAGCAGTGTAATCTGAGAATGATATCCTAGTTTTGGCTCAATATTGCTCTCTCAACATTTTTTATTAAATTGCCTGCAATGTATCTGCAATTGTTTTCCTGTTTAACCTTGCACTAAGGAATGCATCCATTATCCTTTGTATGGGCTTCTGCCCACTGTTGCACTTAGCAGAAGATGCTTTGCTTTTAGAGTTCCATACTGATGTTATCTTGACGCCATTGCTCAAGAAATATCAGCAACCTCATCTATCTTTCTCACTGACTCCTGCCAAACAGCAGTCACCTTTCTGGTCCTGGTCCAGCAGTCACCTTTCTCTCAAAGTCACTGAAGGTTCCACCTGCCGCCATGACGGCCATAACTATATGTAGCTTGGGTGGCTCATCATTTCTATACTGGTAGTTTAATATTTAAGTAATGCATGAGCCACATCTCTATAAAAGGCCATGTTTTCAGTATGCTTGATTTCCCCGATCCATGCTAGTGTTTGCGATTTTCCATTATATATATATATATATATATATATATATATATCTGTCTAAATATTTATCTATCTATCTATCTATCTATCTATCTATCTATCTATCTATCTATCTATCTATCTATCCATCCATCCATCCATCCATCTATCTATACATATATATAAATATTGTTTATAAAATATTATGGTTTATTAAGTGCAGATATATATTATATTTACACAACTTTTTCCTACCAAAGATTTATATATCACAAGTTTATATTTCCTAATAGTTGATGATGTTCTTTTAATGTTCTAAATATATAGATATTTCATGCTACACAGGTAAAGACCAAGACACCATAATATACTATAATTGAATAAGAAAATAATGTGTGATTTTGAATTTTTGAATGCATGGAAAAGTTCTGCCTTCTCAAATAGAGATCAAACATGAATAGATGAATGACATGCAAATAAATGTTCTAGGTAGTAGGGCAGATGTTTTATACATCAGTGCATATCAAATGTCCTCATTTAGAGGAGAGTTTGAATTTGTGCTTCAGGTTACCGTATAATGGAAATTTCTTAGCACAGGAGCTTCCGTTCTGCAGCTGTTCCACTGATCTATCATAACACAATATATACAGCTACTTGTATGATGTGAATGCGCATTATATTATTAGAATGTCAGCAACTACATTTAGTGGACAATGCTTGCTGGCCTTCAATGACTCTGCAGTCTCGTCTCATCCCAATAACAGAA
Source organism: Crinia signifera (assembly GCF_055691185.1). Classification (NCBI taxonomy): domain Eukaryota; kingdom Metazoa; phylum Chordata; class Amphibia; order Anura; family Myobatrachidae; genus Crinia; species Crinia signifera. Next base: position 282,713,914 of record NC_139217.1, read on the forward strand.
CCTATTTCTTTCAATTAAGCTTTCCCCTAAAGCAGCATTACGATTTTGATAGCGTTCTGGAGACAGATCGTTGTCTGTATGACCTTATCTTTCTGTATGTTGGAGTCAGCTATGAATTAAATTTCAGGAAATGATTCACTTTCCAATCATTCTGTTTAAACTGGCAGAAATCAGAGGCCTCAAGTGAGCTACAACAATGTACGTTGTAATTCATGTGGGACAGGTAAAGATCAGGCGTGCTTAGCAACATGCACCATTCATGCAAACTAGTCCTGCTTTTCATTATCCAATCCTTATCTCACAATGTTTCCTTTCTTTTCTTCACAATTCGAATGCATTCTTCATCATTTGTTTTGCTGTCTGTTTATGATGGGTTATTAAAAGGAATAATTGGACCATTAAAAGGAAAAAGAAAGGAAACATATAATTCAAGAATAGCATGTGACACTTGTATGCAAAGATATGTTAACTAGCAACATGTTGTTCTACTTCTGTTCCTGAAAGGTATATCCATATATAATTTAACAGCTAAAACCAGAATGTGTAGCTCAATTATCCATTCAGGTTATACTGATTTAACTGCCTAAAAGCATTTAGAATAATGTAGCCCAGTGTGAAACATTTATTTATAGATTGTTCTGTTTCATTGTTAATTGCACTTTCTCTCCTGCTTATATTAATTATCAATCAATTTCCCTGAATATCCTCTATGTATGCAGCCACCAAGCTGTTAATGGTGCATATGTTAATTATGCTATTATGGGTATACTCTCAAGATGACACAAATACAGTATCAAAAGCAGAAAAGACAATGAAAAATAGGTCTGCTGTATATGGTAATTTTCAATTGCTTTTGTACTTTAAAAGATTAGCAAAGAATATTTCTGGATATTTGGGATGCTGGCAATTAAACCTATTACTGTTATGAACACTCCTTACAAAGTGTGTAGCCAATGAGGAATAGCTGAGTATGAAAGAACATGTTCTACAGTAGTACAATAATATTGGACAGGTTATCCTTAAAAAGATCGGTACTTGTGTAGTTTCATGGCGGCCCTGTCAGAATCAGCATAGTTCCCTCGGCCAGCGTAGTTAGCGTAGTAAGTTAGAAGTAGCATAGCATAGTGTTCCTGCGGCCAGCGTAGTTAGCGTAGTCAGTCAGAAGTAGTGTAGAGTTCCCGCGGCTGCTTAAGCGTCCCTGTCAGATCCAGCGTAGTCAGTCAGAAGTACTGATTGTACTGTAATGTGTTAAGTTGCTTTAATTCTTCTAACTATTATTAACAAAAATCCAGTTACAAGTTAACACATGTTGTCATAACTGTCTCAGATGTATGATATGGCAGGTGTGAATGTGTTCCTGAAACACCCCCACTATCCATGGCAGCCCAAAGCGTGGTGAGCGCAGCGAGCCCCGTGAGAGGACACGTTACGCGTCCTCCTGACATTTTTATACCCCCACTATCCACGTCTGCATGGAGTTGATTTTATAAAGTGTGGTGAGCGCAGCGAGCCACCGAGCCCGAAGCGTGGTGAACGGAAGTGAATTACCTTACATGTAATCCACATCCGCTCACCACACTTCGGCCTCGATGGCTCGCTGCGCTAACCACACTTTATAAGTGGACGTGGATAGTGGGGATATGGAAAGGTCAGGAGGACGTGTAATGCCTCCCCTTGTGGGGCTCGCTGCGGTTGCCATGCTTTGGGCTGCCGTGGATAGTGGGGGTTTGAAAAGCTGTGGATAGTGGGGGTTTCAAATGGAGGCATTTGCAAGTATGTAACATGGAGCACTGGAAAATGCCTCCTTCATTGTGAATGAGACGCAGTTGCGTCCGCACCCCCTCTTTGGACAGGAGATGCACGCGCTACAGAACCCCTAACCCTGTTGGCAGGGTTGCTGTACCCTGCCGAAGTAGCTACTCAGATGCAGGAGCATCTCATTACTGGAGCATCTGATGCGTTCCTGCGTCTCAAACAGATGGAGCGCCTCTCCACTGGCGCCACCATGATCCCCTCTCCATCAAAGAGAGGGGATCATGCTGGCACCGGCGGTGTGAGAGAGGTGCTGACTAGGCTTGCCAGAGACAATGAGGACAGAGATACAGTTCCTGGCAACAGTACGGTAGTTACTTGTGTAGTTTCACGGCGGCAGCCTACGCTGATAACGTAGCTTAGGCTGCCGCTGTGAAAATACACAAGTAAGACAGCTGTTGGGCTACGCTATTAGCGTAGCTTCAAACGTATCATAAGCTGTCGCGTGAAAATACAAGTACCAAAAGATCACATTTTACAGCAATGTGGGAGTTGTGTGCTTGCCGGAATTATGTGATAAATATTAAACATTTAGGGCCAGATGTATCAAGCTTCAAAATGTCGAGAGTGATAAACAACCAGTCAATCAGCTCCTACCTGTCATTTTTCAAACCCAGTCATAAACATGGCAGGTAAGCAGATTGGCTGGCTGTTTATCTCTCTCCATTTTATCACTTTTTGAAGCTTGATACATCGTTGCGATAGTACTGTCGGCAACTGGTGTGGGCGTTATGTACAGTATAAGTTGCGCTGCTACTGTTGGTAACTGTGGGCATTATGTACAGTATAAGCAGCGCTACTACTGTCAGTAACTTTGGACATTATGTATAAGCAGTGCTTCTACTGTAGGCATATGCAGGAGTACTCGGGGCATGGCATGGAGCATAATGTGTGTCATAATATCATATGTGCATTATGTAGATGCAGCACATTACTGTGTGTGGTATAATGTGTTATGGGCATTACGATGTTATTAGTACTTTTATATGGCCATGCCCTTTCCTCATAAAGCCATGCCCCTACATTTTGCTGCATGCCATCACAGCGCACTCTCCCTATTTTGACTGTGGTAGTGGAGCGTGAGACCACGGGTGAGATTTAATCGGATGAGAGATTCAGAAAGTGAGAGATTTGGGAAGTGCCGCTTTAAAAAAACTGCAGATTTCTTCCCAAATCTCTCACTTTCTGAATCGCTCATCCTATTAAATCTCACCCCACATGTCTTTCTTTCGGTGGGCGCTGTCTCTTTATAAAGTTTTGGAGGGCACAAATGTATAGTTTGCAGGAGGGCACAGAACACCCTAGCACCGGCCCTGACATCTGGCCTCTTGTAACATACAGAAGTTAGGGTTTAGTTTCAGATAACTAATTTTGAGTAATTACTGCTGTCAACTATAAAAAAAACTACTTGTAAAAAGCAAAATAAAAATTAATATATAGAATATTTAGTGTTATCTAGTTTTGTTAAAGAAAGGGGTCAGGACCAATGTTCCCTCTAATTTTACGAAGGCTGTGTGCGGCAAAAGATTTTGGCTGTGCAACTTTGGAAGGAAATTAAAATTTACTTCAAAATTATATTAAACATTCAAAACACAGCACACAATGTAGTTAATGGGTGAAACACACATTAATTGAGTCCAGAACTGCAAAAAGGGACCACTGCTGCTTTGTGCGCTCTCTTGTAATGTCTGTGCGCATGCTCGTCGAGTTGTGTGCGCGCGCACGTGCGCACAGCTTAGAGGGAACACTGGTCAGGACATGGCAGCACATACAGTATTTTGTGTTCAGAACAAAAGGTTATACTGGTTAACCTTATAATACGGTATGTGGCTACTATTATAACGCTATAGTATAACTTATAGGTGTGGTATAATAGGTCTACCATGTCTAGGTAGACAGACAATAGATAGACACCATGTGGTCAACATGCATGAGGTCAATAGATACAAAAAGAATGACTGATAAACAGTTAACAGTGGTTAAAGATAACAATGGTTGACACAAAAATGGTTGATACAAGTTTGTTTAGTTGTTTTAGGACACTACCTGGGGCATATGTACTAAGTGTTGGAGAGCCATAAGGTGGTGGAAAAAAAGTACTAATCTGCTACTAACTGTTATTTTACAAACACAAATTTTAGCATGGCAGTTAGGGGCCAATGGGTCAATAATTTGTCTCTCAAACTCTATCACTGTCCATCTCCCCAACTGTATATTCCATGTTCTATGACCACCATCAGTACAAGCATGTACCCTAGTGTGCTGCTTTACTTGTGACTCTTTGGGCAACATACTGTAGCTCACTCTACTACTGCTGTGCTCACCACAGGTTACTATTCCCAACAGAAGACCATGTGGATAGAAAATAAAGCACATGTTGGTAGAGTTAAATATGTAAACCCCTCCCCCCAAAATGTGTTGAACATTAGTGTATCGACAATTATCATGTTGACCTTTTGTAATGGTTGACCTTAGGTACTATCAACCTTTCATCTGTCGACCTTTTGTACCTATTGGCCAACCAGTGTTGACCTATTGACTGTCTACCTAGACATTGTGGAGCTATAATCTGGATACCATCATTTTGCATCTTCTTATCACAACCCACATAAATAGAGACTTGTACATTTGTAGTAAGGTCTTTTTTTAGCATCACATCAAAGATATTTTTATTCAATTATACTATAGTGTTTAAAGTGTTGATTGTGATACTATATATTGCTGCTGTCCATGTTAAATATACAGCCACTGTCGACTAGCTAACATTATGTACAGTTAATATACTGTATATACTGTTAATTAATCAACAGGGCTGAGGTAGACATGTGCTCGTTACCATTCACTAATTATTAATGCCATAAACTGGTAAACTCGCTTGCATGAAATATCAACAGACAAAAAGCAGAAAAATGAAAATGTGAGAAACGCAGTAAATGTACCAATAATGGTGGAATATGCCTCACTGTTATACACTGCCAAGAAATGCAGCCAGCTGAAAAGTTGCTCTTTACTTCAAACTCCACCATATGGACATTTGGCTTGTACAAAGCTGCTTCATGATTTTTGCTAGAACAGATGGCAGCTCTTCAGAAGGTTTCAAATCAACTGAAATTAGATTGAAATCTCAGACTGTTTCAGATTATCATACTATGATTTCAAGCTACAGACTATTTTAGAGTGACAGAAGGATTAGAAATACAGAACATTAATATTTCCATATGTGTGACACTTTCGATATCTAGCAGTACAACATTTGCTAGGCTTTAAAAAATAAAATAAAAAAAAACAATTATTCAGAAATATAAAGTTAATATAGAGCTTTGGAAGCTGGGCATGACATTGTATAGGATGGTTAATTTAAACATATTTAAAATATAATACATGATAGTATAATTCTAAAACTGTTATAATTATATGTACATAAACCATTGTGGTGGAAATTACAAGTATCAAGAATCCTCCTCTCAATCAAACATTCTGAAGGAACCATGTTATACTATACAATTAGGGACATTGCCAGGGCAAGACATATATTTATTTATTTACAGTTTCTTATATAGCGCAGCAGTTTCCATTGTGCTTTACAATAGTAGACAGTGATAAAACAAACTAAGTAACAACAGACAGACTTGGAGGTAGGAGAGCCCTGCTGCAAGCTTACAATCTATAGGGATATAGGAGGGAAACCCAAGGACAGGCACCAGTAATAGCATAGCAGTCCCACCAAGTTACAAGCTCAGAAGGGAGGCTAAATAATAAAGTGCCTCAGAGGGTTATGTGTGTAGAACTTAAATATGATACGCTTGCCTGAAGAGGTGAGTTTTCAGGGAACACTTGAAAGTTTGAAAGTTTGGAGGCTAGTGGAGAGTCTTATTGTGCATGGAAGGGCATTCCATAGGATGGGAGCAGCCCGATGAAAGTGAATGGGAGCTAGTGATCCGTGCAGAAGAGAGATGCAGATCTTGGCAGAGCGGAGTGGTCGAGATGGGAGATATTTTGTGATAAGTAAGGAGATATAGTATGGTTAATAGCTTTATATGCGAGTAGAAGTGTTTTATATTGAATACGGTAAGATACAGGCAACCAATGGAGGGACTGGCAGAGCAGATCAGCAGACAATGAGCGTCTAGCAGCAGCATTTAAAATGGATTCCAGTGGTGAGAGTCTGTTTTTGGGAAGACCAGTTAGGAGACTATTGCAATAATCAATGCAGGATATAATGAGTGCATGGATAAGAGATTTAGTAGTGTCTTGTGTGTGATACGGTAGTATTTTGGATATGTTTTTTAGATGCATGTAACATGATTTGGAGACAGATTGAATGTGTGGAAGAAAGGACAGTTCAGAGTCGAGGATGACCCCTAAGCAACGAGCTTGGGGGCTAGGGTAGATTGTTGAGTTATCAACAGCGATGGAGATATCAGGATTGTAACTGTTCTTAGTTGGCGGGAATATAAGTAATTCCGTTTTGGAAATATTGAGTTTGAGTTGGCGAGAAGACATCCAAGATGAGATGGCAGAGAGACATTCAGAGACTCGGCCCAAAACCACTGGGGACAACTCTGGGTTTGATAGATAGATTTGAGTATCATCCGCATACAAGTGATACTGAAATCTGAAAGAGCTAATTAGTTTGCCAAGAGAGGAAGTATAGATAAAGAAAAGCAGAGGACCTAAGACTGAGCCTTGCGGAACTCCGACTGACAGAGGTAGTGAAGAGGAAGTAGAGTCAGAGAAGCGAACACTGAAAGAGCGATCAGATAGGTAAGATGTGAACCAGGAAAAGGCTGTATCATTAAGACCTAGGGAGTGTAGTGTTTGTAGGAGTGTGATCCACAGTGTCAAACGCAGCAGAAAGATCTAGAAGAATAAGTAATTACCTTTAGACTTAGCAGTTACCAGATCTTTCACCACTTTAGTCAGTGCTGTCTCAGTGGAGTGTTGGGAGCGAAAGCCTGACTGAAGCAGGTCTAAAAGGGTGTGAGAGTTAAGAAAGTTTGTAAGGCGAGAGTAGGCAAGTCTCTCGAGTAGCTTGGAGAGGCATTGTAGCTGAGAGATAGGATGATAGTTAGAGAGAGAGTTAGGGTCAGAATTGTGTTTTTTTTCAGAATGGGAGTAATCACTGCATCTTTGAGCAGAGAAGGAAAAGTACCAGTAGCAAGAGAGAGATTGCAGATTTTAGTTAAGGTTGGAATAAGCACAGGAGATAGATTGTTAATGACTTGTGCAGGTATTGGATCAAGAGGAGAGGTAGTAGAGTAGGAGGATAAGAAGAGTGTGGATACTTACTTTTCATTTGTGGGCTTAAATGAAGAGAAAGTGCCAGAGGGTTCAGGTGGGTGAAGAAAGAGTGTTAGAGGTTGTGGAAGAGCATACCATTTCATCTCGGATGTTATCTATCTTGTCCTTAAAGTAGGAGGCAAGTTCTTGTGCACTGATGGTAGCCGGTGGGGGAGGAGGGGGAGGGTACAGAAGAGATTTAAATGCGTTAAAAAGTCGCTTAGAGTTGGTGGCATTAGAAGAGATGAGAGATTGGAAATATGTTTGTTTTGCCGTGTCCAAAGCATTGCAGTAGTAGGAGAGGTAGCTAGTCTTATATGTGAGAAAATCAGTCATATTACGAGATTTGAGCCATTGGCGTTCTACTTTACATGACTGATTTCGTAGTTGTCTTGTTGTTTTGGAGTGCCACGGTTGGCATCTAAGACTACGTGGGGTGTAATGGGTAGCTGGAGCCACTTCATCAAGGGCTGTTTCAAGAGTCTGGTAGAGGTGGGAAACAGCAGAGTCAGGAGAGGTAAATGTTGAAATTAGTGAGAGCTGTTGTTGCAGAGAGGTGGAAAGTTGTGGAAAATTAATAGCATTAGTATTTCTGCGGGTTAGAGTAGGCTTGCATGATTTCAGTGTCAGTGAGCTTGGGGTAATGGAGGAGAGCGAGAGGTTGATGAGCTTATGATCAGAGACAGGGAAGGGAGTGTTTGTAATATCAGAATCTTAGCACAGCCTGGTGAAAACAAGGTCAAGGCATGATATATCATATATCTATGATGTGTGGTAGCCAATTAGGTAAACTCCTGCTATTTTCCTCCACTTCTTTAATTTAAAATAAGACCTGCTCTTAATAGTAACTTTTATAAAACAATAAGGAGAATCATATCTTTCCTAAGCGCAATCAATCATCACCTGACATTCACGGTCTTGGTTAGACCACCACACCATCATCATCATCCGGGATTTACCATGAGAAAGCCCACTGTTTTCATGGGAATGTTTATGAAATGCTGGGCGTTCCTGTGGGCGCACCCCCCCGGCCTGCGCACCCCCTGGCCTGCTGCCCTCTGCCCCCCCTGCCCCCACCCGCAGTGTTGTGTGCGAGCATTCGGTGAATAATCTATTTGCCGTGGCCGCTCACACACAGTGCATAATGACTATGCGCATGCGCAGTCCCCAAAAATCGCTCCCCTGTGAGTACACGCGGGGGAGTGTGGAAATTAGAATAACTCCCATTATGAGGTAAGTGAAGAAATGTATGTTTGTGTAGTTTGTTTGATAACCTTATGTATAAGTAACATTATTTCATACTAAATTTGTCAAAAACCAACAAATGTAGGGACTAACAGAGCAAGCAGCAACAGAACAATTTATATAGGGAAGATCAGTCTAACAGCCTCTAACTGCTGCACTCATTATAGATTGTAGGAGTGAAGACCAGAAGAGAGACTGTTGAAATAATGCAGGATATAATACATAATGTTTATAAATGATCTTGTGTGAGATATGAGTGTATGCTGGATATATTTCTTAGGTGTATGTAACAGGATTTAGATAAAGATTAAATGTGGGGTGAAAAGTACAGTATAGAGTTAAGGACGACATTCAGTAGGTATCGTAGGTGCAGAAGCTACGATTACTATGGGGCACTGGCCTGGCCCTCCCCCTGTACATAAACACACACCTCAATTGTGTGTTGTTCCCTGTGGCTTCTCCTCTATAATCAGTGTGCTGCTGCTATAGGCACATTTGGTGTCAGTGTTCTACTGTCTCCTCACTGATGCTGGGAGGAGGCATGGCATTGCTTAACCTGACTCCTCCAGGTATCAGTAAGGAGGGAGAGACATGGAACCATCTGGGAAACTGACAGCAGATGTGGCTTTGCTTAAAAAAACAGATGCCAAGGGGCTATGCCCCCTGACTGAAACACAAAGAGATAATTAGTTTGCCAAGAGATATATTATATACAGAGAAAAACAGAGGGAATAGGGCTTAGCTTTGGTACAGTATGTTATTTTTATAGAGTAAGCAGAGAGGAGGTAAGTCCAAAGAGTGATTTGATAAGTAGGATGAGAACCAGAATTGTACAGTGTCATGAAGACCTAATTATGGAAGCAGATGTGAACAGCTGTACACTCTAAATCACAGCACACCATTGGCGGATCCAGGATAAAATGACAGGGGGGGGGGGCACCATGATAAAAGAGGGTTTGGGTGGGGGAGGGGCGGTGTTAGTGGTGCCAGTGTACATGCTAAGAGAGCGGCAGAGAGAGGGTGGGAATGGGATTAAAAATAGGCCCTGGCATTTAAAGTATGCAGGCCCACCATGGCAGCAAAAGTGAAGAATGTAGCTGTGCGTGCGCCGAAGGCGCGCTCCGGAAAAGGGGTTGTGGCCGTTTAACATCGTTGAACATCGGCGCCGTGCTACTTCCGGTTTCTACGCTCGGCAAACTATCTAAAATAAACTAACTTAACTCCATGCCAACATGGATAGTTCATACCCCCACTATCCATGTTGGCATGGAGTTGATTTTAGATAGCGTGGCAAGCGTAGCGAGCCACTGAGCCCGCAGTGTGGGCGAGCAAAGCGAGCCCCGCAAGGGGACTCAGACGCACGGCTCCATACTGGCGCCGTGAAACTACACAAGTACCTCACTTATATATACAGATGTATATAGTTTTACTGACCTCTAGTACTTCTGTGTACACAGCATTTAGTACATACTGTAGAGCTTTAAAAGTTTTCTGCATATTCTGTCTTACCCAGGGCTGCCGAGAGGTCTATTGGAGAATCTCAAAATTTGGGAGCATGGACTATCTGTGGGAAGTGTGACCATGACACCTTATGGAAAAATTGAGTAAAAAGGCAGAGGCTCCACAGCAGCAGCAGACCCTTCTCATTCCAGCACACTGCAGTGAGTGCTGTGCTGCAGCTGCTGCTGCCGGGCAGGAGGGAGAGAGTGGGTGCGGCAGATCAGGTCCCCAGCTGGACCTCTGCATCAAGCCCGGGTAATTAGTACCCACATCCCCCCTCTCAGCGGCCATGGTCTTACCTGTTTTTACTAAAGCTTCACCTTAGTTCTAAACTGACCTAAAACCCAGATGAGTGCTTTATTTTGTGTGTGTGTGTTTTTCCATTTGCACAAATTGTCAGTATCTTCATATCGTCTCCACTTTTATTTAATTCTGGAATAATTCCAAAAGCCATTGTTTCTGTTCTTGTCATTATTTAAATGTTTTGAAATACCCAAGGCAATCACTTTGTTTCCTATTGCTATCTCATTAGGCATATTGTGTTACAACAACCGGCCCCCAAGAACAACCGAAAAACAAAACAACCCCTCCTCACAAAAAATTACAACCTTCAATTATGATAGAATAAATAAAACTATTAATGTAACTACTGCCCACACCATAGCTGCTAATACTTCATCACCTACAACATAACAAACAAGCATCAACAAAGTTTCCAATTAAATGGATGAAAGCTTTACATTATCTGAGACGCTGAGGCATTACTGTATTTACTTCATTACTACATGTGCTATATAACAGTGGATGCTTAACAAGAGCAACGTTTATGGCTCTCATTTAATGCGTTCTATTTTGCACATCCCCATATATCTCTTTACATTGCATACACACAGTTCTTTATTATTATTATTATATGTCATTTTTAAACAATTTGGCGATTTTTGTTCCTATGGGCTATACTTGTTAGGCAACAGACTTTAAAACCACCAATTTTCTGGTGGTTTGCTTGTGGGACTTTATACCTCAATTACATTTATCGCAATGATATTATGTTTAATGTTATTATTATTATTTTAAACTTGACAGGCAAAAAAACCTGTAAATCAGTTACTGTGGAAATAAAATATAATTCTGTAGGTCCTCACTTTTCACTTTGGATAATTACCATCAGAATATTAATTATAGTAAGTCCGATCCTTTATAGGGCAGAGCTTTCCATAAAGCTTGCTTTTGATTACATTATATAAAATAACAATCCACACAAATGACTCCACTGTGGACCTTGTGTATGTTCAGATGCAATAATATGCATAGACACGGGGTGATGCTAAATGTGAACACTGTTGGTTTAGAGATATTCTAATGAAGTCTTCCCATATAATCACTTTTGCTAAATGGAATTTTTTCAATATAATTGTATTCTGTACTGCATTCATTTATTGGGAAAAGCATTTCATCTTTATGAAGCTGAATAGAAGGTGCAGAAAAGGATGATTTCTAGACAGCTCAGAGATTGCAACTCAGATGTCCTGGAAAAAAAAAAAACACCCTGCAAATCCCTCAGACCTGACAGATTCCGTTACCATGAGAACTGCAGATATTTCCATTGTGATGGGTTGCTCCAGCTGCCATCTGTTACACCCATTTGATTAGGAAGTACAGTTCAGCCAGAACACATTTTTTTCCATCACACCTCTGTCCAAAGTCATGCATTAGAAGAAATGTTTCCTTTTATTCTTATATGCTAAACTCTGTGGTTTAACATCATTACAAGAGGCTGGAAAGACTCATTGAAAGGCAGAGAGATGGGTCACCGAGTCACCAAGCCTGTAGGAGGAACAGAAGCTTTCTAAAGAGCACTTGTTCATGGAGGAAAATGTCTTCCAGAATATATATATATATTTATTTATATATATATATATATATATATATTATAGGCCATCCTCAAAATTAATTAAATTGTGTAATAAGTTAAAGGCTTGCTAGCCATATTCATTGTTTTTCTCTGTCTCTGGTCCTGTAATTGTCCTGTCTTAGAACATGCTGTACAAGAGTTCCATGGTTTCCTTTGTATATATTACATTTATTTATCCTAAAAAATCTTCAGCCCACCTCATTCATCAGTGGAATTCTCCTGTTAAGAATTGAAGTTATTTACAAAGTGGGCAGTGTGGCTAGCATTGCTATATTATAGAACCTTATGGGGTCAATTAACTATGGCAGTTTACATGCTAGCCTGGGATTCCAGTAGGTGCATCAGTTCCAGCCAACACTCCAACAGCATACTTGCCTATATTGGCTTTTGTTTACAAAATGAACTCCAATATGGCTCCATGTGATAGGGAATAAACTTGTTGATGTCTTTTTTGACCCCTTTAATAAATACTTTTCAAATATATAGTAAGGCTCATCAAAATAATGACAGACGAAGGTTGACATTAAGAACAAGAATGAAGACAAGACAACCACATGTATACCATAATATAATCATTGGTGTTCAACACTCCCAAATACACATAAGTACACCTGTATGGACGGAGTCCAGTTTTTCAGAGGGGCTACAGTATATGCCCTAATCAATTGTATGGAAAGCGCACCCAACTAATATAACCTTATACATTCACAAAAATATCCATTCTTTCTGCTAAAGCAAGCCAACTCCAGCTAATGCTGAAAAACTAAAGAACACTCCACCAAATAAGTAAAAACCATGACCATGCACTGTAAGTGTTGGAAATGATGTGTGTGTAGCCATTGATTCTGTAGAGTTATATAGGCACACCAGCAGATGACTCAAACTATGATCAGCCCAGTTAATTAGCAATGTTGGTTTATTGATAAATAACAGTTATAGCTGTACTCACTGTTATATGTAGGCTGGTCATTAAGTAGAGCATGAGAGGAGTGGGGTTTTATACAGCTCATCAGCCAGTGAGTATATACTGCAAATGGGTAATGGTGCAGGAATGGTGGAACAGCTTTGTAGCAAGTGATAACCAAGTCTCTCAAAAGTGCAATGTCTCCCACCATGTCATTCTTCCCATAAAATACAAGATGGCCCCTGCACATGCTCAATAGTGATCATGGAACCATCTTGGGAAAGGGGGTGATAACCTTAATGGAGAACAAGAAGACTCAAATTAGTGCAGTCCTTTGCCTAGCTTGGATTTTCTTTCACACCAATCTAATGGTAACTTTGGCTACTGGATGTCACTGGGCTCGTTGAATTCAGTTTATGCAAATTTCTCATCACACCTCTGGGTTGCTAAAATCTGAGCTTACATAAGACTGCTGTTGTTCTTCCATGGTGATAGTCTTAGCTGCTGGCATGTTCAGTGATACATACTTTTTCTGCATTTCAACTTACAGCTTGTCTATGACTTGTGCAGTTATATAACATCTATAGACTTGATAAGTGTTTTGGTATTTGGATTCCATAATCTGTAACCTTTGCTTTCATCATAGTAGCCAAGCATGATGCACTTTACCGATTTGGAATATACATTTTGCCTTTTTTCATGTGGTATAGGCCATACCAAATGTTCTGAAATGCCTTACACTTATTTTTGCCCATACTTCAATTCGTGTTATGTCCTTTAATGTATGAGAACAGTTTTTGAGATAGACTGCGAACCCAATACTGGTACAATGCCTGTTGTGCATGTCTTAGCTGACATCTTTCCATATATAATAGAGTTGACATATTGGTCGGGGTTTGCGTCTGCACAGGCAAAAACCCTGACTGCGAAACGGCCATGGCGATTTGCAATGTTGCCAGGCCATTTGCACGGAGTGGTGTGGGCCGGGGGCATGCTGTGCATTCCCATGGGATTATGGATGGGACAAGGTGTGCCGGGAGCAGGCGGCTGACATCACATGACTGATTTCGTCCCGCTGCCCGCAGTCAGTCTCCACTGACTTATATTTGCAAGGGCAGGGGAAATCCTTCGATGGTCGGCAACCCTACAAGGATTTCCCCTGCTGCGGACACATGCGAGGGCATCTGTCTTCATGTCTACTTCTCCAAGGGGACACCTCTCCTCCCCTGCAAGTTTGAATCAGTTAATTGAAAGCCATCTATATCGCTTCTGTGGCTGGCTCCCCCTCCTAGCAGGACCTTGAACATAACACTCTATTTATTTTAGACATAATATCCATAAAATACATACATACATTCATACATACACACATGCATAAATATATTTATATAAGGTGTGCACCAACATTTATCTTGCCTCCGGTAAACTGGGACAAACTTATGCCACTGCTCTGCAATGTATAGAGAATACCTGGCTGGTGTCTGGGAAGGGACTATGCTAGGGGTGGGCAATCAGCGGCCCTCCAGCTGTTGATGAACTGCACATCCCAGAATACTTTGCATCGGTTTCATCATGGCCAAATAGCAAAACTAAGGCAAGGCATGATGGGATGTGTAGTTCATAAACAGCTGGAGGGCTGCTTATTGCCCACCCCAGTACTATGCAGACACATAGATATTTTCTTATGAAAGGGTTATGGGATTGCCACATATGAAACTAACTACAACTTAGTTGCTGCTGCACTTTACACTTTGGGGAGTATTCAATGCCATGGTGAGCGCATGGCAGCGAATCCTGTTTTTGATTCGCAGTGCGCTCGCCATGATTTTTCACTCCCCTTCACTTCGCTGCCAGACGCCAGCCCACACTATTCAATGCGTCAGGGGCTCGCTGCCCCTGACGGCGAATAGTGTGAAGAGTGACGAATCCCCCTGCGCAGATGCTCCATGCCTGTCTGGAGTCTGCAGGGGGATGGGAGGGACTGGTGTCGCGGCGGGGGGGGGGGCGCGCTGATGCAGGCGGGAGCCTCCGCACAGCCTGGGGACAGGTCCAGCAGCAGCAGAGCCTCCGGCTCAAGCAGTCCCAGCGCTGACATCACCGTGCTGTGGCTGCCGGAGTCAGAGGTCTGCTACTGCTGGAGCCGTCCCTGTCAGCTTGTCCCCCGCATATCTCTCCCCCCTCCCGTCCCCTCACCTCCCTCCCCTCACCTCCCTCCCCTCACCTCACCCCCAGCAGAAGGGCTTGCAGGGTGCTGCTGGGGTCGGAGCCGCTGCACTCACTGGTCCCGATCATCGGGATCAGTGTGCAGTGAATATATGAATATTAATGAGCGGCTCCGGCTCCCAGCCCCCTGCTGGCGAATGTGTAAAAAAAAAAAAAAAAAAAAATATTGTTTAAAAAAATATATATATATATTAAAAATATATTCATGTGCTGCAAGTATATGAATAAAAATAGCATGTCCCTTCATAGGAAAAATATTCTGATTTTTTAACACCAAAAAAAAAATTAAACACGCTTTAATTTAAAAGATCACATTACAGTTCACCTAAAAAAGATGACGAATGCTAAACGGAGAATCATGGCAAAAATCAATGGAGAAAGCAGTTTTCCATTTGAGCATTGAATACACTGTCGGCGAATTCCACTAAAAACCCCATTGAAAATCACAGGCGAATTGTGGAGAATAATTTACGGCGAATCGGCAGACATTCGCTGTTCATTTGTGGCGAATTGCCTCCATTGAATAGGGAGAATTGTTTTTTCTAACAGAAAATTCGCTGTAAACCCAGCGAATTGCCAGATTCACTGAAAAAAACCGGCGAATCTGAGGCATTGAATACTGGCCTTTGTGGCATATAAGTACTGCACGTTTTCACTCTATGTTTTTAATGTTCTTAAAATATGTGACAAATCTATTTATACCAACCATGGACGCAGTCATTGAAGTACTGAGTATCATGTTTTCCAAGAATACCTCAAGGATGAGATTGGAGCTCTTTAAGGGGCTCTTCTATCTAGGCTCTGTTACTTGGAAGCCAAGTAGTGACTCACATTAGCTTCTGAAGTTAATATTTATTTTAATAAAATAACCATCAACATCTCTGTGTCATCCCTGCACTTAAACAAAAATACATCTAAAGGATTAAAAGTAGAAATACATGTTCCACTTAGTTGCCAAGAGATCACTATCATGCCACGTCTTTCATCCTCTAAATTGCTTTGCTGTTATTTTTGTGGCTTCACTATTTACCAGATATCTGTTTTACAAACATGGACTGTGGAAGTGGCTGACAGCAGATATTAACAGTACGTTCAGTATGGGGTACAAAGTAGTATTTAAGATATTAAAAAAGTGAGTCTTGGCACAGCAGTGTCTTTGTTAAAACAATAAGAAGGAAGCAGCTTACCCCTGGGGATGTGCTCTGCGCTACGGTTCTCTGTAAAGGTTAATGCTTGAGGCATGAATACAAAGCAAAGTCAGAGTAAATTTTCAGTTTGCAATATTGCAAACATTATATTGTTTACTTGCAATACCTACAAAATGTAATCTCTGAAGAGGAGAGAAAAATAATCTATCTTAATTAGCAAAATTAGCAAATCCATAAAAAATTAATATTTTATCAAGAAAGTTTGTCTAAAATGAATAGCATATTATACAGTGATTGGGACGCTGTTTCTGCATTGAGTCCAGGGGGCATATTTAGAAAAAGTAGATTTTGGGTCTCTTTAAAATTGACCAAAGTAGAACCAATATCCCCACAAAATTGACTACAGTGTCTCTTTTTTAAATAGATAATTTACTTAGAGAAGATTTATTTGTTCCATTTGTCTGTCGGTGGTGCATTGGTTTCTATTTTAAATTCTATTTGTAGTTCTAAATGTGCATTTCACCCTCAATAGAACCAAAAATAAACTTAAAATGGACTCAAAAGTAATTGAAAATGGACACAAAATCAACAAACTTATAAATAAGCATTCCTATTGGCCAAAACAAGTCACATGCATTGTATTACCTGCAAACTCCTTAAATCCTGGGCTAATAGGCATATTCACATTTTTTTATATAGTTTTTGTGCCTTTTATAAGTGATTTATGCAGCCAGAGTGCCCCACATACTTCTCTCTCATTTTTTCCATCATATTGAGGTTTCAGACAATTCCACATGAATTAAAATCAAACAGAACTGCTTCTGATGGTTCTATTGAAATGGTGATTTTGGTGCAATTTTTGGTTCTATTAAGATTCTATTTTAAAAATTGACTGTTAGTAAATTTGCTTTTCCTATTTATGTCTATAGGAAAGTACCAATGGTCTATTTAAAGTTCTACAACTTATTGATAACTCAATCAGACAATTAGATAACCTGGTTCAAAAAAGGAGTGGATTTAACCCCAATTTACTCCATGGCACTTCTCCAGTCAGGGGCTGGCTGGCAACTTTTAGCCTAGGGGGCAAGTCCAGAGCACTGGCCCATAATCAGCCAAGTCACCGTCGGAAGGAATGCTTTTGCGCGCCGTAGGCGCGCCGAAAAATTAGGGGCGTGGCCTATCATAAGGGGCGTTGCCTGTACCATGATTGTATTGTGTACCTGCAGATTGCACATTTTAGCGAACCTTGTAATACCCATTACACATAAAGCCACATGCCGTAATGCCAATTACACATTATGCTGAACACCATGATGCCAGTTACACATTACGCCCAAACACTGCGATGCTAATTACTCAATACACCGCACACTGTGATGCTAATTACACATTATGCTGCACACCTTGATGCCCATTACACCCCATACTGTGATGGCAATTACCCAATGCTCCCCACACCGTAATGTCCATTACGCCCCATACCATGATGCCCATTACACCGCACAATGTGATGTCCACAGTGCCAGATATGCCCCCACAGTGCAAGATATTCCGCCACAGTACCAAATACACATATGCCCCCACAGTGCCAGACACAAATGCCGCCACAGTGCCAGATATTCTGCCACAGTGCCAAATACGCATATTCCTCCACAGTGCCAGATATGCCCCCAGAGTGCCAGAGACACATATGCCCCCACAGTGCCAGAGACACATATGCCCCCACAGTGCCAGAGACACATATTCCCCCACAGTGCCAAAGACACATATGCCCCCACAGTGCCAGAGACACATATGCCCCCACAGTGCCAGAGACACATATGCCCCCTCAGTGCCAGAGACACATATTCCCCCACAGTGCCAAAGACACATATGCCCCCACAGTGCCAGATATGCCCCCACAGTGCCAGAGACACATATGCCCCCACAGTGCCAGAGACACATATGCCCCCACAGTGCCAAATACACATATGCCCCCACAGTGCCAAATACACATATGCCCCCACAGTGCCAGACACATATGCCCCCACAGTGCCAGATACACATATGTCCCCACAGTGCCAGATACACATATGCCCCCACAGTGCCAGATACACATATGCCCCCACAGTGCCAGATATGCCCCCACAGTGCCAAATACACATATGCCCCACAGTGCCAGATACACATATGCCCCCACAGTGCCAAATACACATATGCCCCCACAGTGCCAGATACACATATGCCCCCACAGTGCCAAATACACATATGCCCCACTGTGCCAGATACACATATGCCCCCACAGTGCCAAATACATATATGCCCCCACAGTGCCAGATATGCCCCCCACAGTGCCAGATACACATATGCCCCCACACAGTGCCAGATATGCCCCCACACAGTGCCAGATATGCCCCCACACAGTGCCAGATATGCCCCCACACAGTGCCAGATATGCCCCCCACAGTGACAGAAACACATATGCTGGGGTGAGGGAGGGGGGGGGGGGGAGAGCGCTTACCCACTCGCTAGCTGCGGGCCGTGCTGCGGCTGGATCAGCTTCTCCAGCCCTCCTGCGCTGGCCGCGGCTTCCAGAACACGGCCGCGGCTACAGGAAAATGGCCGCCGGCCTCCTGCACTGAGAACATGTCCTCAGTGCAGGGGGCCGGCGGCCATTTTCCTGTAGCCGCGGCCGTGTTCTGTAAGCCGCGGCCAGTGCAGGAGGGCTGGAGAAGCTGATCCAGCCGCAGCACGGCCCGCAGCCAGTGGGTGGGTAAGCGGCCCGGGGGGCATATGGCACTCTGTCCCCCGGCCCAGCCCGCCCCTGTCTCCAGTTGTTTCCAAAAATTCAGTGCTTTAGTTGACAAACATTGACCCAACTATGGTTTACAATTCATTTGATACATTCAGGTTCCTTCTGCAATATACACAGATGAATACAATCTAGGTATGCATCTTATCACAGCGATATAATAGTCTGATTCAGAGGAGAATACAGATATAGCCATGGCTGAGTGTATTTTTGGGCCAGATGCACTAAGCTTCAAAAGTGATAAAATGGAGAGTGATAAACAGCCAGCCAATCAGCTCCTACCTGCCATGTCACAGGCTGTGTTTGAAAAATGACAGGTAGGAGCTGATTGGTTGGTTGTTTATCACTCTTCATTTTATCACTTGTGAAGCTTAGTGCATCTAGCCCTTTGTCTGGTGCATCCTTATACACCAACATCAGTCGCATCATCAACACTAATTGCACCAGCCATTCGCAAGGTGCAATTTCCTGTCTGACTATGGCCTCCTATGTGAATAACGGTGTGTCTCTTTATTAATCACTATCAGCTACACTCACATAACGCCAACATCTTCTTGTGTCTTTTTAGCCACCACTCGGTTATCTCCACTTAGTGTCCTGGAGCAACCCCTGCATTTCTGCTACTCTGTTAAGTTTAAGTTTGTTCTGTGGCTCCTTATGTACAAAATTGCATGCTAAAGATGCATTGCTAGGTGCGCAAACTTTTATCACCAGTCAACTGCAGTGAATTGATTATACATACCGTATATACTCGCGTATAAGTCGACCCGAATTAAGACGAGGCACCCAATTTTCCAACAAAAAAACTGGGAAATCTTATTGACTCAAGTGGGACCCTCACTCGAGTATAAGCCATAAAAAATGTTCTGAAAAAGTAGGCTTATACTCGAGTATATATGGTACAAAAAGCAGATTGTACCTGAATGGGGTTCTATTTCAGTCTTGACTAATTATTAATATGACTGATCCTACTTTCCAACTTGTGTGGTACTGTGAATGTTTGGCATTTTTTTATTTAATCTACTTCTTACTTAATAACTTAAATCTTGTAATATTTTTTATGCGACATACCTCCCTTTTGCTAAAAATGTTATCAACGAAAATGTACTAACATTTTTAATTGTCAGTTGGTGCATTTTGTTCAACAAAAGACAGAAACAGAACCAGCTACCTTTATTGTACTGCAGCTCTACCTTCCATAAGCAGGAAACATCTGTGCTTTAATCTTCTTTGTGTGCCATTTGTTCAACATAGAAAGAATAGAACCAACCTATTATTTAGAAATCTTTTGCTCAGCTTGGGTCATGTATTCAACAGCAAATACATTGTCTTATAACTAACACAAGTTGAATATTAGAAGTGAACTTTGGTTCTGTAGTTGATGTTTCTAAGCAAGTCTTTATGGAAGTCTGTAAATTGAAAGCATGTTTCTAAGGCAACCTTTTTTAAGAATGCAGTCTTCATCTCTCAGGAACCCGACAAATTCTATGAGTTTACCTGTGAATAGTCTGTTTTTCCTCAGTGACAAAACTTCATGACTGCTTTCCATCATATGTAGGTAGTCTATTCTTCTAAAACAATAGGCCCCATCCTAAAAGTTATGTAAACCGCACGGCGGTCACTGCAATATTATTCTGTATAATAGTGTGTTTATTTTATGCAATAAAGAATGTGGGCATGAGCCTAATTTATGCATATGCCAACACTACATAATATTATATAGGATTAGCTAGAGTTTAATTGGACAAATTAGCTTTTTGACAATTTAATCACTATACTTTATAACAGGCATGTCCAAACTGTGGCCCTCCAGCTGTTGTGAAACTACACATCCCAGCAGGCCTTGCCGCAGTTTTAGCATTCCCTAATAGCAAACTGTGGCAAGGCATGATGGGGCTTGTAGTTTCACAACAGCTGGAGGGCCATAGTTTGGACATGCCTGCTTTATATAGAAAGCTAAATCCTCCATGCCTTTTTTGTGGTGAAGTACTGCCAGTGACCACTAGAGGCCACTTGATAGACCAAATTACTCCTTAAAAGAAAGTCAAATGAAAATTATATGTTTCAAACTTCCTGGATATGGACAGAGGGAGCTGTGAAGGCAGAGATTTGAGGTAGAAGCAGATAGGGACTTATGCTGGTCACAGATCAGACCATCTTTCCTCCAACCATCCAACTTGTTGCTTGGATGGAATAAAAATATGGTACTGGATGGAAGCACAGGACAATCAGAAATGTGCTCACAAACCCAGGAAAATGGACAAAAACATTCAGTCAAATTGTTTAAATCAAACAGGTTCAACTATAGTACTGTGTCTGGGTGACAGTTTTTGTCTTTTTCCAGATTTTGGTAGCAAATGTCTGAAGTAAATATTACATTTGCTCCCATCCAGTACCATATTTTTATTCCTTCCAAGCAACTAGTTACATGGTTGGAGGAAAGTTGGTCTGATGTGTGGCCAGCATAAGCCGTCATTTTGACAGGCTTTTAACTAGTATGATATATTATAGCTAGGTATATTAGTTATATTATACAGTTGTAAAATGTGAAAGATGGGAACAAGCTTATGACCACTGTACCTAGCACCATGTGTTAAGTTGAAATAACATTTATCATTATGGATAAAAAATTGACAACTTACCAATTACAACTTCAATTAACATACAAATCTTTCTGTTTTATGGCTTAATTCAAACCAGATTCTCAAGGTTCCTCTCATGCTGCAGCCTTTCTAGGGGATACTTTTCACAAAACAAATCTTACAGCTTTAAAATGTTTAGTAGATTGATAACATTTAAGTCTACAATAACACATTTTAGTTTACATCTCTTGTCTTTTCATATATTTCTGTTACAGTTTAGTAATATATACTGTATAGTTATGTCCATATAATTTATTATTTATTACCAGTTATTTATTTAGCTAACACATATTCCGCAGCGCTTTACAGAGAATATTTGAACATTCACATCGGTCCCTGCCCCAGTGGAGCTTACAATCTATATTCCCTACATGCACATGCAGACATTCTAGGGTTAATTTTGCTGGGCACCAATTAAACTACCTGTATATTTTTGGATTGTGGGAAGAAACCCACACAAGTCCGTACTGCCCTAATTTCCCCATAAATCATTGTACAATGTACTGGCCAATACAGTATATACACAGTTTGCTTAATTTATTTTCACATGATAAAACTAATGTTACTTCAAATAGTATTAACATTTACAAATCTCCAGATAAAATGGGTAGAAAGGACCTGCACTTAGTAGGATCTTCATTTATTAAACTGTCCATATAATGAAGTATATACAGGTGACAAATTCTGCTTTCACTTTCTTGCCCTCCCTGTTGAACTTAGGGCATGTTTAAGCAAGGCTTGCTAAGCAGCATCCATTGCTGCATAGTGAGCCCTGAAATGTCGCCCGCCTAAAAGTCCACCCCACTCCCCGACTCCGAATCCCCTCGGTACCATTCGAGGGGATGTATGCGAACACATCCCCTTGCATACGACTGAAGGGGAGAAAAAATTATTCTATAGTCACCGACCATCAAATGATTTCTCTCCCTTTTGGAAATAAAGGTCAGTCTAAATGGGCGGGGGCGGGTGCTGATGTCATGCTGATATCATGCTGCCCACCCCCAGCAGGCACCGGCATGCTCGAGTTCCCAGGGTAACACCCAGCATTATAATGTGGATGCCATCGGTCCCTGATGCGAGTATGCTGGGGTCCGAGTGTTAGTGAATCAGGCCCTTAGTTAGAATCTAACGGGAGGTATAAGTGTAACTTTATTTACATTATTTTTTTTTAACCAGTTGCAGGAATAAAAGGAATACATTGGACATCAAAAATGTGTATGCCTACTGGGGAATTGAATTAATGTTTAACAGATAAAATTGAACAGAATACATGCCCACACCATTAGGTCCGCATGACACCTGGTCATTGACATATATTTATTTGCCCACATGTGTTTGCTGTTGCACAATCCCTACTTTCTGTTCTTATCTGAGACTGTTGCAATGTATATGATTTATTTGTTGTATTTCATCCATGGTAATGCCTTCTGCATTGTGTGCTCTGATATACAGACTAGAAATGACTTGACTGTCACTTTTAGTTAGCTTCCCATTTTATTGTCACATTATTTCATCTTCTGGCAACATAGTCTGGCTCTGACCACCTGGCTGTGGTTGGCTGACTGCCTTTAGCTTGCTCAACCTCAAAATACCCTACATACAGTTTTGTATGAAAACTCAAGTTGTCTATGGCATCATTCCCACTAAGTCATGTGCCTCTGTTTCATTGAAATGTATAAATTTGGTTCTCGAATTAGATATATATGGCCATCATATATAAATACAGGAACAAGGATTTATGTTATGCCTGGTAGTCTGAGGGAACTTCACCACATGATGACTGGTTTCCATATTACAGTGTGACACATTGGGGTGATACTGAATGCAGCTTTTGAATGGCATAAGGGTAACTGTGCTCCTGCTAGTAGTAACAAGTCTATGATCTAATAAGTCAGAATTTAAAAATAAATAAAAATAAATAGTTTAAATGTAAACTTTAATGTAACTATTACAGCTATTTCCTAATGATTATGCAAGCATTCTTTCACCTGGCCATATATACAGAAAGCAACACACAGTATACTTGTCACTATTGTACATAGCTTTTTAATGCACACTATCAGCCACTCCATACATAGGAGATTTTTATGAAACACTCATGTCAAGTTCTAAAACAGGTTCCTAAATGTTTACAGTAGACATAGCACCATTTGCCTTAAGAGGGTCTATAGCTACAGAACACTTTGCAACCAAAGCTCTACCTCAGCCACTAGGAAAACTTATTTTACACTCCATAGTCCATGTGGTCCTGACACAGAGGAGATAATATTGGCGTTATGTTGTTTAATTTACTTGCATTATACTTAAATCATGTTCCTCAAAAAATTCTCCCCCACTTAGGCCCACAACCTAGTTGTGACAACTGAAAACTGAGCTAACATGTTATCCATTAGTAGCAATGCAACTTTCTGTCTAATAGGCTTATCACTACTTGATTGAATAATTTACTTTAATTAATTAGCTTTACTTGTAGAATAGATGTTTATTAATAGAGTCTATTGGAACCTGAAACAATAGATACAGTATTAGCAAAAGAAGGACAATGAATGATAATTTAAGTAAACAGGTAAAGGTTACCCAGAAGTTAATAAGATAAATAACACTCAATGAACAGTAAGGGGTAAATTAACTATAGGTTGATTTTAATTGATTTAAAATTGATCTAAATTATGCATTTCAGAGGCTAAAAACTAGAGATTACTTGGTTTGGTTTCCAGGAAACTTATCCCACTCTCACCTCTTTCTGGTTTTATAAATATGATTACCACACTTAGAAAACAATTAACTTTTTCCAGTGGAATAACAATAACTATTATTCAAATAAGGATTTGATTGAAACATACCTGCAGTTAAAAATTTGGTACTTGTTTCCTAGCACGGCCACAATCGTAACTAATCGTGTCCCTTAATTAAGGGACACGATTAGCCCGATGGACCCGATTTCCTTTGAAATCAGGTCCATTTTGCCGGCTAGGAAACAAAAATCGGGGGCATCGCGTCGGTCGGGACCATTAACATTGGTCCCGACGCGACCGACGCGATGCCCCCGATATTTGCATTGACTTCAATGTTAAAAAATTTTTTAACATTGAAATCTTGTCGGGAACTGTAAAATATCGGGGGCATCGCGTCGGTCGGGACCATTAACATTGGTCCCGACGCGATGCGACGCGATGCACCCGATTTTTACATAGGATTCAATGTTAAAAAAATTTTTAACATTGAAATGGTGTAAAAATGTTTAAAAATGTGAAATGGGTCAATATGACCCATTTCACATTAAAAATGTCCCCGTCGTCGCCCCACGATAGACGGCAACCCGAAGCGTGGCGAGCGCAGCGAGCCCGCGAGGGGCGGCGGTACGCGTCCTCCGACCTTTTCATGCCCTACTATCCACTAGGGCGTGGAGTGAGAATAGAATAGTGTGGCGAGCGCAGCGAGCCACCGAGCCCGAAGCGTGGCGAGCGCAGCGAGCCCCGCGAGGGGACGCGGATACCTTCACAGGTAAACGCGTCCCTTCGCGGGCTTCACAGGTGTCCGTGGCGACGCCGACAACTGTGAAGCCCGTGAAGGGACGCGATTACCTGTGAAGGTATCCGCGTCCCCTCGCGGGGCTCGCTGCGCTCGCCACGCTTCGGGCTCGGTGGCTCGCTGCGCTCGCCACACTATTCTATTCTCACTCCACGCCCTAGTGGATAGTAGGGCATGAAAAGGTCGGAGGACGCGTACCGCCGCCCCTCGCGGGCTCGCTGCGCTCGCCACGCTTCGGGTTGCCGTCTATCGTGGGGCGCTGTGTACACGCTTCAATTTGGGGGGGTTTGGAATTTTTTTCATTCAATCCAATGTAAAATTGGGTCCCAGGGACCCAATTTACATTGGATTTAATGAAAAAATCGGGTCAAAAATCGGTCGGATCGGTCGATCGCATCGCATGCGACCAAATCGCATGCGATGCGATCGACCGATTTTTTTCAGCACGACCACCCCGATCTTAATCGGTGTGGCCGTGCTAGGAAACAAGTACCAAAAATTTATTGAATAGGCAAATTGTCATATACTATCCCAAATATTAAAAATACATATGTTATTGTGGGATCAGTGGTATCCACACAATTAGTTATAAGCAAATGTTATTGAAATTTTATATGTGCCTTATCTCATCTTGGGGGTTATTCTAGTCCATTCTTTCTGACAAAATCCTTCTTAGATGGACAAAACCATGTGCACTGCGGGTAGGGCAGATGTAACTTGTGCAGAGAGAATTAGATTTGGGTGGGGTTTTTCTTCAAAGTGAGATCTATATTGAAGTGTAAAATCATGCAGTCAGTATTTTCCCTGCACAGAAACAAAATAACTCACCCAAATCTAATTCTCTCTGCACATGTTACATCTGCCCCCCTGCAGTGCACATTGTTTTGTCCATCTAAGAAGGATTTTGTCAGAAAGAATGAACTAAAATAAACCCCCTTGTGAGGATAATGTGTCTGACTGCAACGGATATATATATATATATATATATATATATATATATATATATATATATAAAAGGAATGCTACTGTTTGATGTAATGTGTATAAGGGGATCTACTGTGTGGCATAATGTGTATAAGGGGAACTACTGTGAGATATAATGTAAATAACGGACACTACTATGCTGTGTTTTGTGAACAAGGGACACTACTGTAGATATACTATATTCTTTTAAACTGCATATGTTTGTGCCACTGCTCTATCGCTCCATTTTGCTAGCCAGCTTTAGGCCACTATTAGCTTATAATAGTGTATTAACAAATACAGGCCCACATTAGACCAAAAATGGTCTGGCACACACCTTCACTTAAAACCACATTAACACTAAAATATTATTTTGTAATAGCAATTTGTAAATGAGAGCACATAAGTGTTTCATCCCTGAAACACTGATTTAGATTAAAAGCAACCTTTAAGAAAAATATTAGGGAAGGTGCAGATACATTAACAATGTCTTGTTGCAATCCCCTGGTCCCCTGATGGTCGCGCCAGGGGATCGGGAATATTAAACATGTATAAAAATCCAGATCCCCCAATCCCAGCAGGTATCACAGAATTGTTACTTTTTAACATGCTTAATATCCCCGATCCCCTGTTGGATCACGATCATCGATGGTTGTTGACCGATGCATCTGGATGGCAGAACAGTGGTGCCGGACGCCAAGAGAATCGGAGGATTGCCCCGCGTTGATGTATGGCCAACTTATTAATGTCCATTTGGGAGTGGACATTTTGTGTAGAATCTAAATCCAAAAGGGGCATCAAAATAAAAAATCCCAAACCACAAATTAGCTGTGGAAAGCCAGCATGTAATTACAACTTGCACAACCCTAATATTTCCAGTAGAGCTATATATACCACTTGTGCAGCAGGGCATTACTAACCCATTTCCCTGGGCTCTCCTGCACTGATATCACACAGGGACTGTGCTGCCTCCTCCATAGTGTGAACAGGACCTAGGTCACTCGACCTGGGAAATCCCGGGTTGCTCAACCTGGGGTGGCGCTTTCACGCCCACCTGGACCCAGGTTGATGATGTTACGACCCGGCAATCACTCGGGTCATATCGAACGATGATGAAGGCTCACGTATATGTAAGGTTGCCTCAGAGCATCCAGATGCCGGTCTGCTCAGGGCAGAGTAGACAGCTGCCCGCCCCCTGTCCATTATGCCTCATTACCATGAGAAACCCTAGCCTTGGGGTAATGGGGCAGCCCGCCGTCCCACACCCCTTTCCACCCCCCGCCTGCAAGGTTGCTTGCATGCACCCATCGAACAATCAGTTCACCATGGCCGCAAACAACAACCACATGCAGTTGTGCAGAAATGCGCTTGTGCAATCAAAAAACATCGGTCCCCATGCGAATGAGCACCTATTGTGAATGGACCTGAATAAGGTACATTGTTTGGTCATTTGTAAAACCGCTCAGTGTGTATGCCAAATATAATTTGTCTGGGAGTTCTAGTGTGTGCCAGGCATTACTCAATTGTCAAAAATATAGCAATGTCTTCATGGGAGGCATTTCAAGGTGCTTACTTTAATACATTTTGGTCAAGGATATTTTTGTGTTTTGGATTTATTTACCTGGATTTATTTACCTGTTACTACACTATGGCCATTATTCTGGTTCACTCGCAAAGGCAAAGTCCTTCTCAAATGGACAAAACCATGTGCACTGCAGGGGGGGCAGATGTAACTTGTGCAGAGAGAATTAGATTTGGGTGGGGTTTTACTTCAAAGTGAGATCTTTATTGCAGTGTAAAAATAAAGCAGTCAGTACTTTTCCTGCACAGAAACAAAATAACTCACCCAAATCTAACTCTGCACATGTTACATCTGACCCCCCTTCAGTGCACCTAGGTTTTTCCACTTGAGAAGGAATTTGCATTTGCGAGTAAACCAGAATAAGGGCCTTCATTTTTTTAAACTTTAAAATGATCAGCAAATCTCTTTAATAATGTATTTGCAATAGGAGAAGTCCATTGGGTGTGTATCATTTTATGATTCTTTGAAAAATATTCAGTTCAGTAGAAAAATACTTTAATGTAATTTCTATATTTTTATACTATGAATAATTCATTTCATTTTTTCTGCAAACAAGCATTCTTTTTTACCGAACATATGTCTGAATCATTGACTAGATGAGGGCAATGCTAACTGAGCTCTTATACAATTCTGTTATCAAAAATCACAAAAATACACTCTAGTACCTAAGCTAACAAGTTGACAGTATAAGCAACAGAATTAATAACAAGACAGTGTTCTGAGACAAAATACAAAGGTCCAGAAACTTTTGAGGATCATCTCAAGCAGAAATAATTTGCATCTGTAATAAAAAGACAGCCTAGTAATGTTATAGTACTCAAACATCCTTTAGAAATAAGCACAGAATTATACAACTGTTTGACGATCTACCTAATTCTGTGTTGTTCGATAATTTCATGGGATGGATTGGCAATACAAGCCACAAGGAAGGCCCAGGTGAGTCCAAGGGAAGGCTTCCTGTAGGCCAATGCGCACATGGGGCCATGTGTGGCTGGGAGAGAGTAGAGGGTGACAGGCTGTTGGTGTGAGTACTTTAGGTAGTAGTGGGTGGTAGTCTGGGGGTAATTAGTTCTTATTTTTTTTTTAACAAAGGCTGGGTACACACCATAACAACTTGACAATGGACCCCTTGTTGCACCGGCAGTGCAATCAATTCAGGTTAGCATATCCACTTACCGATCAGATGCTCAATATGTCTAAACAATCTAAACTGTGACATCAGTTCCTGCAGCAAGTGTACATGCGATCGGAGGAACACGCATACACACAGCCACATACGCTCATATATCTGAACCACTGTCGCCATATATCTGGAAACAATGCATTCACAAACATATCTAGTGTACAAACTCGTTGATCCAGTTTAACTCAATATCAGCCTTAATTTAAGAAAAAAAGTCACACAGAATGAATAAAAACAATTTAATCTTTGTAATCTATCCTTTTTTTCCCTTTCTTTTCTTTTTAACTTTTTGAAGTACCGTAATAAAAGAAGCATTGATACTGTACTGTATTACATGAGACTTGTAACACTTTCAAATAGGTGTATTCACAATAGTATTTGGCTTCTCTTATCTGGTGTAACATTTTTCTGTAATTGAAAGTAAAATTAAGATTGAAAAAACAGTAATATGACATTTGATCTGACTCTGTGCCCACGAACTGTCCTTTGTCCCTTTTGCTACTGTATGGTCTATTTCCAGGCACCCACATGTTTGGGGTGATCCAGGAGGCCTGGAACTTTATAAACTATGTTAAAGACACGTTGTGGTTTGCCAGAGCCTAGAGCCTTTGCTTATATATTTAAACATAAAGTATTTTAATTATTAATGTGTTTTAATGGACATCTTTTTGTTATTGTGCAATAAAATAAATGATGGCATGTCCATGCAGTCATTCAAAGCTTCACCTGTGATCACCTGCTCTGCAGGTAAATGAACTTAAATAGAGCTAAAACGTATACTTTCTAAAAACTATTTTATTAAGTATTAACATCATAAATGTCCCTATTTCAGCATTTAATACTAGCCACACAATAAAAGTGTTGCACAATGGTAATTATGCACCAGTAGCAAATGCAGCATTTCATGAGGGCTGATTCCAAATGTATGCACTTGTACAGCCGCCCAGAGCAGCCCCCCAGTGATAATACTATAGTATTAATAAATATTAGTAATAGGAAGCCGAAGCTATGTATAGAAAGTGCGCATGGGATGGCAAATCACTAACACTATGATTTTATCTTGGTTAAAAATTGAATGATGACCAGATGACAGTTATACAGAGCAGAGATGATCTAGGACAATTTCTCTGTTGGAAGATTTCTTCTTTGTTTTTCTTCACAATTTTTCTAAAAGGTAAAAGAGCTTCTAAGGC
Organism: Crinia signifera; assembly: GCF_055691185.1. Classification (NCBI taxonomy): domain Eukaryota; kingdom Metazoa; phylum Chordata; class Amphibia; order Anura; family Myobatrachidae; genus Crinia; species Crinia signifera. The sequence continues at coordinate 282,743,826 of NC_139217.1, forward strand.
TTGATTAATGTCTCCTTTGTACGGCCTGCTTACCTGTTTTCTCTGTATGAAAGGGTACATGATAATTTTTGTATAGAGGTATTGGTTAAAACATTTACATGGTTTATGAATCTGTTATTATTTAAAGCATAACTGAAGATAAAATGAGCAGTGCTTTTGGAGAAAACTGAAAACTCTGGTTTTAAAGTGTCGGGACTTTGGACTTTGATTTGACATTTAGGGTAGGATGTATTAATTACAAAATGTATTAAAAATTCTGAAATTGTTTTCAGAGTATTGACCACATCGCCCATATGTATCAAGGAGCTTGTACCCAGTAGATGACATTAATTGTACCCAGTAAATGGCAATACCTAATAGAAACTTTTGGGCTTCTTTTTGCATAATTCCTGGAGAGGAATCAAATAGGATCACACCCAGTGTGCCCCGTGGCTCACACATGCACTGGCCATCAGCCGGTTGTTGGAAGAGTTGTCCTTTGTGATCTTATCTGCAATTGTACATGTACACTATATGATGTTATTTAATGCCACTAAGCATGTGATAAGCGGTGAAATGTATCTCATTGAAAATGCAATAAAGGACACTTCCTGCCCTTACACTGTTGCTGGTGCACCCATTCAGATTCTTCCATTAACTGCAACCCTAGGCACGTCTCTGTGACAGAAGAGTATGTATGCAGTATGAAATACAATGAGCATCTAAAAATGAGATCAGCTATTGAGTGTCAAGCTACAAATAGGTAATATTTTCAGATCTTCAAAAATGATTGTCAATTTCCCAATTCCTGTAGAGACCCATGTGAACTGTTTTTGTGATATCTATAATATCTGCTAAGATATCCTCTTATTAGTTTAGTAGCATATGCCAATTTCCACAAAAATAGCCCCATGGAAAGTTGTTAGAACATATACTGTTTGTCTACCATGCCAACAATGATGTTCAATTGGGATTTCTGATCAGTAGACCTTGCTAATTAAAAATAGTATTAATTATTCCCACATTGACCAATCAAGTGGCAGTGATCTCAGCTGCTCACATAATTAAATTGAAATAGAATTTATGATAAGAATTAAGTTACCATCAGGCCCTAGAAGGTGTTCTGGTTGCCTTAGCTAGGAAATTAGTGCATCACACATCCAAACAAAATATCAACAACAAATATGAAACTACAAACAATATTCTAAATAATGCCTTCATAAAAAAAACATGCAGCAACACATTGCAAATTTACAATATCCCAACAGTTTCTGCTGTATTAAACTTAAGAAAGATCAGCTCCATTTTTTAAAAATAAACAACATCCAGTTATTCTTTTGCTGTGTCCTCATCTCTCCGTCATCCTGCCATTCTGCTCCTTCACTTTGCACATGTTAAAATCAAAGGGATGAAATGTCAAGCTGTCTAAGTTAACAATGTTTCTTTGTCTTACATCACAGCTGTCTATGATGCCAACTTCTGTTGGCAATAATGCTACCCAGCTGGAGGAAAAAAATTGGTCTGCAGAACAAACATAATGGACAAAGCAAAGAAAAGTTGGGGTGGCAGGAATACGGAAATGGAAAAAATTGAGTAGCCATGGGAGGGAGACTTCTCTGTCTTGTTAAAATAACCTTTAAAATGAACATGAATAATGGTACGATTATGAACACAGACTTCGTAAATAAAATGTTCAAGGCCCTTTTCTTGATCTTCTTATCTTATATAATACTTTTGTATCTTGAAGAATGAACCATATTGAACATCACAATGCTGAAAATGCAATTCTTACATTTAAATTTTGAATTAACAGGTGTATTGACAGGAAGAATAACCAATAATAATTAATTATTCATTATTAATATATCATATTTATTCAGCTAACATTATACATTAACAACCGGCTGTGTAATCAATAAAAATCACAATAATAAAATGGTTAGAAATATTTAATTCATAGAACTGTAACAATTATAAGAGATGGATCAAATGCTATATCACTAATGGAATCCTTGTGAATGGTTAATGTAACATAGTAACATAGTATTTAAGGCTGAAAAAAGACGTTAGTCTATCGAGTTCAACCTATTTCACTTGTATCTGGAGTAAATCATATCTATAGGATGCCGTTAGTGGCCAAAAATCTTTCCAATTTTGATTTCAATTAATTAACAGTAGCTGCTGTAGCCACCCCACCCACCAATGAGTTCCACAATTTTACTGCTCTAATGTTGAAGAATCCCCTTCTTAATTCAGTATGGAATTTATTTTCCTCAATCCTTAGTACATGCTCGTGTGTCCTAAGTATAGCCCTGTTACTGAACAAATAATTTCCCAGTTCCATAAGATTCCCAATCCTGTATTTGAACATACTAATCAGATCACCTCTCAACCACCGTTTCTCCAGTGAAAATATATTCAGCTTGGTTAACCTATCTTTGTATTCTAGTGATCCGAGACCTTTAGTTTAGTCACCCTTCTCCGTACCTGTTCCAATTCATATACAGCTGTACTCATAAATTTACATACCCTAGCAGAATTTGTGATTTTCTGTCTGTTTGTAAGAGAATATGAATGATAACTCATAAACTTTTCTTTCACACATGAAGCCATTTATTGTCAAACAACTGTGTTTACACTTTTTAAATCATAATGACAACAGAAACTACCCAAATGACCATGATCAAAAGTTTACTTACCCTGGAGATTTTGGCCTGATAACATGCACACAAGTTGACACAAACTGGTTTGAATGGCTAGTAAAGGTAACCATCCTCACCTGTGATCTGTTTGCTTGTAATCAGTGTGTGTGTAGAAAAGGTCAGTGAGTTTCTGGTCTCCTGAAAGTCCCTTGCATCTATCATCCAGTGCTGCACTGACGTGTCTGGATTCTGAGTCATAGGGAAAGCAAAATAATTGTCAAAGGATCTGTGTGAAAAGGTAATTGAACTGTATAAAACAGGAACAGGATATAAAAAGATATCCAAGCAATTGAGAATGCCAATCAGCAGTGTATAAACTCTAATTAAGAAGTGGAAAATTAGGGATTATTTGGTAACCAATTCATGGTCAGGTAGACCAACAAAAATTTCAGGCACAACTGCCAGGAAAATTGTTCAGGATGCAAAGAAAAATCCACAAATAACTTCAGTTGAAATACAGGACTCTCTGAAAAAAAGTGGTGTGGTTGTTTCAAGAGGAACAATCAGGAGGCATTTGAAGAAAAATGGGCTGCATGGTCGATTCTCCAGAAAAAAACCATTATTACACAAATGCCACAAAGCATCTCGCTTACAATACTCCAAACAGCATAGAGACAAGCCTCAAAACTTCTGGAACAAAGTCATTTGGAGTGATGAGACCAAAATTTAACTTTTTGGCCACAACCATAAAATTTGGAGAGGAGTCAACAAGGCCTATGATAAAAGGTACACCATTCCTACTGTGAAACACGAAGGTTGTTTTGGGGATGTGTGAGCTACAAAGGCACTGGCAACTTGGTCAAAATTGATGGCAAGATGAATGTTATCAGAAAATACTGGAAAAATGTGCATTCATCAACCTGGAAGCTGGGCATGGGACTTACTTGGACGTTCTAACATGACAATGATCCAAAACACAAGGCCAAGTTGACCTGTCATTGGCTACAGCAGAATAGAGGCCCTTATTCTGATCGGTGCGGCCAGATCCGAATATGCGGCCAGCACCGTGCGTCCTAAACCCCGCCTTCCATACGGATCGCCAACTCCGTCCGGTCCGAACGCGGTAAGAAGCTGTCCGAACGGACCGCACGTGTATTTCTCATGAATACACCTCCTCCATCTCAGGGAACCTCCCCCATCATTCGATGGTCGAATGCAGGACAGAGTGGCCAGGCAGCTCCCGCAATCTCAGACCACACGGGCATTTCTCCGTGCAAAAGCAGGGATCTGGGCGGGCAGCTGACATCCGGCAATGTCATATGTCCGCCCCCTACACGTGCGTCACGGCCGCATTACCATACGTACGCCCAGCGTTTGCATGGGAACGCCCATGAAACGCGAGGTGTAAACATATGGTAATGAGCCCAAACAGCCCTTCACACCCCTCTCCACCCCCTGTTCATAGTGTACACATTTCATGCGGAATGTGGCCGTGCGTCCCGCTCGCACATGCGCAGAGACGCCTCTGCACATGCGCAGACACAAAACATCGGCGGCACGAACGCACGCGGATATTACCGCACCAACCAGAATGAGGGCCAAAGTGAGGGTTCTGGGGTGGCCATCTCAGTTTCCTGACCTCCATATCATTGAGCCACTCTGGGGAGATCTCAAAAGTGCAGTTCATGCAAGACAGCTGTAGAATTTACAGAAATTGGAGGCTTTTTGCCAAGAAGGGCAGCTTTACCATCTGAGAAAATAAAGGGCCTCATCCACAACTACTGTACCACAAAAGACTTCAAGCTGTCAGTGATGTTAAAGGGGGCAATACACGGTACTAAGAACTGGGGTATGTAAACTTTTGATCAGGGTCATTTGGGTAGTTTCTGTTGTCAATATGATTTAAAAAGTGTAAACACAGTTGTTTGGCATCACATTGGCATCCCTTAAATCCATTCCCCTTTTAATGCATTCCAGTGACCTGTTTGCTTTTGCTGCTGCACTTGAGCAGTGTGCACTATTACCCAATTTATAATCTATAATGACCCCTATGTCCTTTTCAAGTGTGGATTTCTTTATATTGACTCCATTTAGCCTATAAGTAGCTTGCTCATTTTTTGTTCCCATAATGAATAACTTTACATTTTTCAACGTTAAGCTGCATTTTCCATTTTTCCACCAACCTTTTCAGTGTAATTAATTCTCTTGGTACTGTATCCACATCCTCTCCTGAGTTAATTTCCTTACTTAATTTCATGTCATTCACAAATAATGTAATCTTACTCTTTGGGTGAAATGCAATAGGATGAGAGATTCAGAAAGTGAGAGTTTTTGTAAGAAATCTAAAGCGGCGCTCATTTACACTGCAAAATGAAAGTGGACTTGCAATGCAAATGATTGCCGCTTTAAAAAAATCTAGAGATTTCTTACCAAATCTCTTGCTTTCTGAATTTCACCCATAATGTTATTATCTATATCATTAATGAATATATTAAGCAAGGTGGGTTCCAATATTGAACCTTGCGGGAGTCCACTTGGACCTTACCCCAGCTGGAATGTATGCCATTTACCACCGCTCTCTGTCCTCTGTTGTGCAACCAGTTTTTAATGCAATTACAAATTGTATCCCCTACCGCAAAGTTACATAGTTTTATTAATAACCTTTTATGAGGTACTGTGTCAAAAGCTTTAGCTTATATGACTTCTTCATATAAGATAAATTAAATTAGTCTGGCATGATCCTTTTTTGACAAACCTATGCTGAGCTTTACATACCGTGTTTTTCCCGATAATAAGCCCTACCCCAAAAATAAGCCCTACCCTTGCTTTTGGAAACTAGTCCAAAATAAGACCTACCCCGAAAATAAGCCCTAGCGGAAAGCCTAAAAAACAGGAAATAGCTGTAGGTGAGGAGCAGGACTGGGGACATGGTGTCTGTAAAAGTAGGACTGGAGTCTTGGTGTCTGTAAAAGCAGGACTGGGGGCATGGTGTCTGTAAAAGCAGGACTGGGGGCATGGTATCTATAAAAGCAGGACTGGGGGCATGGTGTCTGTAAAAGTAGGACTTGGGGCATGGTGTCAATGTTAATTAAAATAAGCCCTACCCCGAAAATAAGCCCTATGGTGTTTTTTCTTGAAAAAAAAAACAAAACAGTGTCTTATTATCGGGGAAACGTGGTATCACTTTCTCCTGTACTAAGACATGTACTAAGACTATTTCTTCTTATTCCTTCTAATATTTTCCCCACAATCGATGTAAGACTGACCGATCTATAATTTTCAGGGTTAGATTTGTTACCTTTCTTCCATATTGGTACTACATTAGCTATTTCTTCTATTACCAGGGTACCCTGCTTATTTTTTAGTGGGACAATATTTTGTTTGAAGATGCTGGCAGTCTAGGCTGATATCCCACTATCTCAACAGGTCAGCTATTAAGTCAATACCTGGTAAGTGGCCACCACTGTTTGTGCTGTCCGAAAGCTGTCAAACAAGGGTCCTATTTCCTGTCTCTTATGTGTTTCACTCCTGTGCTGGGAGCTTTTTCAATTTCGATTTTCAGTCTTAAGGGTAAATTTACTAAAGATTCTAAAAATGAAAAGAGGTGATATTGCATAGCAACCAATCAGAGTCTGTCTTTCATGTCTCTATTTCTTTCTAGAAATAGACAGAATCTAAATGGTTATTAAAGACAACCACCTCTTTTCATTTATAGAAGCTTTAGTACATTTACACCATAGACTTTATATCTTGTAAGTGCTTTGTTTTTCATTTTTCTCCTCCAGCTACCTTTCCCCTCATTATTATTCTTTCAAAATAAAAACTCTATTTATTAAATAAAATATAAATATCCTATATTTATCAATATGACCTTGAAATTGGTTTAGAAGGTTATAGATACTGGCTATTACATGCACATATCTTCACAGGGTATGGTCCCTTTAATATAGCTCATAAAAATGCATAGCAACTACTGTAATAATTCAGTCACCTTAATTGGCACCAAGCTGTCTACCCTTCTTGCAATGCTATGTCAACAGAAGGTTTAAAAATGGGATAGATCTTTCAAATAAATAAAAAATCATGCCGGATGATTGTTACATCGGTCACAATGAACAGTATTATGAATTTAACAGCAGTTAGGTAAGCTTATACCTACAGTATAGCTGAATACAATAATTGATAGAGGAAAGTGAAGCACATTTTACTTTAATATTCATGGACCAGTTTTTCTAACTGGGGATGTTCTGCAAATAATAAAAAAAAAATGTAGAAAAATAAGTTTCCACCAACTCTGCATTTTCTTATTTCATTGTAGCTTAAGTTGCTACAAATCCATTTATTGCAGTGTCTCCTGCAATACATTAAAGCATTGAGAATGTTAAACTAAAATAAACATAGCTTCACTTCCTGTCTTTCCCTATATGTGTCTTCTTATTCCATTTCCACCCAGCGTTCTTCAGTTCTGAGATACAGTACAAATATTTCAAACAGCAGAAATGATATGACAAGATGAAAGGAAGAAATATTCACTGACAAATAAGACAGACAACTAGCTACAAAATATGTGTTTTCCTTCTTTTTTTTATAAGGTAAAACAGTTAGTTTGTTAGTGTGGAAATAGTAGACTCCATATTTAGCACTTTGTCTTCAAAATTTGTGTTCTAGATTGGTTTTGAATAGACTAAAATACTTGGGTCTGTAGGGGTCTTAATAAAATGTAATATTTCCTTGCTAAAAATATATCTTTGCAGAGTATAATGCTGGGTGCACACTAGACTAGATGGTTCCTGTGGCTGCCAGTATAGTTAACTATATCAGCGGTGCCCTGGTCCGTACATACAGTCGCTGACAATATTGTCAGATTGATGGTACTGCACCTGGCTACTATAGGCTGCATTGGCTGCAGTTCATAGAAGCTGGCTTGGGCTGAATGGTGAGGCAGGAAGAGGCTTCCTACAGAAAGCCAACTGTCTGTTTATCACTGCCCATACTGGCAGTCCCAGGGGAGAAAACGCCTCCCAATGAAACTGCTTTACGCTGGGTGACTGGCAGGTAGGCAGTCTCAAGGAGTGCATCTGACTTTACAGATGCTGAGCAAGGTAGCTGATTTTTTAATCAACATTTTACATTTTGGGTGTGATTACTTATATTCAAGCGAGGATCCAGAAAAAAATGGCAGGGAGGCACCAGAAAAGGGGAAGGGGGTGTCTTTTGCACACATCACTCCTGAAAAGTGGGTGTCCTTGCAAAAAGATCAATTATACAGTATTATGAAAGATAACGTTATGTACCTGCGACGTATGATAGCATATTGTCCATGTATATCACTCTCTGGACTCCATGCTGGTACAGAGATGAGGTGAATATTATTGTTCCATTTGTCAACTGTATAAGGTGTGTTTGAGAAGCAAAATAACATAGCAGAACACTGCTGCAATAGCACGTTCCAATAAAACAATAGCCTGCTTTTGTTTAGAAGTATAGTAATTGGAAGGAAATCATTCTGGAGATCTTTTTGAACACAGAAACCATTATGGTTTAGGAGATTGTCATGCAAACTCTTCATCTTATGGATTTTGGATAGCAATATACGTAAGCATTATAGCATTTAAAATGGATCTGAATTAGAATGAATGGACTGTTCATAAGATGTTGTTCACAAGGGGCTACATTGCAAACAATGTACTGCTTATGCCTTTGATAAGAAATGAAATCAATAGTAAATTGACACCAACTTTCATTGTCTAACCATTTGTCTACGGTAAGTTTTCTTTACTAAACTCTATTCTTGCAGAAAGAGATATATACAGTAAGAAGTATTGATATATCCTATTGTCATAGAAACTATGAGATTAACAATAGTCACAAGCAAAATTGTGTTAGGAAGTTTAGGCCACTCAATGATCCTTAAAAGGCTAGCAGGATTTTGTAGGTACAGCAGCAACAGTGATAACAGTGGTAAATCTGTAACTGTGGCAATATACACAACAGTAATATAATACTATAGTAGTGTTCACACTAGAGGTATCGATGGTAGCACTATACTGTAAGTACACACATCTTAGAGGCCCTAGATGCCGCATGTTTGTGCATCATTGTGACACTGAACAAAGTGGGCAAACATCAACAGAAACACTAGACATAACCCATGGAAAATATTAATGGGAAGGCCAAGGTAATATCTATAATATCTCCATGTCCCTTTACCTCACCTTTAACTGAAGTATTGCAAGACCCAAAACAACATTACAGTGTATCCATGTTCCAAGCTGCATTCTATAAAATACAAACAACAACAAAAAAACAAACAAATCAATTGTATACTTTGATTCATCCAGGTGAAATGCTATAGAATTATATAGATACTTCAGGAGTTGTTCTAAATGACGTATGTGATTTTATGTGCAACCCACCAGGAGGGAAGGCTTTCATAGCAAGAGTAACGTCTTTTTTAATTTTTGAAAACAAAAATCTGAATATACATGTTTCTTATGACTGAAATATTAAATGGCTTTGAAAAGAATGTTAAGATAGTAATAATGACCAGAGAAGCTTACAGTTATGTGGACATAAAAATGGCCTTACGTATAAAATGTTTAGTTTAAAGAGCTTACAATTGTAGCAAAGTCACAGTGCAGCTTTTCTTATTCACTGTGTTGGAAAATAAAAATACAAGAATAATTTGGGAATACGATCCATGGTTGAAGTTTGATTGGACAAAGACCTGTACAGAGATATTTATTATCTTGCTCCTGTCAGACACCCATTGGGGGTATTTAATCTGGGATTTTGACTGTTGGAACGACCAGATTGCCAGAATCCCAGGACGTTTTCTTCTGACAGTCGGAATTCAATGTTCTGACTGTCAAGTGTCAGAACGTCCATGGATCGGAGAAAACGGCAGCGTATTGTCGAATAGAGGCCGTGAATTTGACAATCCACAGCTGTTTCAGACAAAACAGATCCGATTGTCGGATCTGACAGCCTTCAAGGCTGTCGTTAATGACAGCAATGAAAGGTGAGTCTTCATTTAATACAGTTTTCAAATAAGTAAATAAAAATAATTATACATTAAATGTTTTTAAATTACTAATTTTGAACATTATACAAGCTTTTAAGTAATTATTGTTCCATTTTGTATATTCCGTATATTTAGTTTATATCAACATAAATCATTTACATATAACATATATGAATTGATTAGTTTCAGGAAAATTATGAGTATCTGATGTAGTTGTTTATTTATTTTTTCCTCATACTAGCAGTTGATGTAGAACAGAGAAGGTTTATATGAGGACATCAGTAATGCAGAAATATTACAGCAAATTCCATGTCAGCCTCAAGAAATAGTTCAATAACTATCAGGTATGTTCCTGGACTGGGCTATTCACTAGAATTCTGAATCTTTAAGCATGGAATGTTAGAAGTACTGTATCTTCGGAGTAATGACTTATAGATGCTGTGATTATAGGTATTATTTTGTCAGAATGAAAATAAAATCTTCAGTAAACACTGATCATTTTTTAATTTCTTTCTATAGTTGCAAACACAATATCTACTGTAGCATTTCAACCGAACACAAACAGGCTATTGTTCATAATTGTGCTGATGTGTTCTCAGACATCGATTCTGGTAATTTCTGGCTGCTAAACGGCACAAGAAAAAGCAAAGATTGGAGAAGAAAATCAATTGTAGGAACTACAATAAATTATATGTATCTTGTTTTCCGCTTATGTTTTTACTTCAAAACTGCACAACATATGTGCCCATAAGTAAATGTAATATGCTGTCTGGTAGCCTACACAAGTTTAGCTTTGCGGCAGAAGGTGTGTGTGGGGGGGGTATTATGGGAGTCTGGGGGAGGGTAACAGTCCTGAATATTGGTCTTTGTATACACTGGATACTGTATAGAATACAGCACAGGTTCTCAAACTCGGTCCTCAGGACACCACACAGTGCATGTTTTGCAGGTCTCCTCACAGAATTACAAGTAAAAAAGTTAGCTCTATAGTACCACCTGTGGATCTTTTAAAATGTGGCAATGAGTAATGAATGCAAGTGTGCACCTGCCGGATGACCTGGAAAACATGAACTGTGTGGGTTCCTAAGGACTAAGTTTGAGAACCCCTGGAATACAGAATTAATATTCAACATTTTAGATGGGCTGTTTCGAACATTGAAATAAGGTAAGGGGTCAGGATAAGGTTAACCATAGCATAATAAATACACAAACATAATAGAAGTACTGCACTTTCTAAACTCACACTTCATGGTAAGGCTCCTGTCTCTTCCTTCTGGCAGCTACTCTCTGGTCAAGGTCGATGTTTGAGGGCTCAGATCCACACATACAGTAAATGTGGCAGAAAAAGCTGGTATACTAGGCATGTGCAGCAGCTCTGCTCTGTCCCTTTCATTGCATGATGTGGTGGCAGCTAGATTGATCATATTATGTACCAGTGCTATTTTTGTCATAATTTAAGGTACTTGCCAAGAGGAGGGGGGTTTCTGGGTAACCAGAAACCCCCCTGCGTTTGTCTATGGGATTGTGAGTGTAATGAAACATCTGATATTTCTCTCTTTTCACTGTAATGCTATGCAAAAAGAACATTAACATACTGTGGGTGGAATGTAATTAGCCACTGTGATTTATCATGACTATAATCCCACAGGGATTTCCAATTAGCACAGAAAAGCTGCACTATTAGGGATTTTTTCTCCTGGCCAGAGGCAAGCAAAAATAAAATACTGACAAAAGACTTATTGGGCAGATATTCTTCACAAGTAGTGGTTGTATGGATTTTATAAAGAAAATTTGTAGCAAAAGAAGCAGTAGCATATTAATTTTTCAGACCAAACTCGTACTGTGAATTGCATTTGAAATCCAATTCCAAACTTGCATTATTTTGTTCAGACGAAATTAGCATTTTTTTGTGTAACTGAGGGTGTGATATACAGTAGTAGCAAAAATTATTATTTTCAAGGTAAAAAAAAAAGGTCAGGATTTGTTTCAGGATATCCCCACTAATGACTAGTTATATACATTTGAAAGTTTTAAATTAGCTTAAATGGGCTAATAATCACATGTCATTATAGGGTTAAAAAATAAATGGCCTAAAATTAACACAAATCAATGTTTTCATTGTTTAGTTATTTCAACGAAAATTAGTTTCTTTTAAACATGATTGTACTTTTTAAGAAAAAAAATATTTAAAATGGCCTCTAATTATCCCAAAATCCCCCTAAATATTTTTCCATTTTTGTTTAATTTATAAAAAAATTGACACTTTTTAAAGGGTATCCCACTAACAGTCTTCTCTACGATTCTGCTAACAAAGTTGTCACCTGGAATGTTTCACCACTTTTTATGCACATCTCTGAGGTCACAATTTACAAATGATTGCCCCAAAACTACCACAAATTGGCATTTCTAATTGGATGTTGTATTTCTCGGGTATGCACATTTATGTGAAGTTTGCAAGTTTCATGAAAAAAATCAAGTGAGTGAAGTTGAACCACCTCCCTGAACTACATTTCATTGAAATGTGCCTACAATTACGACAGTATGTTAAGATAAGGTACTAGATTTGTTGTGTTTAAGGCCATTTAAGAAGCTTATAAACTGGTAATTCAAAACCTGGAATTCAGGCACGTTTCCAACATTTTCCTCATATTCAAGGTCACAGCCAGGCAAACATCTTTCAAACACCATACAGTGCTATTAATCTCTCTGCCTGGTGTTAGGAGCACAACAGAATAATAAAGAATTTAAATAAACAAAGCTAACTTATTTAGTTTTAAGGTATTATTATTGAGTAAAAAAAAGTAATACAATTATTACCAGTTATTTATATAGCGCATGCCATGATCCTAGCAGGACGATTCCCCAGATCCGCCAACTGCGAATCCCTGCCACGTGACACGGATACTGAGTATTTCACCATGATTTCTGCTTGCCACCAACCAAAGTACCTTTTGGACCTACAGTAGTCCACGACAGCTTTGGTTCTGCCAACACACCAAATTATGAATTACATGGTAGCGCCCTGGCGATTTTGTCAGAGGCTTGGGCTGGATAACAACAGACACCAAAACTAAGTTATGATTTTTAATTTAAGTGGAAACACTACAAGGCACAGGGGAGTATTCATTGGTTTTATTCTCCATGTGCAGTAAATCCTGTTTAGGATTCGCTGCACAATCGCAGGGTTCAGGAGGGCTACAGCATTAGCTGCCAGCCCTCCCTGTTACCCTATTCAATGCCGCAGGGGCTCGCTGCCCCTGATGGCGAATTTTAAGCCCTGCGGCGAACGCCACAGGGAGCTGGGGGATGGAGGCAGGCAGGGAGATGTAAGCCTCCCTGCCTGCCCCAGAATTTGTGGGGGAGGGCTGCCCCCCTGGAGAGCTAGCAGAGGACAGGGGTAGGGAGTCGCTTTACTGGTCCCGCTCGTAAGAACCCGGGACCAGTTTGCATTGAATAAATTAATATCTAATGAATGGCTCCCGGCCCCCTGCTGGCGAATGTGTAAAAAAAATTGTAAAATTTTTTAAAATTAAAATTAAATATATATTAATGTGCTTCAAGCACATTAATAAAAATAGCATGCCCCTTCACAGAAAAAAAATTCAGATTTTATGATACCAAAAAAAACCCTTTATTTTAAAAGATCACTTTCCAGTTCACCTTAAAAAGATGTTCATATGCTATGAATATATTTTTTATCTGATGCTCTGCCTTTAGATCTATAAGTATATACGGTGTGTATTAAACAAAGCTCTGGACTTTCTGTCAATAAGAGGTTAAAAAATAGCCTCATACCTGTGATAATTAAGGCCTGACAGACTTGAGGTCTCTATAAGGCACACCTGTACAATTTGTGCCTGAACCAATGAAATGAATCTAAGCTGGGTATAAAAAAGCATTGAGCCCAAATGAAAAATATTCTTTGAAAAAGCCCTGCTTAAGGGCGAAACGCGTTAGTAAGCCAGCCATCCAGCTTACCAGCAAACTTCTTGCTTGCCAGCAGAATACTGGGCGATTACCATCTGATATATCACTCCATCTTCATCGCCGTGCGTGGAACGGTACATCCGCCAGCCCCTGTCCATTGTGCAGAGTGGAGAACGCCAGTAGGAACCGACACAAGCACCCGTGAGTGAAAGTGGTGCACTGCAGGACCCTAAACATCTCCGGCAGCGTGGGTGAGAGTCACGCGTACCGGCCATTACATCCAGGTCCGCACTGTCATTCTCCTCAGGCGGGACACTCCACCAAACAAACACCGCACAGGACTTTTTACCATCCGGCAGCACATGTGATGTGCGCGCTCACTGTGCTATGATCCATTGCTCCTGAAAAGGACATTGTTACTACCAGCATTCTACTTAAAACATCCCCAGTATGGTCTGACACTAAACCCAGTTGACATAGTGTCAACATATGCAAGATTGCTAGTTATTATGTAAATTCAAAGTGAATATTATTATCATTATCCCCTTTTTTATTCAGAGCTATCTAGCTTGTTTTTATGTGCACATTGTTATTATAGCATATGCTAATATACATGTTTAATTTTTTAGGTGGCCACCCTAAATAGCTATATATATATGTATACTTTATATGTTAATTAAATCGTTTTTTGGTAAATCAGTTTGAAGCAGTCTCCAGTCTTTTGCTATAAATGTGATCCCTCCATGGTGCATTGGAATTTATTGTATATATATTAGCGCAATCTTCCCATTTTTCCTCTTGGATAATATACATTTAAGTATTTTTAACAGTTGAACACACCAGTGTTGCAGTAAGGGGCTAAAAAGGTCTATTAAACTCAAACAACGGTTACTAGTAAAACTTGAAAAGTTAATTGTGTGTTCCACTTCCTTGTGCTTCACACTTATATAAGCCATCCTTCCTGATGTTTATCAAAATTTTGAGGGGGTGTTTGCAGCATAGGTAGATGTTATGCTACAGTAACGTTAGACACAATATTATTGACCAACCACGAACCACCCATCCTCCATTCACAGTTATCCTCGGCCTCCATGCTCACAGGCAATTAGGCATAACCGTAGAGCTGCCTAGCAGCAACAGACTATTCTGCATAGACATTTGCATAGAAATTGTAGCTGGAGGAGGTGGTGGGAGTGATGATGGCTGTGGTAGAAAGAATTTGGTAAGAGTAATAGTAAGGAAACATTGGAGCTTCGAGGCAGATACTAATTACTCTGGCCCCCTCCTCTGATTATACTTATCTTGTCCAGGAAGCGGATTCCTCTTTCATGGCTGGTGCCATCTTCCCAGTGACATCTTTGGGACGCTGGTGCGGCAACTATGCCAGAGACTTTCCACTGTAGTCCTGAAATCTCTTAGAAGATGGTGCCATCCTAGGAGAACCAGTTTGCTTCTTGGTCTAAGTAAGATTATTATGCATGTCCCCCATCTGGACATGGCCCCACAATTAATTTCTTGGGATATGCATGTTTTTATGAAGAAGGCATGTGCATGTCCCCCCTGATTAGGTCACACCCTCTTTTGTGCCTAGGCCACACTCTATGACCCTTTTACTATAGTTCCACATTGTTTTTCTCATCCTGCTGGAAAACCAAACCTGCCACTTAGTAAACATGACTTTATGTTTGACTTCCATGTTCACTCAAGATTTGTGTTTCTAACTGTAAATAAATGAGATAGCCCAGGTAAATTAACTAAACAACCGAAAAACATTATTTAGTATATAAACTTAAGTATAGGATGTGGAAAATATTTAGTTGGTATATATGCGGATGGCCGGAGGATGGAATGATGGTGTTCTGAATCCCATCCGGGGTCCTGCGCATATACTTACCTGCCACACAAAAATATTATACAGAATTACTCACAAAGTGAACATTACATTTTTTCAAAGTCTATGCAAAGTTGCATGGGCTCAAACAACTTGGTGAAGAAGCTGGAGCAGTCTAAAGCAGCTACTATATGTCTTCTATATTCTGGATGAAGCTCCACTGAAGCTTCCAGTGACTGAAAATGAAACTCACTTGATTTGTGGGAACATGAAGAAGTTGCAAAGCCATGTGTGGACTGTATGGCTGTTGAAAAAACTCCTGGATGTATTCATGGGCCAGAAAATCCACCACTTTTCTTGACTTGTGGGAATGGTACATTGTTGTGAGAAAATAGAGGTGACCCAATTTGGTAAACCAAGTGTTTGGGGGGTATTCAATTTTGCCGGCATACCCCCTTTTCGACACTTGGCAGGCTGAACAATAAATTTTGCCTGTCGATAAACTGTCAAGCAGGCGAAAAAGGAGAAGGGTTTCTGGGATTGAATACCCCCTTTGTATCCAAAACAGAAAAACCTAACGTACCAACTAAGAAAACAATTTCTATGTTTTATGGCTGACATACAGCATAGCAAAGAAAAATGTGAAAGTCAATTACAAAAACAACAACAGCTATAAAATCAGGAGGACAGGGATTTTAGGGAAACATTTTTAAGATACTTTTATTCCAAACCAGTAATACTGTAACTGCCAGAATACTGGGTGACTGGAAAAGCCTCCTTGAGGGTTGCCACCAGATCCGGGAGAATCCCAGAAATCCGGGAGAGGGGGCAACCCTACCTGTTACCTGTGTAATGTGTACAGCTTCAAAAATAACAATAAAAATAACTTAACCTTTGTATCTAATAATATCTTCCACTACAATCCCAGCTCCAGCCTCCAGTCCCCAGCTTTTGTGAGAATACACTCTGTACTCCTTTAAGCTTATTCAGTATACAATTACATATCACATAGATTGTGGGCTGTATAGGCTGTGTGCATTGTCTAGCTGTGTGCATAATATTTTTGAAGTGCAGCATAATTTAAATATAACTGCAGCATTATACCGGCGTTCTACCGAAATGAAATAAAAGGACAGCCAGCGCTGCAAGTATGGCGGTACGGGGTGGTACGGCGTACCATTAAAAGAAATACTGCCGGTACCCCGTACCGCCATAACAAATCTGCCCCAAAGTGTGTAATGCGCATGCGCGCATATGTAAGTGGCGGGGGGCGTGGTTTTCGCCGCCCCGCCACAGCTGATCGGAGCGGAGGGGAGGGGAGCGCATTGCGCTTCTCTCCCTCCCCTCCCTGTGTCACTCAGACTAGGCTGTCAGGCGACAGCCAATCAGCGCTCGCGGGCTGGCAGCCAATCAGGAGCCAGCCCGTGAGATAGACAGAGCCAGGCAGAAGAAACGGGAGATGCGCTCCCTCCCCCTCCCCTCCCCAGGGAAGCAGAACAGCGGGGACTATAGGGGGGAGAGGACCTGACTGCCCCGGACACAGCCAGCACTGGTGAGTTGTGCTGCTGTGGGGGCATTTATGTGTGGCACTGTGGGGGCATATTATATCTGGCACTGGGGGCATATCTGGCACTGGGGGCATATGTGTGGCACTGTGGGGGCATATATCTGGCACTGGGGGCATATGTGTGGCACTGTGGGGGCATATGTGTGGCACTGGAGGCATATGTGTGGCACTGTGGGGGCATATGTGGCACTGGGGGCATATGTGTGGCACTGTGGGGGCATATGTGGCACTGGAGGCATATGTGTGGCACAGTGGGGGCATATGTGGCACTTTGGGGGCATATGTGGCATTGGGGGCATATGTGTGGCACTGGGGGCATATGTGTGGCACTGTGGGGGCATATCTGGCACTGGAGGCATATGGGTGGCACTGTGGGGGAATATCTGGCACTGGGGGCATATGTGTAGCACTGTGGGGGCATATCTGGCACTGGGGGCATATGCGTGGCATTGTGGGGGCATATATCTGGCACTGGGGCACTGTGGGGGCATATCTGGCACTGTGTGGGCCTATTAGTAATGGGCATCAGTTGTGCGGTGTAATGAGCATTATGGTGTGGGGAATAATGTGTAACGGGCATTATGGTATGGGCCATATGTATTGGGTGTGTGACGCGTAACAGGCATTACTGTGTAAACTTTGGCCGTGTGCCTTTGGCGTGCAATATTCCAGCCACTCCCCCTAGTGTCATATGACCACGCCCCTGGTCACACCCCCTGACCACGCCCATTTTTCGGCACAGTACCAGTAAGACCTTTTTCCTACTTGCACCACTGAGTACAGCAAACAACAGCAACTCTGAAAACCAAAGGACTGCTTTGAGTGAGTTCACTTTATCCTCACAACATACTCCTCCTGGCTGCCTAATCTGGATATTCAACCGTAATAACATCTTTTTGACATCTGCAAAAAACATTGACTATCAACAACAATGCTTTTATTTGCTCTATCAGTTTTGGAAATACACAGCTGTACCTTTAATGACTCCACCTCTCCTGCTCTTCCATTTATAGTAGGTGTCTCTCAAGATTCTGTTCTTGGCCTTCTTCTTCTCTTTCTCTACATGTCCTCTCTGGATGAGCTAATTCGATCACTTGACTTCCAATATCACATCTATGCTGATATTACTAAAATCTACCGCTCCTTTCCTGATCTCGCTCCATCTACCCTCACTCCAACTATCTCTCTGCTATCTACTCTTGGATGACCCAGCGCTCTTTTAGACTTAAAATATCAAAGCTGATCATCTTCCCACCCTCCTGCATAAAATCCAACCATCTCTAATCCTAACTTTCTTTTTATGCTCACTTCTAGCCCTTCTGTGTCACTCCTGTCTGTCTGAGCCTCTCCTCATGTGCTTTTCTTAGAATATATATATATATATATCACACTCATGATTGCTTCAGTCTCCTGTCCCCTGATGCAACTATCCATATTTACAATGTACTTGTCCTAAATTGTCTTGTATTGTTATTCGTTATCTGTTTTTGCTCATTTGTGTATTATTAGGAGCTGGAGAACCTTTTTGGCACCATATAAATAAACAATAATAATGATTACAGAATGTTTTGCACTGGTGAATTAGCTGTGTGGATTCTATATTCAGTCAACGATTTCACTGGCAGTGTCTAGGCACCAGGAGCCAGATTCTCTGAGCTTCAAAAGTGATAAAATGGAGAGTGATAAACAGCCAGCCAATCAGCTCCTACTTGCCATGTCACAGACTGTGCTTGAAAAATGTCAGACAGGAGCTGATTGGCTGGCTGTTTATCACTCTCCATTTTATCACTTTTGAAGCTTAGAGAATCTAGCCCAAAATCTTCACAAAAAAAAACACTTCAAGGTGCTTCACTGCCTGAAGCCAGAACAGCTCGGCCGGGACCCGTTAAATTAAGGAGAAGGGGGCTTGAAAAAAATATAAACAATCAGGGGAGAGAGGACAAGCTGCTGCTGCAGTCTCTCTCCCCATCTCAGCAGACAGCATTGAGCAGCATGTGCTGAGCAGGAGAGAGAGGCTGTGCTGTGTCATCTCTCTCCCCACTGTCCGGCTCCCTGCAAAGGTTGAGGGGGTAGCAGGCCATGGGCCCCTCAAGCAGACCCAGGCCCGGGTAAACAGTACCCCCCCTCTCGAAGGCCCTGTCTGAAGCCCAAGGGTTACTGCCTTATGGCCATGACTAGTTGAGCCTCGCGGGTAAATTTCCTAAAGCTTCTAAATATGCTGCTCATAACTACCAATCAGATTCTGTCAATCATTGTCTAGGATGCAAGACAGAAATAATAGCTAGAATCTAGTTACTATGGGAAACATCCCCACTTTTAGAAGCTTTAGTAAATTTACCAGGAGTGGAGGGGATCCCATGTTATGGCCTAAAGATCATGCTACCCCCATTAGCTGATGGAAAAATATGTACTAGGACAGGGGCGGATCCAGGATAAAATGACAGGGGGGCACCATGATAAAAGATGGTTTAGGTGGGGGAGGGGCGGTGTTAGTGGTGCCAGTGTACATGCTAAGAGAGCAGCAGAGAGAGGGTGGGAATGGGATTAAAAATAGGCCCTGGCATTTAAAGTTTGCAGGCCCACCATGGTGACACGAGAGTGTTTGCTATTCGCACAGGACCCTCAAACGTGTTGAGAAAAATAGGTGTACCCCTGTTGTACCAATATATGCACAGATATGTATTTTTCACAAGGGGTGTGCTACCACTGGACACAAAGAAATATGGACAAATTAGCAAGAGAAAAGTATGTCCTGGTGTGGTGCACCTAGATAAACTTAGCGATTAAAATGTAACTTTTATTAATATTTTTAAAAGCGAAATATAAAAACACACAAACAAGACAAAGTGTATATGGGTGTGTTTAAAAAGCGGCGGCTCTCTGACTCCACATCCGTTTTTGACTAGAGCTAAATATTAATAACCCCACAGGTATAATAAGCTGACACCTTTATTATTAGTGATTATTACATCTAGTGTAGTGGTGTCAATATAGCTAAAAACCCCTTCACATAATTGCACACATACTAGCACCAGTGCAGTGATCAAATATGAGTATGCTCAAATAGGCTGGTGACCACAGCCAATTACAAAAATTAGTATATGATGGATTATCACTGTATCATATGGGACACCGTTGCCGATTAGTATTTATAACCTTACTCATGTGTCAGCATGGGTATTAGAAAGTTCTAATATCACATAGAGTTGCTCCAACCTCTATTATGTAGGCTGGAATTGCCTTAGTTATGAGGGAGCTTCTATGTTAAGAATCTGTCTATCGTGATAGGTTCTCTTGTTTACAATTAAACTGGTGAGTGTTGTTAGATGAATGACAAATATTTATGAGAAGTCAACATGGATGCCGGTCAACATGGATGTCGACTGATTCAAAATGTACCTTGGGTTGTTCCAACCTCTATTGTACAGGCTAAAAATGCCCTTAAAATAAGGTAGCCTTAGTGTTGAATAAATTGACTTGTATGTTATACGATGTTTTTAAATTATTATCCTGTAGTACAGAGAAGTCAACACAATAGTCGACCAGCATAGAATGCGGCATTTATCAGGATTCCTCCAAAACCTCTTATTTAGGCTATAATGGCCTTTATGGAGGAAGGAGGTACATATACAGCTCTTTTTATCATAAAGAGTTTTTGTTGTTGCTGCCGATCTGTGTCGACATGCAGCGAGATCTGTATCAACATACAGTGCTTTTGACAATCACTCATTTATCAGTAAAGTTTTTAATACACATTTGAAACGACAGTAAATAAATTATGCTGAGGTGCTGTTGATTTTAATGTGTTTGAGGCAGTCAACAGAAACGCTGCCTGTCAGTACGTGATGCTTTCAACATTCACTGACTTGCGAGTAAGGTTTTGTGCCCTTTTGAAACAATTGTGTTTCTTTGTTTCAAGTCAGAGCGATACACTTGATCAATTAACAAAGGTGCTGTCAACGGCTAGTGGTGGACATTTAGTAGCAGTCCACCTATATATAGCTGTGCTGATACCACAATTCTATAGAGATCGGGGGCATGTATCGCTGTAAATGTTAAATGAATTACAGCGTGCCCTTCTATGATGGTATAATGAATAAAGATAGGGTACAGCGATGGTGCTTTAGAAGATTGCCTCAAGTGGTTTTAAGGTCAATCCCTAATAAGCGGCAGGTTCTTTAGAATGTGCCCTTAGCTAATAGCCAATAAATGGTCACAGATTATCACCAGTGGTGCCCACTGTATGGTGATAGAGCGGTGCGCACGGTAATGAGGGGGTTCCTGTGGGTTAAAACATCAATCAAAAGTACATCCTAGTCAGATGCGAGTCAGGGAGCGTCACCGCTAGCCGGCGTACGCTTCGCATTCAGCTTTTTCAAGGCCAACCCGACAGGCCTATCCGAGATGCTTAAGTACCCTGTTAGTTGGTGGGCGTGACTGTCTCAGCGTTCAGTGGCTGAAGGGTGTCCAATCATCTCGTCGCTCCATCTCCGGAGCGGCGTGTGGTAGGTCAGCAAGCTTGTTTGAATCTTGATGCGTATAGAGACTGTTATGGTGCAGTGACCAATAACCGGATAGTTCAGAGGGGCATGATAAATTCCAAAGTCTGGCTCTAATTGACAGCTATAAGATCATAGTAAACTTCCCTGTGTATATTTTACACATATTCTAAGGTCCCCGCTTATAGCGGTTGTCGGCTTCTGGCACACAAAATATTTGGACATGGAAAGGTTACTTATATGCATAACAGCAATGCTGATTCAACTCTCCCTGGAGAGACTAGATGAAGAAAAAGAACAAAAAATATAAAATGAGAAGGTGACGTGTGTTATAATGCATGCGTATAGGGAGATTGTATTTATTCCCTATAATAGTCATGGGGCAATGTATTGAGATGGAGAATACACATGCCGCTAACTGGTACATACTGTAATAAAATAAAATAAATAAAATGAAATGAACAGGGAAAATGTTGACCCAAACTGCTACGCAAACCCCTAATAAAAATATATATGATACTTATAAGATCTATAATAATAATGAACTATATGTAACCTGAATTATATAAATTGATGAAGGGATTATAATGGTTTTAATAGTTGAACACGTAGTGTCACATTGTAAAATGACACGGCGCGCTGTTTCTGGAAACAGTGTCAATATGTCATAAAAATTATTAAAAATTATATGCATATGGTGGGGGTGAAGTATAGTGAGAGGACGTGTATCTCTCAAAGAGATGTGTAAAATGTAAAAAAATGCTAATAGGATAATAAGTGTAATAGTGTCTGTCTGATATTATCAGATTGAAAGAATGGGAAGAGTAGGTGAAATGAAGTTATTGAATAACATGTGTATTATTGTAGTAGAGAAAGGGCTGTGATCAAACTTTTGGTGTGAGGGTAAAAATCAAACAAAACGTGAAATAAAATCGTGCAAAACCATGGCAGGGATTTGTGACCCAGTAGTTTTAAATAGTGTATATATTCTTAATGTGTAAATTATATAAGGAGATATAATGAAAACATTTGGTATTATATAAGGAGATATAATAAAAACATTTGGTATTATGTCGACAAGATTATGTCGATAGTTTTTTTACTCGTGACAATAATTAGTAATGGGTTTGAATATAATTCGGTATGTGGATTTTTAGGGGGTAGGTCAACACAGTTAGCATTTGATGTTATGTCGACAAAAATTGTGTCGACAATTTTCTTACTTATGACAATAATTGATTAGTAATAGATCTGTACAAGATAGGGTATGTAGGTTTTAGGGGGGTAGGTCAACCGGTTAAGTTTGATGTCTATTAGTCGACAGAGAGTCCACCTCATAATGTCCACAGTTCTTAAGTCAAAAATGAGGCATTAATGCTCCTCGTAACTACACTGAAAAACATGTGTCTAATCAAAGATGGTCTGAAGGCAGAGTGTTTCAGACAATATTTTTAATACAAGTCTGAGTGTATTACAACACTGGTAGTATAATGTCAACATTTTTAGAGGTAGGCTGTATATTTATTTTCCTCATTTAAACCTTGTGGAAACATGGCATCAAGTAAAAAAATAAGTCTGGTTTCCTGTCTCAACAATTCTCTGTCTAGATCGCCTCTCCTAATTCCCAGATTGACCTTCAAGAGTCCATGGGCTTTCAGACCCGTGGGGTCTTGTTGGTGATAGCGGTCAAAGTGGCGAGCAACTGGAGTGAGTGTTTTCATAGCTCTCTTATCTTTCTGAGCATTTTTAATGCTGTTGACATGCTCCAGTATGCGCTTCTTAAGGGGCCTGATTGTCTTGCCTATGTATATTCGGTTGCATGGGCATTGCAGGTGATACACAACACCTGCCGTGTCGCAGGTGATGTTATCCCTGATAACCCATGTGTGTTGGAATTTGTCTAGGTATGAATCTCTGCTGACCATATACATACAGGCCTTGCAGGTGCCACACTTTCGTGAGCCTTTTCTTGTTTTGTCATGCCCTTTGACCTTGTCCAGATGGCTGTGGACTAATATGTCCCGTAAATTTCTACTCCTCCTCCAACTGATATCGATTTTGTTACCCAGAATGGGGGATAGGTCAGGATCGGTTTTCAGGATATCAAGATGTTGGTTGAGTATCCCTTGGATGTCACGCCATTCTTGGCAGTACGTTCCTATGAATCTGACCTTTTGGTCTTCTTTCATGGTTTTGTTAGTAGGGATGAGTAGAGATTCTCTTTTAACTTTTTTGGTGTCATTGTAAGCTGCTTTAATAGCTCGATTGCTGTAGCCTCTCTCTTTGAGACGGTCACTGAGTTCGTCTGCTCTTTTGAGGAATGTATTCTCCTGTGAGCAGTTGCGTTTGGTGCGCAAGAACTCTCCCTTTGGCAACCCCTTAATCACCGGGGGGAAGTGGGCGCTCTCAGAGTGTAATAGTGAGTTGGTGGCCGTCTTTTTTCTGAACATGTCTGAGGAGATCGTTCCATCCTTTTCTATATTTAGCCGCAAGTCCAGGTAGTTGACCCCTTCCTGACTCATTTCGTACGTGAGACGGAGATTGAATCGGTTGGTGTTGAGGATATTAATGAAGGTTACAAAGAGGTCCGCATCTCCCTCCCAGATGATTAAGAGGTCGTCTATATATCGTAACCACAGAAGTATGTGGTTCGTATACAGTTCATTGTGTTCGTGGAATACCACCTCCCGTTCCCACCACCCCAGGTACAGGTTCGCGTATGTCGGGGCACATGTGCTCCCCATAGCGGTCCCCCGTACCTGGAGGTAGAAGGCCTCATTACATACAAAATAATTTCGTTCAAGGACGAATCGCAGCAATTGAATAATGATGTCATGTAAGTCATTTTCTCGGTCCATACTCAGAAAATACCGTGCTGCGTGGATGCCTTGTTGATGAGGTATGCTCGTATAGAGGCTTTCCACGTCACACGTGATCAGCCAAGAGTTGTCATCGAGAACTACATCCTGTAATTTTTTAAGGACATCCATGGTGTCTCTGACATAGGAGGGGAGGGTGACTACATGTTGTCGCAGATGGAAATCGACAAATTCACTAGCCTTTTCCGTCAACCCCCCTATGCCAGAGACAATCGGCCTACCCGGTGGTATTTGTTCATGTTTATGAACCTTAGGGAGTAGATACATAGTTGGGATGCGGACGTTTTTCACAGTTAGAAATTCATGCTGATTTTTGGTGAGGACCCCATTCTTATAAGCTGTATCAAGCATATGGGAGTAAGACTTGAGGAAATCGTCAGTGGGGTTAAATGTCAACCTCTTATAACAAGTAACATCTCCCAATTGTCTCTCCAACTCTTGAATGTACAGGTCCCTGGACCAGAGGACCACGTTCCCCCCTTTATCAGAGGGTTTGATAATAACATCATTCCAGTTCTTGATTTCACGTATAGCCCTCTGCTCATCTCGGCTAAGATTACTGGAAAGATGGCGTGGACCTTTGTCTTTCTGTAGTTTGTCCAGGTCCCTGCTCACTACATCAACAAAGGTTTTGACCACTGGACAGATAGAGAAATCTGGATAGAACGTGGATTTTCTCTTGAGTTGGGGAATACGTGTATCTGGTCCACTGGATGTCTCATGGTTGGGGGTCTCATCAGTGTTCTCATGTTGGAGTTCCTCTAACGCTAGTACCGCTGACCTCTCTTCTTTAGTATACCACAGATCAAATAGAGACCCTGAGTGAGTTGGGTTAGATGTTACTGAAGATGCTCCCATCACTTCTGTATCCCCTTCTCTATCCTTTTTACTAAAAAACTTTTTGAGAAGTAATTTACGTGCAAAAAGATGCACATCCTTTTCATAATTGAATCTATCAAAGGATTCTGAGGGGGAGAAGGATAAGCCCTTCTGTAAAACGGTAATCTGTGAGTGTGTGAGTATGTGGTCAGAGAGATTAATGATTTTGAGTGAATTTTCTGGGTTCTCTAGTTGCGGTATCTCCGCCGTTCTCTGTGGTCCTCCCTCCAATCTCTCACTTCTCGTTTTTTTCTTCTGCCCCCTCCTTGTCCTGCCATGTCTCTTCCAAGGGTCTCTCTGATATGGCCAGGGCTTGCGCCTAAAAAATTCCTTTGTGAGGTACCAGGGGTGGCGTGATCCTGTCCGGACTCATTCCCTGATGATTCCAATTCTGAGCTGCTGTAATTGCCCGGATTATTGGATGGGGTTCGTTTTTTATTGTTGTAGGGGTTCCATCTATATACCCGGTCATTCATAAAGTCGTTAATATCTCTCTGCATTTTTCCTTTTGATCCTTGATCTTATAGCTGTCAATTAGAGCCAGACTTTGGAATTTATCATGCCCCTCTGAACTATCCGGTTATTGGTCACTGCACCATAACAGTCTCTATACGCATCAAGATTCAAACAAGCTTGCTGACCTACCACACGCCGCTCCGGAGATGGAGCGACGAGATGATTGGACACCCTTCAGCCACTGAACGCTGAGACAGTCACGCCCACCAACTAACAGGGTACTTAAGCATCTCGGATAGGCCTGTCGGGTTGGCCTTGAAAAAGCTGAATGCGAAGCGTACGCCGGCTAGCGGTGACGCTCCCTGACTCGCATCTGACTAGGATGTACTTTTGATTGATGTTTTAACCCACAGGAACCCCCTCATTACCGTGCGCACCGCTCTATCACCATACAGTGGGCACCACTGGTGATAATCTGTGACCATTTATTGGCTATTAGCTAAGGGCACATTCTAAAGAACCTGCCGCTTATTAGGGATTGACCTTAAAACCACTTGAGGCAATCTTCTAAAGCACCATCGCTGTACCCTATCTTTATTCATTATACCATCATAGAAGGGCACGCTGTAATTCATTTAACATTTACAGCGATACATGCCCCCGATCTCTATAGAATTGTGGTATCAGCACAGCTATATATAGGTGGACTGCTACTAAATGTCCACCACTAGCCGTTGACAGCACCTTTGTTAATTGATCAAGTGTATCGCTCTGACTTGAAACAAAGAAACACAATTGTTTCAAAAGGGCACAAAACCTTACTCGCAAGTCAGTGAATGTTGAAAGCATCACGTACTGACAGGCAGCGTTTCTGTTGACTGCCTCAAACACATTAAAATCAACAGCACCTCAGCATAATTTATTTACTGTCGTTTCAAATGTGTATTAAAAACTTTACTGATAAATGAGTGATTGTCAAAAGCACTGTATGTTGATACAGATCTCGCTGCATGTCGACACAGATCGGCAGCAACAACAAAAACTCTTTATGATAAAAAGAGCTGTATATGTACCTCCTTCCTCCATAAAGGCCATTATAGCCTAAATAAGAGGTTTTGGAGGAATCCTGATAAATGCCGCATTCTATGCTGGTCGACTATTGTGTTGACTTCTCTGTACTACAGGATAATAATTTAAAAACATCGTATAACATACAAGTCAATTTATTCAACACTAAGGCTACCTTATTTTAAGGGCATTTTTAGCCTGTACAATAGAGGTTGGAACAACCCAAGGTACATTTTGAATCAGTCGACATCCATGTTGACCGGCATCCATGTTGACTTCTCATAAATATTTGTCATTCATCTAACAACACTCACCAGTTTAATTGTAAACAAGAGAACCTATCACGATAGACAGATTCTTAACATAGAAGCTCCCTCATAACTAAGGCAATTCCAGCCTACATAATAGAGGTTGGAGCAACTCTATGTGATATTAGAACTTTCTAATACCCATGCTGACACATGAGTAAGGTTATAAATACTAATCGGCAACGGTGTCCCATATGATACAGTGATAATCCATCATATACTAATTTTTGTAATTGGCTGTGGTCACCAGCCTATTTGAGCATACTCATATTTGATCACTGCACTGGTGCTAGTATGTGTGCAATTATGTGAAGGGGTTTTTAGCTATATTGACACCACTACACTAGATGTAATAATCACTAATAATAAAGGTGTCAGCTTATTATACCTGTGGGGTTATTAATATTTAGCTCTAGTCAAAAACGGATGTGGAGTCAGAGAGCCGCCGCTTTTTAAACACACCCATATACACTTTGTCTTGTTTGTGTGTTTTTATATTTCGCTTTTAAAAATATTAATAAAAGTTACATTTTAATCGCTAAGTTTATCTAGGTGCACCACACCAGGACATACTTTTCTCTTGCTAATTTGTCCATATTTCTTTGTGTCCAGTGGTAGCACACCCCTTGTGAAAAATACATATCTGTGCATATATTGGTACAACAGGGGTACACCTATTTTTCTCAACACGTTTGAGGGTCCTGTGCGAATAGCAAACACTCTCGTTTTGCTCTATTGTATGTGAATTCTTTTTCACGTTCTTGGCTATTCGGCACGGACAAGTTATCATAAATTTACTAATATATTTAGACTATTTGGTAAATCCATTCATTATCAGCCCGACTGATCCCTATCTGAGGTGTTTATCCTAGGTCAAATCATGCTTAATCCAGAAATCTCAATGAATGCCACTCCCCAGTTCAGCTTGAGCAATGAAATGGATCTCAGGCAAGCCAACTTGAGAAAATGCAGAGATACCATGTTAGAAAAAGATCTGTCCCAATTCAACACATCACAAGAAGATTGGATGAACGACCTATTACAACTCAAAATGATCTTGGTAAAACAAACCAAGACATTTTGGAACAAAATGACTTTTGAAAGTTATATCAAACAAAAAGTCACACCAAGGGGTTTAAGACCTAGGGTCTTTCCCTCGTTTGAATTGGCAACACCGGCACTGAAAAGCGAATGGGAAAAAGTTTTAACCAACTGCTCTTTTGAGCTCATCAATATTCTGGTCAGACATGACGAAACCATCCTCAACCAATACACGGCAGACATTTCGATGCTTAGCAATAAACTAAAACAATTTGAAAGCCTGGACAAATTTCAAAAGACCTATATGAAATTCAAGAGTGAGATAGATAGCCTAGAGAAGGAGATCATCAGTAGAAAAAAAGGAAAAATGCAGAGAGATATTAACGACTTTATGAATGACCGGGTATATAGATGGAACCCCTACAACAATAAAAAACGAACCCCATCCAATAATCCGGGCAATTACAGCAGCTCAGAATTGGAATCATCAGGGAATGAGTCCGGACAGGATCACGCCACCCCTGGTACCTCACAAAGGAATTTTTTAGGCGCAAGCCCTGGCCATATCAGAGAGACCCTTGGAAGAGACATGGCAGGACAAGGAGGGGGCAGAAGAAAAAAACGAGAAGTGAGAGATTGGAGGGAGGACCACAGAGAACGGCGGAGATACCGCAACTAGAGAACCCAGAAAATTCACTCAAAATCATTAATCTCTCTGACCACATACTCACACACTCACAGATTACCGTTTTACAGAAGGGCTTATCCTTCTCCCCCTCAGAATCCTTTGATAGATTCAATTATGAAAAGGATGTGCATCTTTTTGCACGTAAATTACTTCTCAAAAAGTTTTTTAGTAAAAAGGATAGAGAAGGGGATACAGAAGTGATGGGAGCATCTTCAGTAACATCTAACCCAACTCACTCAGGGTCTCTATTTGATCTGTGGTATACTAAAGAAGAGAGGTCAGCGGTACTAGCGTTAGAGGAACTCCAACATGAGAACACTGATGAGACCCCCAACCATGAGACATCCAGTGGACCAGATACACGTATTCCCCAACTCAAGAGAAAATCCACGTTCTATCCAGATTTCTCTATCTGTCCAGTGGTCAAAACCTTTGTTGATGTAGTGAGCAGGGACCTGGACAAACTACAGAAAGACAAAGGTCCACGCCATCTTTCCAGTAATCTTAGCCGAGATGAGCAGAGGGCTATACGTGAAATCAAGAACTGGAATGATGTTATTATCAAACCCTCTGATAAAGGGGGGAACGTGGTCCTCTGGTCCAGGGACCTGTACATTCAAGAGTTGGAGAGACAATTGGGAGATGTTACTTGTTATAAGAGGTTGACATTTAACCCCACTGACGATTTCCTCAAGTCTTACTCCCATATGCTTGATACAGCTTATAAGAATGGGGTCCTCACCAAAAATCAGCATGAATTTCTAACTGTGAAAAACGTCCGCATCCCAACTATGTATCTACTCCCTAAGGTTCATAAACATGAACAAATACCACCGGGTAGGCCGATTGTCTCTGGCATAGGGGGGTTGACGGAAAAGGCTAGTGAATTTGTCGATTTCCATCTGCGACAACATGTAGTCACCCTCCCCTCCTATGTCAGAGACACCATGGATGTCCTTAAAAAATTACAGGATGTAGTTCTCGATGACAACTCTTGGCTGATCACGTGTGACGTGGAAAGCCTCTATACGAGCATACCTCATCAACAAGGCATCCACGCAGCACGGTATTTTCTGAGTATGGACCGAGAAAATGACTTACATGACATCATTATTCAATTGCTGCGATTCGTCCTTGAACGAAATTATTTTGTATGTAATGAGGCCTTCTACCTCCAGGTACGGGGGACCGCTATGGGGAGCACATGTGCCCCGACATACGCGAACCTGTACCTGGGGTGGTGGGAACGGGAGGTGGTATTCCACGAACACAATGAACTGTATACGAACCACATACTTCTGTGGTTACGATATATAGACGACCTCTTAATCATCTGGGAGGGAGATGCGGACCTCTTTGTAACCTTCATTAATATCCTCAACACCAACCGATTCAATCTCCGTCTCACGTACGAAATGAGTCAGGAAGGGGTCAACTACCTGGACTTGCGGCTAAATATAGAAAAGGATGGAACGATCTCCTCAGACATGTTCAGAAAAAAGACGGCCACCAACTCACTATTACACTCTGAGAGCGCCCACTTCCCCCCGGTGATTAAGGGGTTGCCAAAGGGAGAGTTCTTGCGCACCAAACGCAACTGCTCACAGGAGAATACATTCCTCAAAAGAGCAGACGAACTCAGTGACCGTCTCAAAGAGAGAGGCTACAGCAATCGAGCTATTAAAGCAGCTTACAATGACACCAAAAAAGTTAAAAGAGAATCTCTACTCATCCCTACTAACAAAACCATGAAAGAAGACCAAAAGGTCAGATTCATAGGAACGTACTGCCAAGAATGGCGTGACATCCAAGGGATACTCAACCAACATCTTGATATCCTGAAAACCGATCCTGACCTATCCCCCATTCTGGGTAACAAAATCGATATCAGTTGGAGGAGGAGTAGAAATTTACGGGACATATTAGTCCACAGCCATCTGGACAAGGTCAAAGGGCATGACAAAACAAGAAAAGGCTCACGAAAGTGTGGCACCTGCAAGGCCTGTATGTATATGGTCAGCAGAGATTCATACCTAGACAAATTCCAACACACATGGGTTATCAGGGATAACATCACCTGCGACACGGCAGGTGTTGTGTATCACCTGCAATGCCCATGCAACCGAATATACATAGGCAAGACAATCAGGCCCCTTAAGAAGCGCATACTGGAGCATGTCAACAGCATTAAAAATGCTCAGAAAGATAAGAGAGCTATGAAAACACTCACTCCAGTTGCTCGCCACTTTGACCGCTATCACCAACAAGACCCCACGGGTCTGAAAGCCCATGGACTCTTGAAGGTCAATCTGGGAATTAGGAGAGGCGATCTAGACAGAGAATTGTTGAGACAGGAAACCAGACTTATTTTTTTACTTGATGCCATGTTTCCACAAGGTTTAAATGAGGAAAATAAATATACAGCCTACCTCTAAAAATGTTGACATTATACTACCAGTGTTGTAATACACTCAGACTTGTATTAAAAATATTGTCTGAAACACTCTGCCTTCAGACCATCTTTGATTAGACACATGTTTTTCAGTGTAGTTACGAGGAGCATTAATGCCTCATTTTTGACTTAAGAACTGTGGACATTATGAGGTGGACTCTCTGTCGACTAATAGACATCAAACTTAACCGGTTGACCTACCCCCCTAAAACCTACATACCCTATCTTGTACAGATCTATTACTAATCAATTATTGTCATAAGTAAGAAAATTGTCGACACAATTTTTGTCGACATAACATCAAATGCTAACTGTGTTGACCTACCCCCTAAAAATCCACATACCGAATTATATTCAAACCCATTACTAATTATTGTCACGAGTAAAAAAACTATCGACATAATCTTGTCGACATAATACCAAATGTTTTTATTATATCTCCTTATATAATACCAAATGTTTTCATTATATCTCCTTATATAATTTACACATTAAGAATATATACACTATTTAAAACTACTGGGTCACAAATCCCTGCCATGGTTTTGCACGATTTTATTTCACGTTTTGTTTGATTTTTACCCTCACACCAAAAGTTTGATCACAGCCCTTTCTCTACTACAATAATACACATGTTATTCAATAACTTCATTTCACCTACTCTTCCCATTCTTTCAATCTGATAATATCAGACAGACACTATTACACTTATTATCCTATTAGCATTTTTTTACATTTTACACATCTCTTTGAGAGATACACGTCCTCTCACTATACTTCACCCCCACCATATGCATATAATTTTTAATAATTTTTATGACATATTGACACTGTTTCCAGAAACAGCGCGCCGTGTCATTTTACAATGTGACACTACGTGTTCAACTATTAAAACCATTATAATCCCTTCATCAATTTATATAATTCAGGTTACATATAGTTCATTATTATTATAGATCTTATAAGTATCATATATATTTTTATTAGGGGTTTGCGTAGCAGTTTGGGTCAACATTTTCCCTGTTCATTTCATTTTATTTATTTTATTTTATTACAGTATGTACCAGTTAGCGGCATGTGTATTCTCCATCTCAATACATTGCCCCATGACTATTATAGGGAATAAATACAATCT
Organism: Crinia signifera; assembly: GCF_055691185.1. Lineage (NCBI taxonomy): Eukaryota > Metazoa > Chordata > Amphibia > Anura > Myobatrachidae > Crinia > Crinia signifera. Next base: position 282,776,201 of record NC_139217.1, read on the forward strand.
CCCTATACGCATGCATTATAACACACGTCACCTTCTCATTTTATATTTTTTGTTCTTTTTCTTCATCTAGTCTCTCCAGGGAGAGTTGAATCAGCATTGCTGTTATGCATATAAGTAACCTTTCCATGTCCAAATATTTTGTGTGCCAGAAGCCGACAACCGCTATAAGCGGGGACCTTAGAATATGTGTAAAATATACACAGGGAAGTTTACTATGATCTTATAGCTGTCAATTAGAGCCAGACTTTGGAATTTATCATGCCCCTCTGAACTATCCGGTTATTGGTCACTGCACCATAACAGTCTCTATACGCATCAAGATTCAAACAAGCTTGCTGACCTACCACACGCCGCTCCGGAGATGGAGCGACGAGATGATTGGACACCCTTCAGCCACTGAACGCTGAGACAGTCACGCCCACCAACTAACAGGGTACTTAAGCATCTCGGATAGGCCTGTCGGGTTGGCCTTGAAAAAGCTGAATGCGAAGCGTACGCCGGCTAGCGGTGACGCTCCCTGACTCGCATCTGACTAGGATGTACTTTTGATTGATGTTTTAACCCACAGGAACCCCCTCATTACCGTGCGCACCGCTCTATCACCATACAGTGGGCACCACTGGTGATAATCTGTGACCATTTATTGGCTATTAGCTAAGGGCACATTCTAAAGAACCTGCCGCTTATTAGGGATTGACCTTAAAACCACTTGAGGCAATCTTCTAAAGCACCATCGCTGTACCCTATCTTTATTCATTATACCATCATAGAAGGGCACGCTGTAATTCATTTAACATTTACAGCGATACATGCCCCCGATCTCTATAGAATTGTGGTATCAGCACAGCTATATATAGGTGGACTGCTACTAAATGTCCACCACTAGCCGTTGACAGCACCTTTGTTAATTGATCAAGTGTATCGCTCTGACTTGAAACAAAGAAACACAATTGTTTCAAAAGGGCACAAAACCTTACTCGCAAGTCAGTGAATGTTGAAAGCATCACGTACTGACAGGCAGCGTTTCTGTTGACTGCCTCAAACACATTAAAATCAACAGCACCTCAGCATAATTTATTTACTGTCGTTTCAAATGTGTATTAAAAACTTTACTGATAAATGAGTGATTGTCAAAAGCACTGTATGTTGATACAGATCTCGCTGCATGTCGACACAGATCGGCAGCAACAACAAAAACTCTTTATGATAAAAAGAGCTGTATATGTACCTCCTTCCTCCATAAAGGCCATTATAGCCTAAATAAGAGGTTTTGGAGGAATCCTGATAAATGCCGCATTCTATGCTGGTCGACTATTGTGTTGACTTCTCTGTACTACAGGATAATAATTTAAAAACATCGTATAACATACAAGTCAATTTATTCAACACTAAGGCTACCTTATTTTAAGGGCATTTTTAGCCTGTACAATAGAGGTTGGAACAACCCAAGGTACATTTTGAATCAGTCGACATCCATGTTGACCGGCATCCATGTTGACTTCTCATAAATATTTGTCATTCATCTAACAACACTCACCAGTTTAATTGTAAACAAGAGAACCTATCACGATAGACAGATTCTTAACATAGAAGCTCCCTCATAACTAAGGCAATTCCAGCCTACATAATAGAGGTTGGAGCAACTCTATGTGATATTAGAACTTTCTAATACCCATGCTGACACATGAGTAAGGTTATAAATACTAATCGGCAACGGTGTCCCATATGATACAGTGATAATCCATCATATACTAATTTTTGTAATTGGCTGTGGTCACCAGCCTATTTGAGCATACTCATATTTGATCACTGCACTGGTGCTAGTATGTGTGCAATTATGTGAAGGGGTTTTTAGCTATATTGACACCACTACACTAGATGTAATAATCACTAATAATAAAGGTGTCAGCTTATTATACCTGTGGGGTTATTAATATTTAGCTCTAGTCAAAAACGGATGTGGAGTCAGAGAGCCGCCGCTTTTTAAACACACCCATATACACTTTGTCTTGTTTGTGTGTTTTTATATTTCGCTTTTAAAAATATTAATAAAAGTTACATTTTAATCGCTAAGTTTATCTAGGTGCACCACACCAGGACATACTTTTCTCTTGCTAATTTGTCCACCATGGTGACAAAAGTGAAGGATGTAGTTGTGCGCGCGACGAAGGCGCGCTCCGGAAAATGGGGTGTGGCCACTCAACAGGGGGCTTGTCCTTGAGTGTAGTGCACAACACCATATACAACTTCTACACATTATGCAACAAAACACTAGACCCCATTATATTTGCCCCTTACACATGATGCCAAATGGATTGAGCCAAAATTCACATAATGCCACCCGGATTGTGTCAAAATTCACATCAAGCCACACGGATTGAGACAAAATTCACATAATGCCACATGGATTGAGCCAAAATTCAAATAGTGCCACATGGATTGTGTCAAAATTCAAATAGTGCCACATGGATTGTGTCAAAATTCACATAATGCCACACGGATTGAGCCAAAATTTACATAATAACACATGGATTGAGCCAAAATTCACATAATGCCCTATGGATTGTGTCAAAATTCACATAATGCCACATGGATTGAGTCAAAATTCACATAATGTCACACGGATTGAGCCAAAATTCACATAATGCCACACGGATTGTGGCAAAATTCACATCAAGCCACACGGATTGAGCCAAAATTCACATAATGCCACATGGATTGAGGCAAAATTCACATAATGCCACATGGATTGTGTCAAAATTCAAATAGTGCCACATGGATTGTGTCAAAATTCACATAATGCCACACGGATTGAGCCAAAATTTACATAATAACACACGGATTGAGACAAAATTCACATAATGCCCTATGGATTGTGTCAAAATTCACATAATGCCACACGGATTGAGCCAAAATTCACATAATGCCACACGGATTGAGCCAAAATTCACATAATGCCACACGTATTGAGCCAAAATTCACATAATGCCACACGGATTGTGACAAAATTCACATAATGCCACACGGATTGTGACAAAATTCACATAATGCCACACGGATTGAGACAAAATTCACATAATGCCACACGGATTGAGCCAGAATTCACATAATGCCACACAGATTAAGCCAAAATTCACAATACGTTTCATAAACAGGAACATTGTCCACCAAAGGCACGCATTAAACATTTACACCATAATGTCCATTACACGTTATGTCCATTATGTATTATGTCAAACACCATAATGCCTATTAAAAATTATGCTACATAAGTGCTGCTTATCTACATGCTCATTGCCAAGGGTTCCATGCTCATTGCCAGAGGTTCCATGCTCATTGCCATGTGGGATTACATGCTCATTGCCAAGGGGAATACATGCTCGCGGTAAATGGGGGACAGCCGCCAGGCAGAAGTGATAGCCACTGACAGTGTCAGAGCCTGGCTGTATTCAGAGCACTGCAGGTCCCGGCTATTTGAAATAATACCCATTTCACACCAGAAAATGCATTCCCAGGTTGGCCCGTTTTACACCAGCCTAGTCCCTGCATTTTCTGGTGTGAGGGGGAGAGAAAACCACCCCTCCCCCCTTTAACCAGTTATCTTATTTAACCGGCTATATCTTCAGAACCAACTGATCCATTTACATGAGACAAGTATCATATTGAAGAACTTTTGAGTGGGCTTTGAATGATTTTGGTCCAGTGAAACTGGAACGTTTGGTTCTAGAGTAATCTGCCCTCAAAGAACATGAACAGCTATGAAATTACATTTCAAAAATAAAAAAATTAGTTTACACGTAATATCTCTGGAACATATTGAAGGCCCAGCGATTTGGAATTGAATGAAATCAACCACAAGCTTCTGTGATGCCAGGGGGGGGGGGGACTGGCAGCCGTCGGAACCGGGTGGGGGTCGGAATTGACGGGTCCCATATTATCCTATGGGGAAAAAACGTTACAGCTTTGCCATGCGATATCTCTGGTTCCCTGGGGGCTAGAGACACGGGGCTGGGCTCGTTGGAAAGCCCTGGTCCTCAGCTACAAAATAAAATGACATGTGGGCACGTGTCCGGGTGCCCCCCCCCCTGAATCCGCCACTGTACTAGGATAGTCTACATATTGTCAATCTTGTTGTAATGTTCTATGTAACTGTCCTTATGAATGGCCATTATGGTCTACAATAGACATACAGTATAATAGCCAATGGATTTGCATGTGACTTCCACTAAGTATCTACTTTTTTTAGAACCTATACTATTATACACTGCTCAAAAAAATAAAGGAACACTTAAACAACACAATGTAACTCCAAGTCAATCACACTTCTGTGAAATCAAACTGTCCACCTAGGAAGCAACACCTATTGACAATCAATTTTGCATACTGTTGTGCAAATGGAATAGACAACAGGTGAAAATTATATGCAATAAGCAAAACCCCCCAATAAGGGAGTTGTTTTGCAGGTGGTGACCACAGACCACTTCTCAGCTCCTATGCTTTCTGGCCCACCTCTTCCCCAGACCTGAATCCAATTGAGCACATCTGAGACATCATGTTTTGCTCCATCCACCATCGCCACGTTGCACCACAGACTGTCCAGGAGTTGGCGGATGCTTTAGTCCAGGTCTGGGAGGAGATCAACCAGGAGACCATCCGCCACCTCATCATGAGCATGCCCAGGCATTGTAGGGAGGTCATACAGGCACGTGGAGGCCACACACACTACTGAGCCTCATTTTGACTTGTTTTAAGGACATTACATCAAAGTTGGATCAGCCTGTAGTGTGTTTTTCCACCTAAATTTTGAGTGTGACTCCAAATCCAGACCTCCATGGGTTAATACATTTGATTGCCACTGATACTTTTTGTGTGATTTTGTTGTCAGCACATTCAACTATGTAAAGAACAAAGTATTTAATAAGAATATTTCATTTATTCAGATCTAGGATGTGTTATGTTAGTGTTCCCTTTATGTTTTTCAGCAGTGTATAATCTATTTATCTTTCTTGCATGGTAAATTCTTTGGCATTAAATAGTATTCAACAGGAACAATTGTCATTTGTGGGGATATAAGAGATCCACACAGTTGCAAGGCAATGTCATTTTGTCTGTGACATACTGGGTCTGTATCACAGCTGTGCATCTGAGAGTGCAACTGCTTTCACTGGCACGCACCTGACACCCACTTAACATGGACACAACATGGACTATTTAGAGCTCATTTCAGGCCACTTCTGAGTCACCCAAGGAGCACCTATTGTTTTGTTCTAATACCAATTGTGCCATACACAATAACTCATTTGTGCATTCAAGGGTTTTCAGAATAGTTTTCACACGCATACTAGCAAAACATCGATCAGCTACGTTAACATCATCATTGCACGTGATTTGCATGCACCTCTTAATCATACCCATATTGTATACAGTATATATGGGGCTTACGTTGGTGGAGTACAAGCAAAACTAGAATAGGGATAATAACATTTACTAAAATACTTACTTAGCTAACCAATGCAATGAGAGATGGTTTATTAAAATAATTAAGTTAAAGATAACTCCTCTTTAAGTACTTTATATTTTAATGTTATCAGTGTTGTATTCAAAGATTTAACAAATAATAAGATTGTAGAAAGTAATTGTGAAGAGTAAGTACTATATGTATAAATGTACATGTTTTATTTACCAATGAAAGTAAATGCATTGTTAGAATAAGTGAGAAGGAAAAATGAGCTGGAGTCTAAGTAGATCTTTCTGTAATGTAGCAGGAATTGTTGCCTCTGTGGTAGGGTCTGTGGAATGTGAACCTCTTCTGGAATGTAGGGAAAGTAAACCCTTTGTTCAACCTTCTTTGCTACTAGAGACATATGAAAAACTTCTATAACAACTAAAATATCAATTCCTTTTCAAATAAATACAGTGGAGTCACATTTAGGAGGTTAGTCTGGTTGGTGCGGTCCGTTCCGAATTCTTTCGGAGCGGACGGCACGCCACGCTGTGCGGACATGGTACAAAGAAACGCCCACCGGTCCTCCGCATTCGGACGGACTCACACTTTAAGAACAGGGCGTGTTTACGGACGACATCCAAATAAATGCGTGTGCGGTGGACACACACATATTCTGCACAGTCTTACCGCGTCTGCACGGTCTTACCGCGTCAGAACGGACGGGAAGCTGCCCGTACGCACCGATGCGGTGTATTATCGCAAAACTCACCACTATTATCTGAAGTCAGAAATCGGTCACATGACCCACTTATGCAATTAGCCAACCTCATTAAAAAGTGTTTGTTGGGAATTGGAATCAATTACATCCTAATAGATAACACATTACTACCACATGCATTACACACATTAACTCTTACATCATGTGAAGTGATATTTTAATCATTGTCACCCCTTTATCTAGCTTTTATGTATGCATATGATATCAGAATTCCACGTCAAATGCAATATTCTACAATGTGCTAATTATTACTAACACATAATAAAGCAAACGTAACAACAGTTATTAACAGAGTGTGTGTGTGTATTTTGTTGTTTGGATAATGTAAATAGATCTACAATTATCGTACCTTTGTGTCTTGCAAGGATATACACACTACAATAACATACATCTATATACAGTATGTACCTTTTGAATCAGAAAATTATTATAAACAATTTACACATATACTGTTTATTGTTTAAAAAACACACAGACAACTTCTAACTGTTATAAACTTTTTATTATTAACAATAATTTTTTAAATAATTAAATCTAACATAAAAAAAACTTATAAAAGCAGATCTGTTAGATCTTGTAGGTCTGCAAGGACCAGCTGCAGGTGATGGCGCAGTCTGAGGAGGGACCCACGTACACCCTCCTCTGCTTGGGTAGGTTCATCTGTGGGCATGTTAAAGGGGTTAAAATTAGTAATGATATTCATGAATACATTTAACATAGTCATACCTTTAATGTAATAAATGCAGGGTGACATATATATATATATATATATATATATATAATTGCTGTGCCTTGACGAAGAGGTGTAAACTTCGAAAGCGCTTGGCTTCAATACAGCCATGTTATAAGTCTACCTGCGTTGCTTCCTTTATTTTACCGAGTGCCTCTGACTGTGGAGATTTGCATTGAATTAACCAGATGTGCACCGGGACCGGTTGATTACTATTTGCGGAGTGCCGACAAAACAGTGGACAGTATATATATATATATATATATGTATGTAGAGACATATATAAATATATATGACACATACATACATATATACATACTACATACATGCATACATACTAAATGGAAAGCCTGTTTTTGTCCCTCTACCCTTTACTCTGTAGAAGACATCACAGTCATAGTGCTCCTTCTGAATCACAACCCACCCATGAGTAAGCTATGACAAGCATGTAATGATCTCCACCAATAACAACTCATCAAAATCCACTCAGTGTCTTTTCTCTGATGCAACGTGGCATGGGACTTAGTCAACTCTCAGGAATGCACAGTACACTTGTGCAATCCTGGATGGCTTGGCTGCTGATGATCTGCTCCATAAATTATTGTCATATTGCCAGTTAGGTCAAGCTGCAGCACAAACCCACTCCCATGCACAAAATCATTATGAAGACAAAATCAACCAACAATAATGTTAGCGAAAATACATGCCAACCACAGGGGGAGGCTAGCTAGAGGAGGGCCCAGGGGCACTGACCACTTGTCACTCCATTCTAAGCCACGCCTGTCCATACTCCATTTATTCCATACTTAATCTAGTTTAGAAATATCAATCAACTATAAACTCTATTCACCTATATGAGGCTATAGATTGTATGCTTGCAGCAGGGGCCTGTAACCCTAATGTCACCAAGTCATCCCTTTAATCCTGGCTCCAGATTAACTACACAGGTTATGTGGCAGTTCAAATCGAGCTGAAAGCCATCCACATAACCTGTGTCATTAAGATGTGTCCTGGATGAAAGGGATGACTTGGTCACCCTATCTAACCCCTAAGTGTGTCTGTTGGTACTCACTTTGTTTTATGACTTGATACTATTGTAAAACACAATTGAATCAGCAGTGCTACATCACAAATATGATTAAAAAAAAATGATTAATGATGCATTATGTATACATACCACTTGCATCCGCCTGCACGACCTCACAGGCCTCCTCCTCCTCCGGCTCAATCTCCGGATCTTCCTCCCTGGCCTCCTCCACCGCCACCACCTCCTCCTCCACTTCCTCCGCCAATGCCACCACCTCCTCCTTAACTTCCTGAGTACGAGTACGTCACCTAAAGATACCTTGATATGAATGTTATCACATAAATGCATGTGAGTAAGGTATGCCAATAAACAAAGATGAATAATCTCCTATCAAACTGAAAATTAAAGAAACCCAGATAGGTTTTTCCTCACTACAATTTTGTGTGAGGTAGGAACTTCAACTCTTCTGGAACACAAATACATTTTTTGTTTTTGGAGAATTTACTCTAAATATTTATCCTCTGGTTCTTTTGTTTCCACATACTCAATGAGAACACATCTATGAAACACACAGTAAGGATGAAAGGAACATCACTACAACTTGAGATAAGTATTCAAACTGCTATGCAAAGCCTCCCTCAAAGCCGCTCATCTGCTTGTATTTCCAGCAGATGAGCAGCTTTCCCGGCCATGACGCGGGAGTGCACAGCAGTGCTCATCGCCGGGCCATACACACTGGGCGACTCTGAACTGAAATCCGCTCAAACTTTTGCTCAAAGTTGCCCAGTGTGTATTGGCCTTTAGACTTGACACTTTGTCATTATTAGCTGCTTTGTCATATTTTTGGCAGGGTGGGGTAGAGGAGAGGACTGCGAGACGCCTATTCTCTGTGGTTCTTACTACTTTGCTATGTCTTCCTAATCTTTATTGTAATGGACTTCTAAATGATGAGGTTTGTTGGTTTATCACTTAAGTATCTTGATGATTTTATGTATTCCATGACTTACACCATTGTCTGTGATCATCACTGTTTTTAATAATTACACTTTTATTCCTTACAATGTCTATGTATTTGATACTTAATGCTTCAATAAAGAAAATGGTTTAAAAATAAAGAAAAAAACATATTAATAGTTTTTAAGTAGGTCAATATGAGGAAATATTTGTGAGAAGTAAACAATTAAGTATTTTAGAAAAGGAAAAAAAAACATGATTTCTAAAATAGAATTAAAAAGGACAATGTCAATTTGCACAGAAATTATTCTGGCAAAGGTATTTATTATTTGATATCATATTTATTATGTAAAACGTGGATAAAACGTTAGAAAATTTTAATTATTTAGCAATTTGCAGAAATAAATTCTGTATAAAAAAAAATTAACAGCTGCTGTGCTAATTACCAGCTAAATTAAAGTTTGAAAAGCTATTCAATTAAATAAACCCCCCTCCCCCCCTAGAGATTCATGTGTGAAGACCTGCTGATTCCGCATGAAATGTGCAAACCTCATTTTGACATTTTGCGGATTTTCCGTGAGCTGCAAGGTTCAGTGTGACTGGGGTAATCCCTGCTTAGTGGAATGCTCCAGCATGGCAATTTCCAAAGGCTAATTAAATACCCCCTTTGTTTACCTAAATGAACACAACAAGAAATAACTCCTTTACATTTTTCTATTCCATTTCCTGTCCTGGTTTCTACTTTATTGCCAATTTAATGTATATTTCAGTAGCTCAGTTTCATCAAGTCCAACCTGTCCTTTTAGGGACTGTGTTAAACCATAGAAAGTCTCATGAAAATGCTATATATTAATAATATGTCTAATGAAACTCTATAGTTTTAAATGAGGATCTAGCAAGAGGAGTTGGAATCGAGGAGGACTGTTGGTCCAAAAGTGCTGTTGACTAGAGAAAAGCAAAATCATGACAAGATTTATAATGTGAACCAAGTTTTACAGAAGTATTGGCTGTTTCAGAGAGAAAAAGAAAACAAATTTAAAATGTATTCTGGGAAACATGTACAGTATGTCAAACAGAAGGATAGAGTCTTATTTATTTTTTAATAACAACTTTTCTTGTGCATCTGACAGAATTTATATCAACGATTTTTCCCCTTTGTGCCAACACTTGAAAAATATAAATTTCTCTGGCTTGTGCATTGCTTATCTCATATAGGGATTTAAAAGAATATAAGAAAGAAAGGATCTTCAGCAGCCATTTCCTGCCCCTTTGTTCAGCAATATGCTATACAGTACTTTTCAGTGCTTATAAGATTTCAATGCTTAGCGTCACCTACAAATGTGACAACAAACATTGTGGAATATTTACCATGTCATTAATGCAAATGGTAAAAAAAAGACAAAACTGATCTCTGATCTCTGTTGTACACCTCGGTACTTGTTTAGTTTCACAGCGGCAGCGTCTCAGTCGCAGCAGCGTCTGTGTCCCCTTGCGGGGCTCACTTCGCTCGCCCACGCTACAATCAACTCCATGCCAACGTGCATAGTGGGGGTATGAACCAATTCACGTTGGCATGGACTTTATTTTAGATAGTTTTCCGATCGCCGAACCCGGAAGTAGCGGGCAACCATGCTGCTGCCGTGAAACTAAACAAGAACCTACACCTCTAATAACTGTAACAGAAATTGGAAATGGTCCATTAATGACAACTTTTTGTTTTTATTTTTAATCCAACTATTTATTCATTTACATACTTTTCCACCTGGTCATAACATTATCAGCATATGAACTAATATGCTACTGTATGTGGGACAGAGTTTGCATGACCTGTTTTTTATGAATAAGCCCCGGCTAATATGTTGTAATTCCTTTTCTATGTATTTAGAATATATTTCTCAATATTCCATAAAATTCCTTTACACAACTTACACTAAACTGGTGAAAGACCTGTCTGTAACTTGATACTGATGTCAGGTCAGAACTACAGCTTGTTCAAGGACTGATCTGATTCCAAGAGTTACTGGTGCGTTTCTTTGAACTGGATCTGGCAGTTGTTCCATATTTCACGAACAGCAATGTTTGCCTTTAAGAATGACATATTGTTTTAACAGAATCCAGTTGCCAACATTTATAATTTTTTTATGTTACATTGATGATTTGTTATTTTTTCAGAATGGGTTCTGAGCATACTGTATGTTGCCCAATCTCTTGGAAAATCATAACAAGCTAGATTGACCTATTACGTTTACTTATGAATGTCGAGACCACAGTATTACTTATTTAAATGTAACAATCCTAAAGAAAGGAGCATCTACAGCTACAGTTTTTGAAAGCCACTGTCAGGATTCATCTGCTATAACATGACAGCATTCATCCTCCAATGTTAAAAGAGGACTTACCTTAATCACAGTGGTCACAAGTATCAATGAGATACCAATAGGTATTTGGACACTATGGTGAAAAAAATTGCGGTAGCGGCTATGATCTTTTCTTAACTTTTATCTTTGAGTAAAGCTCCCTAGGTAGGAAACTCTTACCCAAAGGAGTAAGAAAAATGAAGTAAAACTATATATGGGTCATTAAATGTAAACAGGTGGGTGCCACAAACAAGTAAAAGCAGTGGTGCAAGTAGAATTTTTTTCTTGGTGGTACTGATAGCCTCCACCAAAAATGGGCGTGGCCATGTGTCATGAGGGGGCGTGGTCACACAAAGCCAGAGGAGTGACTAAATGCCAATAGTGGCATCAGGAGACAGAATGAGAAACAGGGAATGACGGGTGGGTTGGCTCTTGCTTGGGGGAGAGCTGGGCAGCTTGTGCTTACAATTGTGGATTTTTGGCGGGGCACAGAGCTTCTCAGCTCAACAGACCGCCTTCCTACTTCACCTCAGACCTGGGAATTTCCCGTGTCTGCCCCTTTCACACTGCTTTCCATGGTCTGCCTTCTAACAAGTGTATGGAATTTGATTGGGTGTTGGGAAATTTGTACAAATTGCTGTAATTGGCTTTTTAAAAACCAGCTTTTATTGGCTGGCTGTCACATATCTCATGATTACATCCACCAATGAGCTTGTTTTTTGGCATCATGTGTGAAAAACCCGGGTGTAGCCTGTTCACACTGCCATACACCCATGTATTACCCAGGAAAAACCCTGCAAAAAACCTGTGTGTAATTCCCAGGGCATAACACCCGGGAATTTCACAAAGACCCTTTTACACTGAGACAGGACACGGGAAATTACTGCTTGCTCTGGCAAAAACCCAGGTTTTTGTGGCAGTTAGAATGGGGTATAAATCAGCAGTAACCGGTAGCTGCAAACAACACCAATCATAACGCTGGGTGGGCGGGCTGCGGATGCATTATATTTAGACTTAAAATAAAAATAGAATTGACAGTGGGTCAGGGAGTAAGTGGTACTGCGTACCTGCAGCATATTTCTTACAGGTACTCCGTACCACGCCGTACCCCCTTACTTGCAACACTGAGTAAAAGCTTTATGGCTTATTGTCAATCCTGAGAATAATTTGCTATCACTGTTCAATTCTAGCATAAGGTCATGCTTCAACAGGATCAAGAACTTCACAACTTGTCCACTTCTTATATTGGCCAGTATTCAATGCCTCAGATTCGCCGGTTTTTTTCAGTGAAACTGGCAATTCGCTGGGTTTACGGCAAATTTTCTGTGAGAAGAAACAATTCTCCCTATTCAATGGAGGCAATTCGCCACAAATGAACAGCGAATGTCTGCCGATTCGCCGTAAATTATTCTCCACAATTCGCCTGTGATTTTCAATGGGGTTTTTAGTGGAATTCGCCAACAGTGTATTCAATGCTCAAATGGAGAACTGCTTTCTCCATTGATTTTCGCCATGATTCTCCGTTTAGCATTCGTCATCTTTTTTAGGTGAACTGTAATGTGATCTTTTAAATTAAAGCGTGTTTAATTTTTTTTTTGGTGTTAAAAAATCAGAATATTTTTCCTATGAAGGGGCATGCTATTTTTATTCATATACTTGCAGCACATGAATATATTTTTAATATATATATATCTTTTTTTAAACAATATTTTTTTTTTTTTTTTTACACATTCGCCAGCAGGGGGCCGGGAGCCAGAGCTGCTCATTAATATTCATATATTCACTGAACACTGATCCCGATGATCGGGACCAGTGAGTGCAGCGGCTCCGACCCCAGCAGCACCCTGCAAGCCCTTCTGCTGGGGGTGAGGTGAGGGGAGGGAGGTGAGGGGACGGGAGGGGGGAGAGATATGCGGGGGACAAGCTGACAGGGACAAGCTGACAGGGACGGCTCCAGCAGTAGCAGACCTCTGACTCTGGCAGCCACAGCACGGTGATGTCAGCGCTGGGACTGCTTGAGCCGGAGGCTCTGCTGCTGCTGGACCTGTCCCCAGGCTGTGCGGAGGCTCCCGCCTGCATCAGCGCGCTCCCCCGCCGCGACACCAGTCCCTCCCATCCCCCTGCAGACTCCAGACAGGCATGGAGCATCTGCGCAGGGGGATTCGTCACTCTTCACACTATTCGCCGTCAGGGGCAGCGAGCCCCTGACGCATTGAATAGTGTGGGCTGGCGTCTGGCAGCGAATTGACGGGGAGTGAAAAATCATGGCGAGCGCACTGCGAATCAAAAACAGGATTCGCTGGCATGCGCTCGCCATGGCATTGAATACTCCCCATAGTTTGATGCATCTACCTCCAAGTGTGCTTATCTCATGTAAAGCAATGATATAGATGTCTCCTTATTCCCTTTTTAGCACGAAATGCTTAGCATGGCTTAGATTCTAAACCACATGTAACAACTGGATGGGTTAAAAATGTATTTTTTCAGCAAAATAATTTGTATAAAGTAGCAGATTAAAGTAGCAGATTTTAAAACCAATCACTTGGCATGGTTATGTTGCAGATTCCATTCCATGACTTATTTGGCCATATGGCTTATATAGGTAAATGTGTATGTCGACACATATGTACAGTATGTAAATTTCTGTTCTTAAGCACTTGGCATTGACTTGATGTAGCTATGGGATGAAGTCTAACAGCTATAAATACACTGACATCTAAAAGATAGTGTATATAGCAGAATTCTCTAATCAAAAAAGATACAAAGAACATATTCAAACATAGAAAGGAAAAGTTAAATAACTGCGCTATTTGAGGAAGGAATCAACGTGTATTATTAAACAATTTATTAATCAATAATCAATCATTTTAAAATCATTATGAACATGATTCATGTATACATACATAAAAATATATGCTAAAAATGCCAATACATGGCTGGCTGATGGTGCAAATGATGCAAATTGCAGATGATTTAATAACCCCACTTGATTATGGGCAAGATTTTGGATAGTGCACCCCACTTATCCTTTTGGTGTGTGGATCCTGTATAAAGCAATGTTAGGATTGAAAGATTTAACCCCATCAGGCCGGCGTCCACTGACAAGGGACACCGGTGACAGCCCCGGGCTTACGCCCTGGACGGGTGAAGCCTGGGGGGGACCCCTTTATTGGGGGGGTCCCCACTCCTCCAGGTACAACGTCCAAGGCTGACCAGCCACGGTGCTCATGGTACGGCCGGGGGACCTTATGTAAAAAGTGTCCCCTGGCTGTGGCATGACACTGCGGGCTGTTAGAGCCCGGTGCTGGTTTCAAAATACGGGGGACCCCAGATTTTTTGTCCCCCGTATTTTTGGAACCAGGTCCGGCTCAATGAGCCCGGGGCTGGTTATGCTCAGGAGGAGAGACCCCACACAATTAAAAAAAAAAAAATGAACACATTTTTTACCACAGACCATGCACAGATCTCAATGATCTGTACTGGGTTCTGGCCAACTCGCATATCAGAACCTGGTCTGATTTTTTGGCGAATTTAAGACACATTTCCCAAATTCGCATCTCATTAAATATGCGATTTGTATACTTTTCAATGGGAAAACATCTGGATGCGAGTTAAAATTGCACTTTGCAAAAGTGCGATTTTGCGGCAAAATCAGCGATTTTTGCCGTTTTCGCATCTCATTAAATATGCGAAAACGGGATTTCGGACGTTTTTTGCGAAAATTTCGCCAAAAAACACACATCTCATCCCATAGAATGTCACCCAAGATTTCTTACCAAATCTCTCACTTTCTTATTCTCTCATCCTATTAAATTTCACCCTTTATATTTAGCATTCCTTCTCTTTCTAAGCTGACAAAAAGTTGTGTGGTTTGTCCCTGCTGAAATTCTGTATTATTTAAAAAAGGTAGAAATAAAGTTTTATGAGCATTCAGATTTAGTTTGTGTTATAGTATATGCCATAATTTCCATCATGAAGGTGTAAAAAAATTATAAAATTGTAACCCTCCAAAAAGCTTCTTTCTAATGAGGTATTAGCCTAGATTTCCTATTTGTAATCAAAACAAAAAAGTAAAGTAAAACGAGGTTGCAAGGAGGCAACACTATTTGTGTTCATCTGTGCAGCCATAGATTTATCAGAAAAAAAAGATCAGGGTGACAAGCTCCCCTCATGCACATGATCCCTGACAATACAAAGCATATACATACACTGTTCCTGGCTGTGACCAGGCTACCCTCTCTCTCCTGCTCTCCATAATAATTCATTTAGATTGTGAACCATTAGATAATGAAAAAAGAAACAAAACAATCTATAACAAAGCCTAAATAACAAGCTACATTGGCGTTTCAGTTTTTCTAAGTTTGAAGAAATCGGTAGACGTCTACCACCATAAAACAAAGAGTGTCTTATCTCTTTCAAGAAGAGAGGCTCAGAAAATGTTGTTAACATAACGTGTTATGAAGTCCTCAATTGAGGAGACAATAGGCCAGTAGAGGGTACATATGGTGGCGTAGAGGGTATATAGTCACAATCTATTGTAAATCTTATCCTGTACCATCCAAACTGAATTGAGAAAAATAAATAAAATAAATAAAAACAAAATAGATAAATGTAACATATACAGTAATGATAAACACTGTAAATATAGCATAGCAATTGTTTTCCAACCTCAAGCAGACAGGAGCAGCATACCCTTAAAGCTCCAAGGTAGTGGGGAGAGGGAAGATATAGAGGGAAAAAAGGAGGTGGGAATGGAGATATATTAATTTCAGAAGAGCATGCCCCTGTCAAAGTCTATTCCCAGGATATTTTATACAGCATGAACCTCAGGAGGTGGAGATCTCGTCCGGGATCTAGATAAATGGTCCTTTGCCTGTCTAGGGTTGGAAAAGTATATTGGCTGACCATTGTGCATTATACGCAATTTGGCCAGGTATAGCAAGGGAAACCTCTGATTTCGGTCTACCAATAGGTTACACACATCTGAAAACGCTGCATTTTTGTAAGACCAGGACCGGAAAATCTTGGATCAGAATCTTAACACTCTCCATTAATAGGGGTTGTGTGGATTGGCAAGCTGTCAAAATTTTTTCCTTAACTCTATAGTTGAGAAATTTAGCTCTATGTGGGTGCGGTCTAGCCCCTGATCTGGATGCTCTGATATGATTATATGCACCTTCTCTAGTTGTGGAACAGCGGAGGCATCATAAATACCTTCATTGTCACTGAGATGCTATTCCACTGTCATTATACAGTACGTGCAGTGTTGGAATCTATTTTACTGAGGTATGCCTCCAACCTTGTGTTGAGGTCCTCAAATTTCTTATCAAGAAGGGGCATCTGCATGTTAATGGTGACCTTGGCATTCTTTTCAGGAGTACGAATATTTTCAGAGTGGGATGGCCCTGCACGTCAACATATTTATTCATGCCCCAGCCAGGGCGACGTTGGAGAAAAGGATACCAAGTTTGGAAATAAACCCTCAATGGTATGTCTTAAAGTATATTGCTAATGATATAACAGTAAGCGTGTCACAGATTGGACCATTAATAAACCCAACAAAATCTTCCCCTACTTTTGTCCTTATGTCAGATAAGGGGAAATTAGAATAGTGTGGCAGCTCTGTGTGTACCTGCCAAGCTCTGAGGCAACTGAAGAGAGGCACAAATGACAAAGTATAGGCTGCAGTGTCATATCTTCTAGTGGATAATCAACCAATGACCGTATTAATTATATCAATACACATTAATGCAAATATGGAAGAAAAAAAGAAAAACTACACACAAATAAGAGATAATAACTATAAAGTCAGATCAAGACATCGCAACAATAGCATCAATGATATTCCTTGTTAATAAGAAAATCCAAAAGTAACTTAGCATGGGATTTCAAACAAAATACCTCTCCAGACTTGTTGCATCGTATTAAGGAGAATAAGGCCACATTTGTCAGTTTTTGTATTCAATAGAAAATGAGGACTCACACCTTCTAACAAGCAAGTCTGTAATGTAGGCATTTAGCTAATTGACCAGGTATTTAGCAGTGTGCTAATCACACTTATCCAATAAGGCACTTCTATTAGCTCCTCTAGGAGATGAACCATGCTGCTAGGTGGTAAGCAAATACACTAAACATGTATCAGTGGGCAAACACAACATGGCATTTTTGACAATAATTCAGTGATGAACCAGTTTTAGGAAGGAGAGTAAAGTGTACAAACCCTTAGTTTAACAGTAGGTTATTTAGATGACTTGTAGTTACACTGGTTAACAATCTCTCCAAGTGGAGCTTGAGCTGCTTGATCTCTGTTCGGTGAATCACCACAAGTAGTGCAGTAGATAGGGTAATGTTTTGGGCCCCGATAAACCAGAGCATATGCTTCTCAAGCAGAAAGTTGGGTGGGCAAGCTGTATGTTACCTGGGAGCTTATAAGCAAAGTATATGTCACAAAAGGGACTGATTAAAACAGTATATATCAACTAAGAACGTTACTGCTAGCTGAACGGTGGCATATCGTCCCTCCCAGCAGCAGAGCAGTTGTTAGAAAGCCCAGAATCCTTATCAACAAAGCAAAATGCAGTCTCTCCAAGTGCTATAGCCCAAAAGAGAGCACCAGCAATATAATGGCCCCACTAATCAATATGGGTGGTGTCCCCTTTACCTGTCTCTGAGGTATCACACCAAATAACAGGAGCTAGGCAGAGAAGTCAAAGGAAAATCACAGTGATATTCACCCA
Source organism: Crinia signifera (assembly GCF_055691185.1). Taxonomy (NCBI): domain Eukaryota; kingdom Metazoa; phylum Chordata; class Amphibia; order Anura; family Myobatrachidae; genus Crinia; species Crinia signifera. The sequence continues at coordinate 282,794,230 of NC_139217.1, forward strand.
GCTAGGTCCTGCAAGGTAGTATAATGTAGGGATCTGGAGGAGAGGACGAGTAGATGCCGCCACGGACTGCACTCGTATCCCGGACGCCCGGTCTCTTCGGTGACACACCGTCCATCACCCTCCTCTCGGGCCACACAGATCACCCTCTGATGCAGGCTCTCCATTGCCGGCCACCTACCAGGCCTCCAGGTATCCTTTTCATGAATCAGGCCACCTCCACACCCCACACTGGTCAACTGGCGCTCCGGGATCTGAGTTGGGGTAAGGTCATCCTCGTGTGCCGCCAAGGCAGTCCCAACACCAGTGCCTCGCATGGTGTCTCTCCCACAAGCTCTCACCTCTCTTGTTGTGCAGTCCACTGCCGGGCGATGAAGCTGTCCAATCTCCTCACATCAGGGTGGCAGGAAGCTCCTTGTCACACTAGGTGGATTTGGTTGAACTGGCAATTGTGGTGGTGCTGGAGATACAGCAGGGGTTTGAAACCTAGAAGGTCTGATATACTGTTTACTCATGTAATGGAAGGCTGAGATAATCCTGGAACAAGTTGGAGGGAACCAATATATGCTTAAAAGACTTTAATGAGGGAATGTGATACAATAAGAAGGGATGGGAAACGATAATGCAATTTAATCAAAATAGTCTCTAATGAATTCAAGGAAATAGCACCTGCTCATTGAGACTTGGGAGACAAGGAAGGTTACTGTGGAAAGGTGCTGCAGAGACTTGGGAAGGACGAGGAGAAAATACTGGAAGACTTGGTAGTTGAGAATTGAAGATAATACGAAAGCTGAAGAATTGATAACTGTGGGCACTGAAAGACTTTGGTAACTTTGACTTTAAGAACTGTGGACGATGAACACTTGATAAATGTGGACACGGAAAGACTGTGGTAACTGTGGCTTTAAGAACTGTTGAGGCTGAAGACTTTCTAACTGTGGACACTGAAGACTTGATAGCTGTGAACACAGAAATACTTTGGGTAGCTGTGGATTTAAGAGCTGCCAGCATCGGGGTAACCTCCAGAAGAAAACAGACAACCATGAGGATAACAGCTATAGGACAGCGGGCAGTGCAAGGCACAGGTGTCTGCGACCAGAATAGCATAGCAAGAATAATTTCAGAGGCTCAGGACTAATGCAATTAACACAGATAAGCAACAAGAAGTATTGGCCATGAGACTGAGCACCTGATTCATTTTAAGAGAGAGGACTGAACCATTAGCGCAGGAACTCAGGAGACTTGGTCTGATCTGGTCACCAAAATGGCACCCCTCTGTACAGAGGACACCTGCTGAAACCAGAGTCAGCCTCATCCTGCACAAGCCACCAGCACCAGCACTAACCAGAAACATGATCAAGATGGTGGATGCCGCCACACTTAAGACTCAGCCTGAGAAGCTGTCCAGTCAGCCCCATCCTGCGATGCTGCCTGCCACCATGCACACCCCGCTGGACACTCCTTGCTCCGGAGGTAAGCCTCTGATATGTGACACTTCTACACTGGGACCAAGCACCCTTCACTTCCCACGCTTATCAGCTGGTGCTCCCAGCTCTGACATCTCAAATACAGGTGATACTGTCACTATATCAAGCAAGCTCCACAGGAAGGTCATGCAGCAATCTCCCTGGGGGGGGCATATAGGGAACACAACAAAATTCTGTAGGGCAAGGTATCATCTCCTCCTGGACCAGTCCTCCTGCTCTGCAGGATCAAGGGTTATCCAAGGGTTGCCCACTTCTTCTTGTGTGTGCTTCTGCTAGTTGTTCTAGCAGTCCCAGAAGTGTCAGAAGTAGGATGTTAAGCAAGTCCAAGACAGTTTCTTCGGGCCGCCAACATATGTGACCAGAATTCTGTGGAGAAAGGTGCTCTGCAGTAGAGAATGGTAACTATCGATTCCTCAGAACTTGAGCTTTGTGGTGAAGCAATTATAGCCACTAAATTGTACCGATGAGAAAGATCTCTGCCACGTTAGTAAAGCTAAAATGCAGCCATGCTAGATGCCCCGCCCACTGGAAGTCCAAATCTAAATAATTTTTATATGTGTATTTTCATATTTTAATTATACATGTACAGTAATTTGAAAAGTAAATATTCTTTGGCACAACATGGTCTCACTATCCCTAATAATACTCAGCTTATCATAGAAAAAAATCTCTCTTCTGGGAAGTTCTTAAGTAAGAAGTTGTAGAGCAGGTTTTGCACAGTCAGTTCCTGGGAAATGATTAGTGTTCAGAGAACACATAGCAATGACTACAATGGTGTATTGAGGGAATTTGCTGCATGTGGAGTTCCAAAATATCTGATTTACAATAATGATCAAAGACTGATATAACAAGATGTTATCATACGGGGAAAGTTACTAATTTAACTTTTAATTTCTTCATAAAAGTTCATTAAATAAGGTAGGTCAATGAAGTATGCAAATTTGTATGACAGGTTTAACAAAATCATTAGTTACTTTTGGAAAACAATATACAGTAGAAATACATATTGTACTGTATGTACATCAACAACGTTCATTCATTCATGTTCATTTACTTGTACTACTGTCAGGGCCATTTATACTATTAGGCGGCTCCCTAGAGGCTCAAGAATCTGGGGGCCCTCCCTGAGTCTGACTATCACAAAATGGTGCATGGCTCAGAAAATGGCACATCCGTGTTGAACTTAATGTAAACAGCAAATGTTGATCTACTAAGGTGCCACCTCCACACGTTCTCTTGAGGTTTTGGAATGTCGGTATTGGTGTGTGGGTGGTGGTGGGAGCAGTAAGCTGAAGTTTTGCCTAGTGGGCAGACAAACCTTGCACCAGCTCTGACTACAGCTGAAGAGATAAATGAGTGCACAGCTCAGTAGCAACAGGGATATTTTTCTTGTACAGTAATAATTAGTAATTATTGTACATTCAAAATAAGCAATTCTCAGTTTTATTTTAGTGAAGGCACTTTAGGGCGGGGCAAGAACTACAATATCCAAGTGCAATATGACTGGCATTTTGTTATGCAGTTCATCCTATTGGAACATGCTACATATCATAGTGTACAGGAATCCACCTGGTATGCATATTGTATAATACAATTTCCCATGTTAAAGTCACCAACACACAAAAACTCTACCTGCTAATGCACAAACACATATTTAAAAATTGCATATATATATATATATATATCTCCATGTATACACGGCCACAGAGTGTACTTGCTGTTTAATTTTATCCAACATTAACACACTAGATACTAGATAACAAACATTAAAATATAATATAATAATTAAAATATAATGCTAAAATGGGTTGAAGAACAACTTAGAATTTACACTGTAGAAGGTAACATACAGAAAACTAGGTGTCAAAAATAGGCACTTACTGTACTTTAGGAATTACTATAGAAATTTTCCCAAAAGTAGGTAATAAGGTAGATAGTTACATACTGTGTAGATCAAAAGAAAGATTTTTCAAAGGTCAGAAGCAGTCAGCGAGAAGGTTTTATATGTCAGATTAAAAATACCATTATTTCAGACCTAAGGTAAATTCAGTTAATAATTAGAATATTTCAGATATACTCTAAGCCTCTGTTTAAAGATATATATTGCTAGATCTAAATTCTATCAAAACAGACTACAGTAGATAAATAAGTTCTAAAGAGTATTTATATTTTGCCAATCAAGTAGCAGATATTATAATATTAGTTAACGGTAGGATTAATTTGGATAAATAACGTAATAAAAATCATTATTAAAAATTGTACAGTATAAACAAATTAAATTACCAAAATCAGCAGAGTGTACACAAAAGGAAGCATCTTAAAATTGTACAGTATTGTGGCTTTAATTATCCCCTTACAATACAAATGAAAAGCCAATAACATGCCAATACTTAGATTCAGAAGTGTAACTCTGGGAGGCAATGGAATCATTGATATCGCTTCTGTGGCTGACTCCCCCTCCTAGCAGGACAATAGACTTCACATTCACTTTACAGTGTGTCACTCCTTTATCAAGACAAGAATATTCTTATCTTGATAAAGGAGTGACATCCGAAACATTGATTAGATCTTCTGGATCTGGTATCGTTTTTCAAAGAAGTCCAAGTGAGTGCCATGTCTTGCTGGCTGGACTCCAAGGAGGACACATACTACTTTGGCAGGGAACAATCTTATATTTTTCAACAATATTCCAATGAATTGTAATTCTAGAGGACTGTCCTGATATTTAGTTGGAGGTTTACTGACCTTTAAAGTGTTTAGGAGGGTAAACCAGTTTCTATTTAATTGGACCCTATTCTACATAACAGAGTCCAATATTTCTACCACTAAATTGTTTTAAGGTATATATTCAACTATATGAGTTGAGCCTATTAGCAGGATAATTCTCCTTCCACTGATACCAACATTGAAGTATCACTATACCAGATTGTGATCCTTTTGGCTCAGATAGGCATTAATACCTTGAAGAGCATAAACCCCCAATGAAGTCTCTAAAGAAACGCTTTGGGTATTGATTGATCACAGCTTTGAAAATAAAAGAAAAACTTTTTTCAAAACAAGAAGCTACAAGTGTACATTTTATTATATATATTTTATTCATTAGAATTGTTTTATAAACATTACATGCCTGGGGTGCTGTTGACACTATTGTAGGTGTATATATTATATATATAACGCCCCTACAATTTCTGTTTAAACAATGTGGTCACAAACCATAGGGCACCCCAAAACTAGGAAAGGTGAGTGCCGATGTTTAGTGTGTGTTTGTGTGTGTGCGTATATATATATATATATATATATATATATATATATAGAAAGGTAGTTGCGGCCCGGCACTCCAAACAATGATACAATGGACCTCGGTGCCTTCTGGATCAGGGATTTAGGAATAAAGAGACAGGCAGCGGGACTCGTAGGAAATTTCAAACTGTATTCAAAAAAACATGACCAAACCAACGTTTCGGGGACTAGCCCCTTTGTCAAGGTGTAGGTAGAACACCTACACCTTGACAAAGGGGCTAGTCCCCGAAACGTTGGCTTGGTCACGTTTTTTTGAATACAGTTTGAAATTTCCTACGAGTGCCGCTGCCTGTCTCTTTATTCCTATATATATATATATATATATATATATATATATATATATATAGGTCGACGTGTAGGTCCGGCACTCCTGCTCTCTGTAGGCAACTACTCATGGTGCCCCCCGCAAGGTTGGTAGTAGAGGGAGTGGAAGGCAGTGGCACTCGGGAGACTGGAGTATCAATCAGTGAAATTTATTCAAGATAAAACATCTCTAAGAACCGACGTTTCGGGGCTACCCGTGCCCCGTTTTCACCTTGAAAATGGGGCACGGGTAGCCCCGAAAAATGACGGTTTTTAGAGATGTTTTATCTTGAATAAATTTCACTGATTGATACTCCATTCTTCTGAGTGCCACTGCCTTCCACTCCTTCTACTACTAAACTTGTGGGGGGCACCAGGAGCAGTTGCCTACAGAGAGCAGGAGTGCCGGACTTACACGTTGACCTATATATATATATATATATATATATATACGCGCACACACACACACACACACACAACCACACACTAAACATCGGCACTCACCTTTCCTAGTTTTGGGGTGCCCTATGGTTTGTGACCACATTGTTTAAACAGAAATAGTAGGGGCGTTATGTATATATATATATATATAATATATACACCTACAAAAGTGTCAGCAGCACCCCAGGCATGTAATGTTTATAAAACAATTCTAATGAATAAAATATATGGTACTTGTTTCCTAGCATGGCGCCTATCGCATTGCATACCATAAGGCATACGATGGTATGCGATGCAATGTGATGTTACGCGATGGCAGCCGATGTTATACAATTTTAAATTGTATACCATCGCATTGTATGCCATTGTATGCCATATACAATGGTATACGATTTAAAATTGTATAAGCACCCTAATGGGTGTTTTAATGTTAAATGTGTCCCCTATAAGATAATTATTTGTATAAGCACCGTAATGGGTGCTTACAATGTTAAAAGCACCCCCAAGCCACCACCACTATCAACACCAACCCAAAGCGTGGCGAGCACAGCGAGCCCGCGAGGGGCAGCGGTACGCGTCCTTCGACCTTTTCATACCCCCACTATCCACGTCGGCGTGGAGTTGATTTTATACAGTGTGGCGAGCGCATCGCGCCACCGAGCCCGAAGCGTGGCGAGCGCAGCGTGCCCCACGAGGGGACGCTGAGTACGTGTAAAGTAATACGCATCCCCTCGCGGGCTCGCTGCGCTCAACACGCTTCAGGCTCGGTGGCTCGCTGCGCTCGCCACACTATATAAAATCACCTCCACGCCGACGTGGATAGTGGGGGCATGAAAAGGTCGGAGGACGCGTACCGCCACGCTTCGGGTTGGCGTTGATAATGGGGGTGGCGTGGGGATGCATTTTACATTGTAAGCACCCATTAGGGTGCTTATACAATTAAAAATCGTATATAGGGGCTTATACAATTTAAAATCGCATCGCATACGGGCATATGGCATGCAATGTGATGCCATACAACTTAATATCGTTGGCGCCGTGCTAGGAAACAAGTACCAAATATATATAATAGAATGTACACTTGTAGCTTATTTTTTGAAGAAAGTTTTTCTTTTATTTTCAAAGCTGTGATCAATACCCAAAGTGTTTCTTTATATATATATAGCTTGCAGAAAAAATTGAGGACACTCACCGGACTTCTGATTTGGATATTCAATTCAGTTTAATCCAATTCAATCCATATAGACATAAAGTGCATGGGCCCACTGTCATGCACATTGTACTTTATGTCTATATGGATTGAATTGGATTAAACTGAATTGAATATCCAAATCAGAAGTCCGGTCAGTGTCCTCAATTTTTTCTGCAATCTATATTGGACTGCCAGAGAGATCTGGAGCTCCTGAGCTGATACTGTACCCCGGCAGCTGCTGTGTTGTGGTGGAGAGTGTCATCCATACATGAGGAATATACATATATATATATATATATATATATATATATATATATATATAGGGGCACAAATAATTGTCTTGGATGAACTTACACCACTACTTTCTAGAGCTAGATACTAACCTTGCAAGCAGGGCCATCATACCTTTTGACAGTCTGTAAATACCCAGTTTTTGTACCACTGTCTCTTATTGTAAAGCGCAACACAATTTGCTGCGCTATATAAGAAACTGTTAATAAATAAAATAAAAATAAATATTAGAAATAGCCTTCAGAATTAGAAAAATGGCAACAACAGTGGCAGTTCCAAAGTTTAATATATATTCACCAAGCCATATTATGCTGGGTCTATATCATATCATTCGGTAATCATCATAATCCTTTTCCATAGTTACATTGTAAATATGACGAAGGTGGTGATTTCAATGAAAGTGAGGGGAGCTGTGTAGTGGCAGGACTGCATTACCATATTACCATTCTTCTTTTAAATAAGCAGCAGCTACAGCAACTTCAGTCACATCTGAATTAACCCTATTATGCACAGTGCAAATACATGCAAAATACAGTATATATAAATACACTTGCATTCAGTTCTATGTTTGAATGTGATTATAAATATTTCATCCATGTTCTCAATCTTTTCCTTAAGTATACTAGTCATCAGACTGATATATGATAGATTACATGGAACTTTTAGGACATTTAGAATTGCAATTGATGAACCTTTGTGTAACTTAACTATTTTTGTCAGACCTCACTTTTCAAGATTTTGGATGATAAATTCTAAATTAAAACCACTAACTTATTCCAACCAAAGAGCCTGATTGCCTATTGACAATTATTAGCATTCAATTCTCATTATATTTGATATAAAGAACACTTAACAAGTGCAAGCATTTTCCTCCTTGTACTTATCTTTGGTGACTTGATTAATTTATTAGGTGCAAATAGTTTTTGCATTTATAGACATGTTATATTTAATTTTTTCAATATATTTTTATATTTTATATTGATAAAGCTTTAGAATCAATTATTTTAGATATTAAGGTTCATGGAAATAATTGTTTGAATTGCAGCTCAGAGTATCTGAACTATAAATAAATAATGCCTTTAATAATACATTATATCTTTGGTCATTTCAACATCCTTGAAATTTCTGTTGAATGAGTGTATTACAGGTTATGAGAAGAACTTTATTGGTGATGCCATGAAGATGGCAGTGAGAGGTTGAATTTATTATAGTTTCTGAGTCAAGAAGACGTATGGCAAACTAGATATTAAGTGGCAGTAAGGTAAAATGGCAAACTAGATATTAAGTAAGTGTATTACAGTAATTCAGGCCAGTGAGGAGAGAACATAATACCCCTATGAATATATTTTGTTAGCACACTCTAAAAAGCAGACAAACAATGATTCTTGTTGGTATTATAATAAACCATTGTGATACAAGAAGCTAGAAATACATCTTTTTGGTAAACATTATTAAGAAAACTTGATATTTCTCAGTTAGGGATATAAATATATCACTACATTTTGGCTTCTGACATTTGAAATTAAATTCTGGTGGTTGCTTATTCAAATCATAATATTTCTCTGTTTGTCTCCTGTCAGTCCTTTTTTTTAATCTTACTGTTATTTATTTATACTATTATACTATTATTTTACCAAAGAAAATGTATTTTGAATTCAATTGTATGCTGTTTTTGCAGAGTGTCCCCAACTTTAGGAGATCCATATTTGTATAATGTGTAGCTCATTAAGAGGCAATGCAGCTACCCTTCTACTGAAACTATTATGTATGAATATGCAAAGAATGATTTTAATGTCTGTGTTTTGCAGAGCTGTTTGTAGCATAATGGCCCTGAGGATTTGCTTTGCTTTAACATTTAAGTTTGGGCTCATTTACAGTAGATGCCTATGCACCAAAAAATATGTTGTCTTGTTTTTTAAGTATAGCTTTTTCAGTGATATCCTTGGGAGTAAAAAGTCTTTTGTATTTCTGGAGAAGAGTAGGACATTGCTGGAAATATTTATGCTGCAAATGCATTCTACTGTATGAAAAGTATATATTGCTTGTCTATTTATTATTTTAAATATTAATTAGGCAAAGCAATGTTTTACTAAAATTAGCTACATGTATTTGTGAGATGTGCATCATTTTATTTTTTTTATTATTATTATTATAATAATAATCATATAAGAATAAGGATCAAAAACAGAGCAAAGAGGTTGAGTATTACAGTACGAAAAAACAAACTGAAAAGCAGTGACCACAATGTATATAACATGCACAATAGACTTAATGCAGGGTTGGTGCAAACATTTTTAATAAGTTCCACAGATACATAATCCAGCCAAGAAAGGTACCAGATAAGGCAGCGATTTTTGCCGCAAAATATATGTTACCCTGAGTGGAATAGTCATCTGCTACAAGATATTACACAAAGGAGAACCGTTATATACAATCGTTTCAACGTTTTTTTCATCACACATATGGGTGTACCAGGTAAGGTAGCCATCTTGGGTGCACTAAAAAAGGGTAAAATGTGTGAGCTAAGCCATTGAAGTAAATAAGACATATGAAATGTATGCAATATGAAATTACATGTGTTGTTCACCCTGAAATCTAATGCATGCCAATTTTTAATGTTTAATACTTGCCTAATATATTTTAAGGCACTATGGGTCTTATTTTAAGATAGTTAAATTTTTAGCTAAATATTTATTTACTTACGTAATGTTTCTTTGTGAACATAAGGAGGTGTTGTTAGGAGGGATGGGGCATTGTGCTACACATAACCAAGTGTGCCTAATGAGCACACATGTCTACAAGGACAAATTGCGTTGATGTGCAATGTATAAAATGTTTTTTTGTTTTTTTTTGCATCAGCAATGCTATATTTGTCTGCAGTATCCAAAATTTGGGCTTATTAACATTGCAATTAAGAGTTAATTGAGAACAATACTATTCAAAGATCTAAATCTATCAGAATATTCAGATTGTGTCCTTCCCCTCTACAGTGCAACATGCCAAATGTAACCATCTATGGGGCAAATCTACTAAGGTGGGAGCTCTATTGAAGATGAGATGTTGCCCATAGCAACCAATCAAATTCTACTTCCTATTTATTTAGCACCTTCTTGAAAATAATAAATATAATCGGATTGGCTGCTATCTGCATCAACATATCTTCAATAGGACTCCCATCTTAGTAAATTTAACCCTACGTATCCATATTCAAGTACTTCGGGGAAATTTTAAAATCATAACAAAAACAGGCGATACATTGAGCTCAATTAACAAAATATCAGTGAAACCATAGTAGATACTTTTATCTTTGTAAAGCTTTCATTGAAATAAACTGGGCAATACTGTAGCACTATGTTCTAATACATCAAAATAAAAGAAATGTTGATTACAACTGAGCCGCAAGGTCTGGGCAGTGACACAGATGGATACATTTACAAATGGTTGGTTTATCAAATCCGACGATAGTTTTAAAATTGACATTTTTAATTCATGCTAAATCAGGCTTGTGTAGAACTAATTCCTATTGCTGTTTTTATCCCTCTAAGGGGCAGATTTATTAATCTTGGAGAAGAGATAAACTGGAGATAAAGCGGAGAAAAGGTAAAAGGAGATAAAGCACCAGCCAATCAGCTGTGTTTGAAAAAGACAGTTGGGAGTTGATTGGCTGGTGCTTTATCTCCTTTTACCTTTTCTCCGCTTTATCTCCATTTTATCTCTTCTCCAAGCTTAATAAATCTGCCCCTAAATCTTTATCACTGTGAATGCAATTCTTCCAGTCTTTGCTCAATGTGGGGACAGCAAAGCCAGGTGCAACAATTTATTTATTAATTACCAGTTATTTATATAGTGCACACATGTTCTGCAGCTCTTTTAGAGATAATATTTGCCCCTGTGGAGCTTACAATCTATATAATGTGTACAAACAGATTTTAAGAACCGAAGTAGTGCGCAGAGAGGGCTGCCAATGGCTTTAAATTCCTGAAGGTACCTTCCACCCTTCACCATAAACACCAAGCATAAAAACAAAAATTGGAATTGCAACCTATCAGGCGCCCCTTTTTTCCTTTTCTTAGTCATAGTATAAATATTGAGCACTCCACCATGGATTTTACATGAAAGAGAATAACATCATACAGTGAAGTACTGTAATTTTAATAGTGTACACGTAAAACATATAAGTTAAAAAAATGCACTAATGCCTACAATAGAGTGCATCACTAAGTTGTCATAAAATCATCAGAGTCAGTGGCAGTGGTGTGTAATTACCAGGTTCTAAAGAACTGTGTTTAATCAGTTCTAGAAATGCTCAGTCCAAATATCCAGGTCTCAGCTGCTGGGTTCTGGATCCCTGGGGCTTGTTGTCCTTAGTGTAAGGTTGGTTTCCTCACTGCCGCTGACTGGAACACAAAGCTCACCAACGTGTTTCTTCCCACAAAGGGGACTTTATCAAGGTGTACAGCCACGCAAGTACGCAGAGAATATAGAAACTCCACACAGTTAGGGGCATTGTGGGAATGGAACCCATAACCTCAGAGCTGTGAGGCAGTAATTCTAACCATTACTTCATCCATGCTGCCCAAACGGCGTTTGCATTTACCCTTGGACAATGGGCTTCAATGAATAGCTAAAGATTGGTAATGTGCTACTGAGACATGGAGGGAAACACTTTTTGTAACCTTACACAGGCCCTCTTGCCTGATACTTCAGAACTTAGACTGCCTGCATTCCATGTGGCTGTGTAATAGGAGACACCAGCAGGAGTGGACAGTAGGGAAATGTACACCAGCAGGAGAATCACAAACTAAGGTATGTGTGTAATTGATCACTCCATACATGATGCAGCAATAGGATATACAACTGCGGGGGCAACAATTATTGGACTCATATCCCAGAGACTGGAGACTGTTTTTAATATAAATATGGAGAAAAGCCTCTAACTTAACAGAACAATATTGATACCTCACAAGACAGAAGACTATATGGGGGAAATATAAGATGGGAGTTATATTTCACATGGGATGTTACGCTGAGTATAATTTAAAAGTATCAATCCTAAGTATGTCTGGTGTATAAAAAGTATTTTTCTACAACGTTGATTACAAGTATATTATAATACTGATTAGTTTTGAATATAATGTATTTGTTGGCCTTGGCCCCTTAAGAAGTAGGTCAAGTAGGTGAGATGACCCGGGATGAGAAGATTTTGAAAAGATTACATTTTATGAGAAGAAAGCATGACAAGACTATATGACAATCTACTGGCCTAAGCAGGAATACAGACATAAGAAAGTCCCACTTGTGTATGTTCTGCTTAAATCCTAAACTCAGCAACCATATTATTTTAATTCAGAGTTCTAGGATGCTATCACAGTTTGAGATCATAAACAGCACATTTTATCTTTATTTCCCTATGTATGTATCATCAGGATACTTCAACATATGGTTAATGTTGAGTAATTCTACTGTACCCATGGTTATATTTAGCTGTCAGAGAACAGCAAGATACAGTACATCTAGGCACACATTTCCAATTATAAAATGTTTAAACAGAGGGAGCATAGTATGTCATAGAGCACAGTGCTGAGATGGAATAACTAAAAGGGGAAGACTCACACGCACATGTGTATTCAAAACCAATATTAAGCCTTATGCTCCAAACAGTAGACTGAGGGAAAGAAATAAAGACACATTGGGGGGAATTTACTAAGAGCCTAATGGCTTTTGTGTTGTCAAACTACAAGTCCCAGCAAGCCTGCACTGCATGCAGGGACTTGGGGAACCACAAATCCCAGCATGCGGGGCATTAATGGGCACGCTGGTACTTGTAGTTCTACAACATAACAAATAGTTACATAAAACACACACATAGGAGTAGTACAACTTTAATTCATACTAAAATCAATCACACTATACGTACCTATGGAATCCGTCTTTTGGCTTGTCCTTTTCTCCAGTAGAATTATTATACTTACTGAGGCCTATGGTGTAGATAACATCCTCTTTTTTCCATAGTAGGCATCCCGGGACTTAAAAAACAAACCGACACATGCGTACCCCTTGGACGGGTGAAACCATGAATGTTTGTTTACATTCAGGGCTTCTCCTCTGAACTGACGTATTTATGGGATTATTATTTTAATGTTTTTAAAATGATTATTTTTACACTTAGAAGCCTGCATGGGTTTGACTGGTTCCTTCAGGCTACCACTTCGTATGTACAACATCGTAAAATACGAATCCCATAAATACGGCAGATTACTAAATTTGCCCTATTTACAAGTTGTATTTTCCCCAGGTTACAGACAATGCCGGTCGTATCCATTCGTACCCAGGATCGGCCGTATCCTGGGTTCTTAGTAACTTTCCCCCATATTGGGTGTGGTATAAAAACCCGACGGTCGGGATTCCGACAGTCATTAGTCAGACGTCGGAATCCTGACTGCACAGCGTGGGGAGCGCAATGAAGCCCCTTGCGGGCCTTATTCTCCCTCTATGGGGGTCGTTGACGCCCACGAGGGAGCAGTCGGGATTCCGACGTCGGAGTAATGACTGTCGGAATCCCGACTGTTGGGGAGCCGTCCGGCACCCCCCATATTCTCCTGTTAGGAGCCATACTGTATCTCTTGTGGTTGCTCTTTTTTGATGCAGAATATACACTTACGATAATAACAACAGGCAGTTTAAGTTTAATTAAACTATGTTAATGCTGTGCCTGTGCTCTGTCTCGATACATTCTAAGCCATTGGAACTACTATATTTATAAAAGAATTGGTTGTTCACTTCAAAACTGTATGACTAAAATGATATGCATAAACATTGACAGTGGCAGCACAAATATCATTGGTGCTCAAGCACCCATAGAGTTTGTTCAATACTTAGGTCAGAAATTAAGCAACATTTTAGATATGTAGGTTAAGATCCAATTAGTAACTTTATGCAAACATTTTATTCACAAATATTTATGTACTATTTGTACTATACTCATGATTAACAACAGTAACATATCATCACAAAACACTGGCTACAATCTTTGAACCTTCTGACATTTTCACCAATAACACTATTTTGACCCTATTTGTGTTATTATATCGCTTATGGAAATAAGGTATTTTTACAACAGAAATACATAATTTTAAATTACAATAAATTAGTAGATTGGATTTGTAGAGGTAAATTCGCTAAAACTTCTAAAAATGAAAAGAGGTGATGTTACCAATAGCAACCAATCAAATTCTGAATATAATTTCTCTATTGCATATTAGAAAATGCTAGACAGAATCTGATTGGTTGTTATTGCTAACATCGCCTTTTTTTATTTTTAGAAGCTTTATTGAATTTACCTCATAGTTTCCAATCCAAAAGAAAATATAAACCTCCGGTAAATTTGCACGTATAAAATTCTCTGTCCCACTATATCAGGTTCCTTGAAATATTACACAGAAATATAGAATTTGATGGCTGATAAGAATCACTTGGCCTATCTAGTCTGCAGTTTATCCTATAGGAAACCACAACCCATTTCAAGCCATTAGTTCTTTGTAAGGATATTCATATGCCTATTCAAAGCATGTGCAAATTGCTCTGCTGTCTTAGCCTCTAGCACAAGGGTGGTCAATAACATACCCTCCAACATGACCCATTCCGTTAGGTACAAAATGCTCTGTTCCTGGACTTCCCTGCCAGTGGCAGTTACAGAGGTGGGGCTCCAGCACAGTCCAAAATTCAAAAAGGGGGGGCACATCAACTATCAGTGAGTCCAGGACAGTGATGTTTGGGGTGGCAGTAGTTGTGTCTCCCCTATTTGAATATTAGACTGTGCTGCAGGTTCACATCTGTAACTGCCACTGGCAGGGAAGTCCAGGAACAGAGCATTTTGTACCTAATGGAATGGGTCACGTTGGAGGGTATGCAATAAGTGGCCCTTCAGCTGTTACTGAACTACATGTATCAGCATGCCTTGCCTTAGTTTTGCTATTTGGCCATGCTGAAACTAATGCAAGGCATGCTGGGATGTGTAGTTCATCAGCTGGAGGGTGCGCTTATTGCCCACCCCAGTTGTAGCACCTCCAATGGGAGACATTTTATTATCTTATGCTCAGCTGTGCATATAAGCATAGTCTTACACATCATTGTTTATAGTTAGCATTTTACAATGAACAGTGGCTACACCACTCTTTCATATAGCATGCCTTGATTTCAGCGTCTCTAAATACAAATCTAGACATCTTTTCAGGAGAGTGAAATGTCATATTTGGGCATACTGTCCAATGCATGTCATACTGTATGTATTCTCATTTATTAGATACAATTTCTGATAAAATGGGGGACAATATACTAAGAAGGGAGTTCTATTTCACATGGGCTGTTGCTATGGGCAACCAATCAGATACTATCTATTATCTTCTAGAATGTGCTAAATAAATAAGTTGTCCATAGCAACATCCCATGTATAATAGAACTCACATCTTAGTAAATTTTCGCCAGTGACTCTAGAACCTTCATGTACTGCAGCCTCTACTTTCAGGAGCTGAGTGAATGTTATTCTCTGAGTACATGCACCCCATGTTGGTACATCACAAACAGACATCACTAAGATTGAATTCAGTAGTGTGAATAACATTTCATGGTTCCCAACAACATTACAGTTGGTAAAGACTTGTTTGGTTTAAATGTTCTCGCACCCTGCCTTGGTACCATTCATGTGAGCAGGTAGTCATTTTACAGCTTTAAAGTGTAAAAATAATAGTTCAAAGGAAATCATATCTAAATCTTGTTACTCTGCCATATTTATAGCTTAATGTATCCATTTATACGGTCAGACACAAATGCCCATTTTTCCTAGCCTGGAATCTTTATTTGTGAGTAGCTAAAATGTTAGTAGCATCACAAAGTATGCATGCCATTTGTTCAATACTATACAATACCTAAGGTTTTGCCACTTATTTCAAGTGGCATTAATATTAGGACTATGTCTATGACATTTAAGGACACCTAGCTGCTGGCATTAAGGCTTCCCAATAAAATAGCGATGTGCATTAATAATTCCCAGTGGGATTGGTATCATGCTAGCAGACATTTTTTTTCATGATACTGCATATATTTATTTGTTTTTTTTATTTCGATTGCTGCTATTGAGGATTGAGCATTTCTTTTTATAAAACTCTGCAGGGGATCTTTTACATTTTTGTATTATTTATTTACATTTATTAAACTAATTGGTTACTGGGTTAATACTAGTATCTTTTTGATCTAGTATATATTTATTTGCCTTTATTCCAAAGGAAATGGAATTATATCCTACTGTTAACTATTCACACTTAAATAAAATGTCCATATGTAGAACAATTCATTTTTTGAAGACTGACAGAAATGTTAATTTTATACAGTTCTTCTTAAACTGTTGATCAAATCCAGGGGTTCTCAAACTTGGTCCTCAGGGCCCCACACATTTCGCGTTTTCCAGGTCACTCGGCAGGTACACAGGTGCATTCATTACTTATTGACACATTTGAAAAGATCCACAGGTGGAGCTATTCACTTGTGATTTTGTGAGGAGACCTGCAAAACATGGACTGTGTGGGGTCCGGAGGACTGAGTTTGAGAACTTGTGATTTAATCCAATGTTTGGTAAGAAGGTGGTGGAAATTCTCTGTTATCAGAAAAAAAAAATCACTCAAGTGGCTAATTATGAAAAGATACCAAACATTTATTCTCAATTATAAAAAATAAATGTAGCCATTTAAATTTTTTTTGTTAAATACCTAAATAAAATCAGTGGGCCACAACCAATACAGTAGAGATATTACAGAAGCCTTTTACCACCTTATTCAGGTATGGGCTCAAGGAAGGATCTTAAGCGATATGGACAGTGAATTTTGCATTGATAAAAACCATATGTGTTTCATCTTGAGGACTCTTCAGGGGTAGGTATCGAAAATACAATAAAAAAATGGGTACAGGATAGTTTCTGTCCACATATAACTTTTTCAGATGGATTTTTGTCTAAAAAACAATCCCTGAACCCCTTAATGCCCAGGTGTATTAAGGATGTAACAGCTTTATCCACAAGTATATACAGTATGGAGTAGAACTCAAAATAGACCTTATTTGACTTTTTATTAAGAAATACAGCAAAGAATGGACATTATTTGGTGCACTGGTCTCGAACTGTGTATAGACAGAGAAATTAGAGATGGGTGGAAATGTGACTAGAGAAAGAAAGCTATTGGACAGGGCAGAACAGAACCATGATAGTGTAGGGGAGTATCCATGGAAGATATGTTACAATTTATGGAACTGATTTTGGAGGTAAAAATGGATTATAAACTTAAATGCAGTGACAGAGTTATGAATAGTAAAATAGGTGTAGAAGAGGGAAATAAAGGTATTAAAGAGATATGGGTGTTGGATGATTGGGAAGGGAGCTTTAAAATAAGACTGCTTAGTAAGTAATTGGGCAGAGCTGTATGTGAACAGGATGAATTGGAAATTGAGGAAACCCAAGAAAGAGTACAATTTAACAATTTCTTATAGAGACCTGAAAATAAGCACATTTGGAGAAAGGTGCCAATGTGTCGAGCCAAGATTGAGGTTAAGAACATCATAGTCTGTTCTGTTAAAGATTATGGCATGCTGATACTGATTATATGCTGTGTGGGATTTGGCATGACATGTTGGGGGATGGAGCTGGATGTATTTGCTTGCATAGAAAATAAAATACATTATACTGATTATTTATATAGCACACATATATTATGCAGCTCTTTACAGAAATGATTAGTCTTTCAGATCAGTACGAAGCTCCAGCGAAGCTTGTAATCTATATTCCCTGCCACACAAACAGGTTACGTTTTCTACAAGTGGGTAGTGTATGGATATGTGTCTGTGGGTGCTCCTGGGTTGAATGGGGAATAAAGGAGGGGATGGGAGGGGGGGGGGGGGGGGGAGTGTTACCTTTTTGGTTTCATCTTCTTTTATTGTTCTTATGGTGGAGAGTTTCACTTGCATGGAATGATTTTCCTTGACTACAATAGGATATGTGAAAACAAGAGGTGGGAAAACAATGTGTAGAATTTTTGTTGTTAAAATATTAATTGCTGATATGAGGGTTAGTTGTGATGCATACCCAAACTTACACAGCAAGTGTTGCAATAGACATATAGTGATTTTTTTTTTTTACTTGGGGGACTGGAGATACAATCATGCTATAGGGATTCAAATATATAAGGGTATCATTAGATGGGTCTCAGTAAATGCGTACTGATACTCACTGGAACATTCTCAATGGAAAACACATCTTTGGTTTTAAATCATGGTCATGGAAAACAATTTGGAGTTGGAAAACCAAATATATTCCACTAGAGTATAAGACAAAAAGTGAACGTAAGAACATGTAAATATATATAAAAAGAGTAAAAGAAAAGTGTAAGGTGAACTTACCACACTTCCTAGAAACAAGTCTTCCAAAGTGTGGGGAGGACGTACCTTTTCTCTGAAACAAACTCTGGGTAAAAAACAGAATCCAAATAGTTCAGGGTTGCTCCTCTGAGGTCAACATGTTTCGAGGCACACAAGGTCTCTTTATCAAGGCTAGGGAGCAGTCTGGGAGGCAGTCCTTATAACAGCGGGTGCCGGACGGCTCCCCGACAGTCGGGATTCTGACAGTCATTACTCCGACATCGGAATCCCGACTGCTCCCTCGTGGGGGTCCACAATCCCCATAGAGGGAGAATAAAATAGGTGGCGAGCGCAGCTCGCCACCGAGCCCGCTAGGGGCTTCATTGCGCTCCCCACGCTGTGCAGTCGGGATTCCGACATCTGACTAATGACTATCGGAATCCCGACCATCTGGTATTTATACCACACCCATAACAGCTAGATACCATATGTCTTCACTTCGGATTCCGGTCCGGATGTGTCCTGTCGATTGAAAAGACTGATGAATAAATTAAGTATAGGTGTTCACCATGGTGATCTAGTGGTGCCATTTTACGCACACAATGGCTGTCCGCGGAAGCTGGGATCGCAGGTAATTTACTGCTGATTGCTGCAACATGGCAATTTTTGGACACCTGGAAGTCGTCATTGTATCGCAGGGGTTCTGGGAAATGTAGTCACTTCCCAAAAATGGAAGTTGGGTGTGATGGATTGGGATCATTTGGGCTACAGCATGATGGTCGACAGTCATTAGGTCGACACCATTAGGTCAACATGTGAAAAGGTCAACATGAGTCTAGGTCGGCATGGTTCCAGGTCAACATGGTTCTAGGTCAAAAGGTCATTAGTTCGACAAGTCATTAGTTCGACAGTGTCTAGGTTAACAGTCAAAAGGTCGACATGGGGTTTTTCACAGTTTTCTTACCTGAACACAGTCGACATGGACACAGTTTAAAGTGTACTGCATCCCCTCGCATCACTCGCTGCACTCACAATGCTTTGGGCACAGTTCATTGCTACGCTCGGCACACTATTTTATTCCCCCACCACACCCTAGTGGATGCTAGGGCATGAAATACCGCCTGTCGGCACATGTCGGCTCAAAAAAACCTAATGACCTTTTGATCTAGAACCATGTCAACCTTTTCCCATGTCAACATTTTCCCATGTCGACCTTTTACCATGTCGACCTAATGTCTGTCGACCATCATGTTGTAGACCAAATGACCGCATCCTGGTGTTATTGCTTTCCCCAGAGACATGGAAATGTAGTAAGGAACAAGATCACTTAGTTATCAGAAGAAAAATGTGGGTTTGCTGATCTATATAAGATGAGACTTATTGGGAAAACAAACAATAGAAATGGTTAGAGGCATAAAGATAAACAATAAAATATATAATAATAATAATCCACAAAAAATGGGAAGTGTACAAAATTATCTGTAGGGTATATTCACGTTTACACAAATCTTAAGTGATGATAGTATTGGTATAGGAATGTTGAATCTGGAGTATAAATATCAAAAAAGTATTTCAGAGGAACCTGGAGTCTAAGTTCAAAGAGGTTTTTCAAAGGGACCACTTTAGTTCAAAATTGTGGTTTAGACCTCTAGGTGTAAGGGTCTTAGGTTTATGTATGAGGTGAATTTCAGCCACGGCAAGATTTTGTCGGTGTTTCCAGGTGGTGGTAATTTTCTTTAGTCCTATCAATCGTTTAATGTGATGAATAGAGCATTTATGAATCTTTTAAATGGTTAGAGAGGTGGTGTGTGGTTAAGCCTTTTGGTATAGTTCTAACATGTTCAGAAATGCGGACTCTCACTGGTCTGGAGGTTCTGCTTATGTAATGCAATCCACATGAGCATTCAGTGATATATATCACGTTTGCAATTTGGCAGGTGATAAAAATCCTTTATTTTCATCTTAATTTGGTTGATTTCTATTTCATTGTATTTGGAAGGACAATGGAAATATTTTTCTGCAGGCTATACATTTGCTACACCTGTGGAAATCTTTAGATCTTTAGGTTAAGTTTTCTGTCTTTTTCTGTCATAATACAATGGCCCTTATTCTGGTCGGTGCGGATATATCCGCGTGCGTTCGGCCCGCCGATGTTTTGTGTCTGCGCATGTGCAGATGCGTCTCTGCGCATGTGCGAGCGGGGCGTACGGCCAAATCCCGCATGATATGTGAACACTCCGAACAGGGGGTGGAGAGGGGCGTGGAGGGCTATTTGGGCTCATTACCATATGCATACGCCCCGCGTTTCATGGGCGTTCCCATGCAAACGCTGGGCGTACGTATGGTAATGCAGCCGTGACGCACGTGTAGGGGGCGGACATATGACATCGCCGGATGTCAGCTGCCCGCCCAGATCCCTGCTTTTGCACGGAAAAATGTCCGTGTGGTCTGAGGTTGCGGGATCTGGTGGAGCACTTGGTCCTGCATTCGATGGTCTGCGACCATCGAATGATGGGGGAGGTTCCCTTAGATGGAGGAGACGTATTCCGTGAAAAATACACGTGCGGTCCGTTCGGCCAGCTTCTTACCGCGTACGGACGGAGTTGGCGATCCGTATGGAAGGCGGGGTTTCGCACGCACGGTCCTGGCCGCATAATCGGATCCGGCCGCACCGATCAGAATAAGGGCCAATGTGCCTACTAATCAGAGCAGCCAGAGTAAAAACCACAGACGCATGGAAATAACATACAAACCCACCCATTTAAGGGCTTGGTGGAAATTGAACATAATACTTCAGTGCTGTGAGGCAGTAATGCTTTCCATTATTGTTGCAGGCAAAATAGACAGGTCCTTAAATTTACTATTTTTAAAATATATGTCAGTGGTTAAATTTACAAGACAGTGTGAATATGATGTTAAGAGGTTTTTTGCAAAGAAATATTAAACATTTCTGAATGTTTAAAATGCTTTAGTTATAGCTTTCTCTGTACTCAGGAATTCAGACTAGGGGGGGACATTTTAGTTGGGTAGGTAGATGGTTGCAGGATAGAGAACAGAGGGAAGTTTTAAATGGGGCATGTTCAAATTGGATACCATTGTGGCGTACCACAGGGTTTGGTGCTAGGGCCTCTTTTATTTAACATATTATTTATGCTATAGAAGATATACTGTAAGAATCTGTTCATCTTTTTGGATGAAACACAACTATGTAGGGTAATTAGGACTAGACGACAAAAAATGGAAAATGAGTTTCAATGTAATGTCATGCACCTTTGGAGACATAACCAGGGTGATACTTATAATCTGAATGGTGTAGACTTAGAAAACTCATATTCAGAAAAAGACCTAGGGGTGCAAATCGATAACACATTTGGGGTCCGTGCTCAGTGCCATATAGCAGCCACTAAGGCCAATAGGATGCTATCATGTATAAAAAGTGGTATGGAAGCGAAGGATATCAATGTAATTATGCCACTCAACAAGGCACTAGTTAGACTTCAACAGGTTGAACTTGATGGACGAAGGCATTTTTTCAACCTCAACTACTATGTTACAGCCA
Organism: Crinia signifera; assembly: GCF_055691185.1. Lineage (NCBI taxonomy): Eukaryota > Metazoa > Chordata > Amphibia > Anura > Myobatrachidae > Crinia > Crinia signifera. Next base: position 282,816,197 of record NC_139217.1, read on the forward strand.
ACCTGGGCCGCCACTAGGAATCATGGGGCCGGGGACACCCTCCCCCGAGTACCATAATAGGCACCCCCCCGAGTACCATTACGCCCTCCTCCCCCCCCAGTACATTTACTTAACTAGCTGCGGCGGCACGGCATCGTCCTGGTTCTTGCACGCCTCCACTCACACGCATCTCCTCAGGAGCGTACACTGCACAGTGTTGCACGGTATATTGTGCGTGCTGGCCTGGGGGGCCACTGGGTGGGGGAGGCCGTGTGCGGGGGTGGGGGGTGGCACCATGCTGCTGTCACAGCTGCCTGGGCCCCTCCAGAGGCCAAGGCCCGGGACAGCTGTACCCACAGCACCCCCCTGTCGGCGGCCCTGCAGCCAACGTACAGTAATAAAAATACATGATTTGCACACATGCAACTGATTGTACACATTGCAGTTTTTAGACCTGTACATGCTCCTAAATCTTTACATCCTCTTTATATACCTGTACTGTGGGGATCACTTCATAATTTTGCAACCAAGATCTGAGTTTGCTAGTTACGCTTCTGTTAATACTATAATATATTTTACTGTACATAGAAAAATTTCACATGCATAAACAGATAACTAACATTTTATGGAAAATTTCAACCCAACAATGATCAGTTACTGATAAAGTATCACATATAGTTTCAGTACTTAAAGTGTATTTGAATTCTGCATTTTCTAATGTTACCTAACAGTAGATACTACATGGACACACAGTTGTTAAACATTTAACTAATAGATTCATTTAGCTCATTCTTATACAAAGAATATTGAATTAAATTGTATGTAAATTAGCCCATTTTGAGATGTTTCCCCATGAAATGACATCTGCAAGATATTTCATATAAAGCTGTGTAGACATGGGGTGTTTGTCTTAAGTAATTTTGACTACATCATCAAAATCGTTCAGAATGTTTCCATGAATGGGCCCGTGTGCACACAGTGAGCGATATGCTTATCTCCGGCACCGACTGGGCTATTTTGACTTAGCAAAATTGCTTAGTCAAAATCGCACAGCCGCAGCTAGTGTGTACACCCTTTTGAGGCAATTGTTCTGAAAAAAAAATTGTGTTCGCGATGCCCTTAGATTTATTTGTGCTCTATTTTTTTTTTTACATACTGTAGTATGAGTTTCCAATAAAGTTAAATTCATGCAATTAATTGGGAAAAATAAATGTAAAATGAGTTATGTGTATATAAAAAAATGCTAAGAATGTTGTTCTAAAATGTTTTTAAGTAGGGTCAATACATTCAACTGAGAAGGACAATTAATACAGAGCAACTACAGTATAACGTTTTATGTGGACACTTACACATAATTCAAATAATCATACTTCAGTTTGAATTGCTCTTGATATTTGAAAATATACATCTGCCTAAAATTTGTAATCTAACAAATATTTTGTAATTTAACAATGGAAGTAACCATGGAAACAATAAGCACAGGCTCTAAATGACATAGGCATGTTTTGGGACACTTACATATTCTGGATAAATGTGCAGCTGAAATATATGTATTTAGAATACTTCTGTATGAAATAATACATTTATCCATTGTCCTTATTGTAATGTTTTGTCTCAAAGAAACAAATCTAATTTAGTTTCATAATCTCTACCCAATTTATCTATGCCTTTTTACTGTACTCCCTTCTTTGTGTGATGCCCCTAGCTGGGCTGCAGGCACTGCAGGGGTTAACTTAGTGAAAAGTTTTAGAGAAAGCTGTGCAGCCTTATCAATGAGTGGGGGAGTTTATGGCAGAAAAGCAGTTCTTGTAGACCCTGCTGGATGTATGGTCATAGGACAGGATCTGTTAGGTTGGAAGACAAAGGCAAAAATTTTAGAACAAGGGGATATTTTTGGGCAGACAAAGATGTGAACTGAAGGAGGATGGAACAGAGAAACTAGAAGTATGTCCAGCAATGAGAAGCCAGGCCAGGGACTGTGGACAGCATCCACAGTCCCTGGCATTATGCAGCAGCATATGGTCCCATGCTGCTAGGATGGGCAAGAGATGTCCAGATTTGCTGTGGAGGACTAGCTGAATGAAAGTCATCAGCACCAAATCTTATGGAAAGGACAGCAGTGTGTGAATGCAGGTGTGATCGCATTGTAAACGCAGCAGAAGCAGCAGCAGGAGTGGAGGAGATCCAGGAGGATCCCCAGAAGCAGGACAGGAGGTGCGAGTCTTGGTAGAGGACAGGCATAACTGAGTTGTAAGAAACCATGTATGGTGTGAAATGCCCCCATGCTGAGAAGAGTCCAGTAGAGATCAAACTTAAGGAGCCCATACACGCTCAGATCCCGGCGGTGCGATGTGTGATTTGAGATGCGCGCTCCAACAGCACCTCATCGCACAGTACAAAAAGTATGTGGTCAGCGGCTTCATCATCTGATGAAGCCGCTGACCAGGAGAAAGGCGGGGAAACGCTGACCAGGAGAAAGGCGGGGAAACGCGTCATCGCACGTCACTACCCACTTCCGCAAACAAGCAAACCACGTGAGCCGGGGAGACCTTTGCCGGAGCAGGGAGTCCTAGAGAGGGCTGCATTATCGGGAAGACCAGCAGCCGGGGACCCGCTCAAGGCCAGTGAACTCTCACCCAAAAGTGGATTACAAATCGCTATCTACTGCCTGCACTCGATTGGAAGCCTAAGTATTATTTCAATAATTTCCATATGCTGCTATGCTTGAATGAATGGGCATTTACAGCACGGAGCATTTGTGAAGGAGGCTTTATAACCAAGCCTTTTCTGTGTGACTGACTAATACGCTTGCATCCTAACTAACATCCGTGTGCCTACAGTGAGACTCTGGGACTTATTACCCCTAAATACATCACTTAAAGTGGATAAAAAGCTACCAAGCTTTAGGTCCATAACACAGTAGCCCAATTGGGTATCTATAGATATATGCTTAATAACCATTGGATTCCAGTCACACATGCTGCAGCTCAGTGATTTAGTTTTAAATTATATTTTTATGGTCAAAAATTAATTGTTGTGCACATTTGATTGTTCTACTGGCCGGTGGTATTGTAAATTGCATTACAAATTTTCTTTATGTATTTTAAATAAATTTATACTTTTTGATACTAATAAGTGTGGTCCATTGGCGCCGTTTACCTTTGTGTACACTCATCAGAGACTACCCACATTACATGACTAACAATCTTCTTAAGGGTGACTTCACTCTACTCATTTATGACATCGCTGCGATATTTGGTATTGATAACGTATAGTTATACTTCATTTTATAATCCTTAAATATAACGGCAAATGCTGAAATAATTTCACTCCAACACCAACTTGTAAAATATAGAAAAATGCTTTACTTGAAAAATAGTTAAAGGTAGTAACAGAAAACTGGATTACGTGTATTGCCAAAGCAATCTTAACACATAAAATATATAATACAAATGGACTAATTCCTTAATAGAAAACCTCAGTTACAGGAGACAGGGGACAATTATCAGCCAACACCTCAGGGATAATTTACACTTGTCCTCTTAACTGTTTCCCCTCTTTATGCCTAATATTTATATTTTATTCAGTTCGGTTACTGCATTATTCATATGTGCTTGAGGGGCAGATTTATTAAGCTCGGTAAAGTGATAAAGTGGCTGGTACTTTATCACCGGCCAATCAACTCCTACCTGTAATTTTTCAAACCAAGCCTGTAACTACACAGTTGAGAGCTGATTGGTCAGTGATAAAGTACCAGCAGCATTATCACTTCACCGAGCTTAATAAATCTGCCCCTAAGTGTGATTGGACAAGTCAGTATTGAATTAATGATATTTTAATAATTCACGTCATCTAGGCCTGGTTACTAGGCAAAGAAATTCTGTAGCCTCCCAGACCTGAAGACCTTGGGGTCTATGCATGCATACCCTGTTATCTGGTTAGTTCCCATTACTGTTGACAAAACTGTGCAGACTGACTGTCTGCCCTCGACTTATGTTCTATCAATATTGCATTCTTAAACCCAGAAAAACAAAACAATTCTCCATAAGAAATCACTTCTTTCAGCAGTATTCTGACTCGCTACGCCATCTTGTAATGTTTTTTGCAAGTCATAGCTGACAAAATGGTATCTGCTTCTGACAAACTACTGCTGCTTAGCGCAAAGGGTAGGCCTCATACGCTGTGGCTAGTACTTTGTGCAACAAGCTAATTGCTGCAGCAATAATAACAGTAGTTAAGAAAACAGAGTATAATAAAAGCATAGGAATACTGATGTGTTAATTTGTGTTTTAACAGTATAGTCATTAACCTTTTCTTGACAATATTACCTACCTTGGCCTACATAACTTTATTCAGGCTTGTTTTTTTTTCCTACTTATGATTTGCACAAAACTGTCTATTTTCTGACAAAATTGAGTTTGTTATTTCTCATATTTTACTAGGCTTTTGAATAATGAGGTATCATTTTATATATGCACTTCTTGTTATGTGTCTATGTATGTATTATCCATGTAATTTTGAATATTTAAATTTTTATTAGTATTGTACATTTTTCAGGCTATACATTTTTATATGTGATTATTATTACCAGCTACAGTATTTCATTATTTTATAGTTTTTGGTTCAAAAACTTTAAATGTAGCCCATGATATTTGTACAAAGCAGTGACTTTTAACTGGGGTAAATTATTTGTAAGTTGCTATTAGTTTCTAAGATTGGTGAAACATAGCTCTTGATTATAAAATGTTACCTAGATTATTAGTAAATTATTAGTGCTATTACCTGCGACAGATCTTAATTATGTTAAGCACTGATTCATGTAGAAGAGTATTATGGGGTACATTATTGGAACTTAATTACATTTCAAACAATAAATGATATGCATTATTTGCAAAAACAAAAATAGTTTAATGTGTCTAATGAAGTACTGGCAAAGTTTTTGCTAATTATGTTAAATATGACAGCTCATGATTCATTTTTCCAGTTTACAACTTTTTCCTTTATACTAAAGTGTTATTTCGAAATGAAAGAGATGTTTTGGAATTTGAGTTTTGCCTTTTTTCAGTGGAAACAAAGACTCTGCAACAGAAATGCCAGGGGGTAGGAAATTATTATTTATTCAGCTTAACATGAAGAATAGACCATGTAAGTGGCAATGGAAAAATGTGCCTTGGATATACTGTAAGAATCTAATAGAAGAATGGGCGATTAGCGGCACCATATTGATAAGAACAATAACTAAGAAGACAGGCCTTGTTATATAAGATTCATTGAAAATCAGCAAGTAACGAAGTCAAAGTTTAATTACCTGGGTACTGGCTTCTAGAAAAAGGAGAATAATACCCCTTTTACACCGCCGAAAAATCCGGGTCAGCGGCGGGTCAGACCCGGATCCGCGGCGGTGTAAATGGGGGGTATCCGTTTCCATTTACACGGGTCCTCTACCCAGGTCCTGACCTGGGTAGAACACGGATAGGACCCGTGTAAATGTCGGTGTAAATGGTCCCGCTGCGGGTGCAGGCACCCGCAGCGGGTCCACAGCGTGCAGCGCTGGGGAAGATGTTCCCAGCTGCTGCGGGAGGAGGGGGGTCCCTGCGGCTGCTGAGGAGAGGGGGGTACCTGTCAGCCTGCTGTGCTGGGGGTACGGGGGTGCTAGGGGTGCTGGGGGTACCTGTCCTGCCTGCGGTCGGATCTCAGCGGAGAAGATGATGTGCGCCGCTGCTGTATCACCCCCCCCCCCCCCCGCATCCGGCAGCCGGTCCCTGCGGCGTATGGAGTGTCAGTATCGGCGGTCCCTCCAGCGCATAGGAACTAGTACTAGTTCCCATGCGCCAGAGGGACCCCCGCCACTGACACTCCATACGCCGCACGCCGCAGGGACCGTCTGCCGGGGAGGGGGGGGGGGGTGGTACAGCAACGGCGCACATCATCTTCTCCGCTGAGATCCGACCGCAGACAGGACAGGTACCTTCAGCACCCCTTGCACCCCCCAGCACCCCGGTACCCCCAGGTACACCAAGCACAGCAGGCAGGACAGGTACCCTCCGGCACCCCCAGCACCTTAAAAAAAAAAAAAAAAAAAAACACTTAACCTGGGTCAGCCCTGATATATATATATATATATATATTATATTTCTATATATTATATATTTCTATATATATATATATATATATATATATATATATATATATATATATATATATATATATATATATATTTCTATATATATATATATATATTTTTCTATAAATATATATATAAAATATTATTTAAGGCAGGGCTGACCCAGGTTCAGTGTAAATGGTGCAGACCCAGGTCCGACCCAGGTCAAAGTGCTGTGTAAATGGGGTATAAAGCAGGGTCAGACCCTGGATACTCCAGCATTCAAAGACCAGGGTCCGACCAGGGTTTTTGGTGTAAAAGGGGTAAGAGACATGATGAGTAATAAAGTGATTCTGTTTAATCTAATTAGGCTATTTGAGTAACAGGCACAGTAGAAAACAGAATTACAAAAACATATAGGGAAGTGATATTAAACCTGGCTCAATGATTTTGAAGGTCGTTTTCCTTTGTTCTGTGTAAAAGGAATCTCCCTGTATATCAATCCTATGCTGTAATGTGAGTCCACTAGCTTGCCCTTAGTGTTGACCTTTACAAGATTATAAAACCAACTGAACAGTAACAATTCTGCCAGGTGCCTTAAGTGAAAGAGTGCATCTGTTTAATTTTAATAAAAGCGATCTTTCTTTATAAATAGTAGTTGTTAGGGTCTCCCGACAACATTACAAAATGCGGTATGAGCGAGAAGGGGTATCAGCGAGAAGGGGTATCAGCGCACGTTATGTGCACTGATAATGATTCTCCCCCATGTATGAAGCAGCCGGCGTGCACTCAATGACAGGAGCTATGTGCCCCTGTTCATATCAGCGCTGCTACCTAAATGATAGCAGACCAATTACGGCAGGTAGGGGACGTACTGTCTGCCCTGCGGGCCACGTGGTGTGGTCGGGACACCGGGGAGCAGGGGCACAAAGGATGCAGGTTCCGGGCAAGATACCACAGCTATTCACAGTTGTCTCCAAAGTCATGCAGTTATTTACAATACTGCAGTGGTTCACATTGCCTTTTCTGCTGCCAGTTCTTTTGGATTTACAGGAGATCATTCTTCTGGTGGGTGGACCCTGATATGGCCATTCTGGAGTGCTAACCAGGAAAGGCCGTGAGCCAGAAGCCCAGGGACATCTCCAAATAACAGATGGCCACCTGCACCCACTATGCAAAAGTGCCTAATACTGCTGTGACTACACTCTTCATATTAAGAAGTGGTAACTATAATCCTGATTTTCATTTGCTGGCATTTACATAAAGCTGCAACTATTATAGCCTGAATGGGCTGAATTTACAACTAACAGCTTTGGTCTGTACTCACTACCAAATCTTCAAGTTTGCTGTATGAACGGTCTTATATTTAGCATACAAATAACCGCTACATTGTTTCAATAATTCTGGGACTTTTTTCTTCAGTAACAAATGATGTTACAATTGTTCTAACCTCAATAAGCTGAACCTACAAACTAGCAACTGCTCCCTTTTACTTATGAGCCTCTGCATGGACTGCAACTTACTAATTACCTGCTTAGCTGCTAATAATTCCTATCTCTGAGACTGGAGCTGTCTTTCAGGGGTCCTCCCCTTAGGATTCACAAAATATCTCCTTTGGAGGATTTGTCTAGTCAATGATTTTTTATGTATAATTGTGTTCAATATATATATATATATATATATATATATATATATATATATATATATATATATATATATATATATATATATATATATATATTTATTACAATAAAAGTTTTGTATTGTATTATGTATGATTTCATTATTAAATAGTTATTTACTATTTTAGCGCAGTGTTCTTGTCTCTATTTCTCCAATTTTTATATGTGGATAAGTACCCACATATCACTGCAGCTCTAAACAGTAAAATATATATTTTGCGCACAATGAAGGTGTACCCATCGCATAGCCATAAACTCTTTTCTTTTAAGACACACATCAGCTCCACTACCCTCATAAAGGGAGAATAGAACCTGTGCCGAGTGCAGAGAGCCACCGAGCCTGCAAGGGGCTTCGCTGAGCCCGCCCCTCTGTTGTAATACGGCCGTCAGATCCCGACTATCAGGCCAACATACCACACCGATTTTTGCAAATATATGTAACTAAGATCTATAAATTACATACTACCATGAGTTATTTTCAAATCTTATCACTAGTGCCCCTGGGTGTGCTGGGGGGAAATATGTTTTGTGTGTCTTATTAATTAATTTGTACAAATATTTAGTTACAACAAAGGGACAAAACACAATTGCAATCCTTGAATGATCTAAGTGCATAAAAATTATGTGTTTTGTCAAAAAAGGTAAAAAAAATAAGTTGAAGGAATGTTGTCTACATGTGGGATGAATTATTATAAACATAAAGGTTATACAAACTATTTGAGTTCAAAGTCTTGGTCTAGACCAGTGCAAGCATTGGTAGTTTATATATCAATCTCATCTCTGACTTCACCAGGCTTCTCTAGGTGTTCCTATCTCACTATCTTGGTTTGATATGTGGATTCCCACAAATCTTATAGTTTTGGGATGCAATTGTGATGTCATCTGAAATGTCCTGATAGGTGGTGGGTAAAACTTTTAAAATAATTTTTAGGTGTTCTTCCAAGCATCTTATTAGCACTCTAAACATACATCCAATGGATGCTTTGCCTTACAAGAATTTAATGAAATATATGAAATTTGATAAAGTCTTTGATTGGCAGGTTAACGTTATTGACAGTGACGTTTGCATATTTTGAGTACTCTATTTGTCATTTGTTTGCAGGCCAGGCATATATCACAACTATCTTTCTGATCGATGAAACATGGATTCTTGGGAATGATGTTTATAAGAACAAGATCATTACACAACAAATGCCATTGTTTTCGAATTAAGGATTCTAATTGTTGTCTATGTTGAAAGTCAAGTTTAGTTAAAAAGGACCAAAATCTATAGCTGTGTCCTTGTTCTTTGTGTTTTTCTAATTTTTCAGAGTGAGTTTCTCTATCAACATTGTATTTGTGGTCTTTGTATCCAAGGTTTGTGCATTATAGACCTTTTTAATGAAGTATACATTATTTTTATTTTTTTTAGATTTGCTTTTTGCATACATACTCTTCACTGCAGTTTCTTCTTACTGTAATAAATTGGCTTTTGTAAATACCTTTTAGTCAATGAGTATGATACTCACTATGGTCCTTATTCAGATCTGATCACAGTACAAATTTGTTCTTAAAATGGGCAAAACCATGTGCACTGCAGGTGGGGCAGATGTAACATGTATAGACAGAGTTCGATTTGTGTGATTTATTTTGTCTCTGTGCAGGGTAAATACTGGCTGCATTATTTTAACACTGCAAGTAAGATTTCAGTTTGAACACACCCCACCTAAATTTAACTCTCTCTGCACATGTTACATCTGCCCCACCTGCAGTGGACATGGTTTTGCCCATTTTGAGAACAAAATTGTACTGCGGTCAGATCTGAATAAGGGTCTATCTTTGGAAAAGTAGTTGTTGTCATCAGTTGGTTTATTGCCTGTTTTCCTATGTACAATGTTGTCTTTAATGTACAAGGTGAGGTCCAAAAAAATGACTTCTATATTGCTAATGTTGAAGGTGAGTTGTATCCTAGCATCATTAGTCTTCAATTCTGTGCAAAAGTTATTGAAGACTGTACTGTTGCCTTTCCAAACCAGTAGTATATCATCCTATATACAGTACAGGTCAAGTCAAGTCTCCCGTATCCGGATATCTCTTATCTGAAATATTCCAAAAACCATGATTTTTTTTGAATATTTCAGATCCCCCCACCACCCCTTTTTCCATACTTACCAAGTCCCCCAATGTCCACAGCGGCCTCCATTATCTTCTTCAGCGCCTTCAGCGTTCTCAGAAGTGCATTGTGGGGGTGCGCCGGTGACATCACTGGCGCGCCTGCAAACACGCACTATACACACCTGGGACCGCTGAAGAAGATCCTGAAGTCCGTCGTGGACACCAGGGGATGCCGGGGGATGCTGTGGGACCATCAGGGGGACCAGGTAAGTATGTTAAAAATATATATATTTCAAAAACCGGAAAAATCCCTTATCCGAAATGCTCGTGGTCCTCAACATTTCAGATAAGGCATACTCAACCTGTATCTCCATTTCAAGATATGGGAACCCTGAGTTACAATAGTGTATAGTTTTTTTGGTGTCCTAATATTCCATAAATTGATTAGTGTAACTTGGGGAGAAGCATGTCTTCATAGCAATCCCTCTTACCTAAGGCAGAAGTCACCTTCAGCATAGAATAAAACATTTTCTTATATGAAGTTGACAGATTTGGTTTTTCATAGCTGGACACTAACTTCCAGTTCTGCTTAGCAACTTCTTGTTCCAGCAACTTCTTTTCACAAGTGGTCATGCCACATCACTTCTTGTTCCAGTTCGCATGGGAACCAGAAGTTGTCCATTTTTTATTTATTCAGAGCCCTTTAAAAAGAAGATCTATGCAAAGATTCAATTCTTGCCCTGAAGAACAGACAGTTTGTCTTAAAAGTGTTAGCCTGCTCTTGTGCTGGACCTTGGACCTTCTGTTCTGAACTCTGCTTACCTGAAAAAAACCTGGGAACCTATGTCTCCTATTTTCAGAACTACAGTACTCTGCCGTTTACCACCTGCAGCTCCAACACCTACATCCATGTTCACATCTTTACAACAATTACACATATTATATATAATATTTCTGTAAATGTTTATGTCTGTATCAACTTTTATATGAAACAAATATGAGATGACTTCTGCAACATTTCCTGTGTTTACTGTTAAATCAATATAGCTCCAGTAATCTTCCAGTGCCAAAACAATCCCTGGTAAAGCATGTTTTCATAGCCTGTGTTAAAATATTGCATGTTCTGTGTGTTATGATGCAATGTTATTTTACTCTTTAATGCACACATATATAGTGCTATTGTATAGAGAATGCTGTGAAAGTCACTTGCTATTTTCTGCAGTCTAAAAGTCTGGAGAAATTGTGGCTTACATGGAGATGTTATAAGCCCGTTGATGATTAATGAGAACATTCAAGAATGGTGTACAGCACACATGGCAGGTGACAGGGGGGGGGGGGGGGGCAAGGGGGACAAGTGTGATGGGCCCCAGCTATCTCAAGGGCCACTGATCTTCCATGCCCCATCATGGCCGCTGGCCTGTCAGTGACCCTCGTGACCAGGCCGTCTACTGTGCACCATCTGTGTGTGGCTAAGTCTGACTGATACTGTGTGTCACTATGGCTACTGTGTGTGCGCCCTTCCGTTTGGTGCTCAGAGCCATCTACTCTGTGTGTGCACATGGCCTGTGGCCGCAGGTGCACAGCCATACCCGCCGCTGGCACTGTAGCCTCAGTCTCTGGCTCTTGTACTTTATAGCACATGCGCGGCTCGTCTGTTCCGTGCCTGCTTGTAGTGCTCGGTGTTCTTTTGTGAACGTGACAGGCCAGCAGAAGGCAGCAGCCAGGAGCCAGGCCAACAGGACTGAGAACGAGAGAAGTCTGCACCTGAAAGCAAGATCTGGAGCAGCGAAAGGTTAAATGAGGCTCGTACAGAAGAGGGTTGTGTGGATTTGGGATTAGGTGGGGGTCCCAGAAATATCATTGTACAGAGCCCCAAGATTTCTGTTGCCAGCCCTGACTAGAGATATAGTAAATGTAGATCTTATGCCTTTTAGCAATACACCTCCCACCATCAAATTATTGTTGAATATTATTATTATTTATTAACAGTTTCTTATAAAGCGCATACATATTCCACAGCGCTTTACAGAGTATAGTTGAAAATTCACATCAGTCCCTGCCCCAGTGGAGTTTACAATCTATATTCCCTACCACATGTACACACACACACACACACACACACACACACACACACACAGACAGTCTAGGGTTAATTTGTTGGGAGGCAATTAGCCTCCCAGTATATTTTTTTAGGGATTGTGCGAATATACAAACTCCGCACATTTAGAGCCATGGTGGGAATGGAACCCATGACCTCAGCGCTGTGAGTCAGTAATGCTAACCATTACACCATCCGTACTGCCCTATCATAGTTGATACTTGTCAGCAGGCTTAACATTGATATCTGCGAAACAAGCTGCCATCAATAGAATCTGACACATATTTGACATGCATTTGATGACAATTATAATTTGATTTGTGTTGTTTCACTAAACTTTATGAGCCTGTCTCCTATTCTCACTGTGTATATATTGTTTATAAGGTCACCGTTAGGTTACAAATGTGTTCTACTGGATCCATATAATGTACATTCCCTCTGTACTTGGCTACACTGCATCCTTCATCATCCTTAGTAGCTCTGGTATTTCAGATATACTTACCCCTTTAACCCTTTGCATTCAGTGTTCCCTCTAAGCTGTGCGCGTGTGCGCGCGCACACAACTCGCCGAGCCCGCGCACAGACATTACAACTGAGCGCACAAAGGTTAAAATCTTGTTTTAGTGTGCCACGAGTTTAATAAGGTTGAAAATCACTGATATAGTCTATATGTGTGGTGTGTGAAGTCTGTAAACAATCATATTGCTTTATTAACTCAACAGAACTCGAAACCTAGGCCTGTATACGTTATGTGACGCACAAAAATGTACATTTCCTTCCAAAGTTGCACAGCCAATATCTTTTTCTGCACAAAGCCTTCGTAAAATTAGAGGGAACATTGTTTGCATTCCTTTTTTTTAAATTAAAACAGTCTTGTTTAAATGTTTAAATTCATTATATTTTCTTTTATTCAAAGATGGTCTACATTGAATGTTGAACTATGTTAATGTTCTTATTTTAAAGTGGCTCACCATTGGATCTGCTACTAACGCTAGGGCTGTTAAGTCTGACTAGACCTTAGCTGAAAAGGTTAAGAACTCTGGCAGGACCCGGGTTGTTGCTGCTGCCTCAGGATGCTCAGAGTGTTATGGACATTCTCATCTAGTACTTACTGTAAGTGTTCTGGAGCCAGCCAATCAACCGCCTTTAACACTGCATCTGACTTGAGTGGGACCCAGAGATAACTCTAAATGTGACCCAGGTAGAAGACCTGGGAAGACCTGGGATGCCGTTTTAACACCAAACTGAGGATCATGTATGCTGAAATTTTCACACAATGGAGCCATATGCCTTCAGGTTTAAAGCCCTGAAGGGGCACCTGCAAGTACAACAGAACCTATGTGGTTCAAAGTAGGATCCAAATGTGACTGCTGCTCTTCCATTGGAGCTCTGTGAACACCTGCAATAGGGGGCAGGGTGGCTACTACCTGGTACTACTCAACCTGTGCTGCGGAAAGCAATCCTGCCGGTGAATGCTGATTCTGCATACTCATGAGTCTGATCCTGACCTACTTAATCGCCAAGCGATTAAGATGAACTTACACCTCTGCATGTAATACATATGTAGCTGATGTAGCAATGCAGTTACTATTATTGAAAATTATTTGTGATTATTGATGCACTATCCCTATTACTTTACCTTTAAAAGGGGCAGACTAGATGGGCCAAGTGGTTATTATTAGGGATGTGCACCGGCTACTTTTCGGGTTTTGGGTTCTGATTACCTTGGGGTTTTGGGTTCTAATGGGTTTTGGCAAAACACCTCCTAAGTGTTTTGTGTTTGGATTTTTTGGGTTTTGGGTTCTGATTTTTTGTTAAAAAAGCAGAAAAACTGCTAAAATCGCAGAATTAATTTTTTTATTTTTTGCTCCTACGCTATATTAACCTCAATAACATTTATTTCCACTCATTTCCAGTCTATTCTGAACAGCTCACACCTTACAATATTGTTTTTAGGGCAAAAGGTTGCACCGAGGTAGCTGGATAACTATGGCCCTTATTCTGGTTGGTGCGGTAATGTCCGCCGATGTTTTGTGTCTGCGCATGTGCAGAGGCGTCTCTGCGCATGTGCGAACGGGAGGCACGTCCAAATTTCGCATGAAATGTGTACACTACGAACAGGGGGTGGAGAGGGGCGTGAAGGGCTGTTTGGGCTCATTACCATATGTTTACACACCGCGTTTCATGGGCGTTCCCATGAAAACGCTGGGCATCCGTATGGTAATGCGGTCGTGATGCACGTGTAGGGGGCGGACATATGACATTGCCGGATGTCAGCTGCCCGCCCAGATCCCTGCTTTTGCACGGATAAATGCCCGTGTGGTCTGAGGTTGCGGGAGCTGCCTGACCACTCGGTCCTGCATTCGATGGTCTGCGACCATCGAATGATGGGGGAGGTTCCCTGAGATGGAGGTGTATTCATGAGAAATACACTTGCAGTCCGTTCGGACAGCTTCTTACCGCATTCGGACGGAGTGAGCGATCCGTACGAAAGGCGGGGTTTAGGACGCACGGTCCTGGCCGCATATTCGGCTCCGTCCGCACAGACCAGAATAAGGCCCTATGATAAGCCACACAAGTGTGCGGCACAAACACTAGACTGATATGGCACACTTAGCATCCCCTCTAGGCTGATACTGCACACCTAGAATTACCCCTGGACTGATATGGCACAGGTAGCATCACCCCTGGACTGATACGGCACATTTAGCATCACCCCTGGACTGATTTGGCACACTTGACAGCACCCCATGAATTGGCAGACTTGGCTTACCCCAGGAATTATACGGCACAGATGGTGGCACCCCTGACCTGATACAGCACACATGGAATTATACGGCACAGATGGCGGCACCCCTGGACTGATACGGCACACATGGCGTCAGACAAATTCCTGCAGTAAAAATAAAATTTTGTATTCTTTTAATTATAAAAAAAAGAGCAGCACACCTTACTTAGCAACACCCCATGAATTATACAGCACTCTTGGCTCACCCTTGGACTACAGCGCATTTAACAGTTCTTGCAGTAAAAAAAACAAAAAACACCTTATTTTTATTTTCATTAAAAAAAAGGGCAGCTCCCTTGGTCTGATATGGGACACATGGGGCACCCCTGGAATTATACGGCACACATGTGGGCACCCCAGGACTGATACAGGACACATGGGGGCACTCGTGGAATTATATGGCACACATGCGGGCACCCCTGGACTGATACAGGACACAAGGGGGCACCCATAGAATTATACAGCACACATGCGGGCACCCCTGGACTGATAAAGCACACATGTGGGAACCCCTGGACAAATACAGCACACATGTGAGCACCCCTGGATGGATACAGTACACATGTGGGCACCCCTGGACTGATACAGCACACATGTGGGCACCCCTGGATGGATACAGCAAAAATGTGGGCACCCCTGGACAAATACAGCACACATGTGGGCACCCCTGGATGGATACAGTACAAATGTGGGCACCCTGGACTGATGCAGCACACATGCGGGCACCCTGGACTGATGCAGCACACATGCGGGCACCCTGACTTATACTGTGCACTGGCAGCAGTCATTTAAATTTTTTTTTGCTGAATTAAAATAATGTAGCCCCCTCTGTAGCACTAGCAGCAGCCCCCTATGCATAAATCATCCCCCCCCCAGCATGTCATCCCCCCAGCATGTCATCCCCCCCACTCCGCTCAGCAGACAGCACGGACACATCCGTGCTGTCTGAAATCACCAGCCTGTTTGAAAATGGCACCGACCGCCGGGAACTATATATCCCCAGGTCTCGCGAGAATCCGACAGCGGGAAGATGACGTTCGGCCTCGTTTTGAACACAGAAAAATGGCGGCGGCCATCGAACTCCCTGGATCCGGCCTCGGATCAGGTAAGTTCGTGGGGATTCAGATCTCTAGGATCCGATCCCGCTCATTTCTAGTTATTATATGCTGTCAAATTCAAATTCTATGTTTACCTTAAGTGCACCATACACAATTAGGTTAACCTCTTTGGCTCTGTTTCTCATTTACAGTAATGCATTAACATTTAAAATTAGCGTATTGAAATCCAGCTCACATGCCAATCGGTTTAGCAGTGTTATGGACATTCTCATCTAGTAGTTGGCAATTGCTTGGCTTTATACGCTGTCTTACAGAAATGTTACAATTTTGTATTCTTCATCACACCACAGGTAATTAACAAAGTTACCATTGGCAATTCTTTTTGCCAAATAAGTGGCAATTTTACACCATTGCGCAGTACTGCATGTCATGGGGTTAGTCATAGATGATACACATGTAACACTGGTTTCAATGTCATGAAACATGTATGTACTTGTTACCTGTTTGGGTAACCATGACTCCATTTTAATGAGTGAATACGTTATATACAGTAGCATTGAGAGGCAAGGTGAACAGGAGTGACTATTAAGTACAGTAAGTGGGCAAAAACATAACTCTAAATTGTATTGCCAGTGTTAGATTTATTTGATCGACTTTAGATATTAACAAACACAGAGTAAATTTTTGCCACATTTCTTCAAGTGTGGTTTTCATAATTTCACACTGCTTGTAAATGATTCCACAAAAAGTGTCAAATAATTTTCTTCTTAAATTATGTTTTTTTATCAAATGGCATTAAGTTAACTCTGGGAAATTACATTGCGGCTAGTGTTTGGGTAATTTTTTTGTCCTGCTCTGCCCATTATGGTGGTGAAGTAGGACAACTTACTGATGGCTCGTATGTAAAAAAAAACCTTTTACACCCTCCCAGAGGTGTAACTATAAATTTAGCTCCCCCCTGCCAAAAAGTTTGTGGCGCCCTGCCTCCCCGCCCGCCCGTCCTGTACACAGTAGCTAATAGCCAGCTCTGTGTACAGTCAATTGACTCAGTGGGTTGGATTTGTCATCTCTGCCATGGCCGCACCCGCGCTGTGGTTGACTTGCCTCCAGTGCTCAGTCAGTGGGAAGCAGCAGGAAGCAGCATGTCGGTGTGTTGAGCGGGTGCCGGCGCCCACACAGACCCCACTGCTGCTTGCTCCCCCAAGCGGCTGCTGGGGCTGCCTTACAGTAGTTACGCCACTGCACCCTCCCTCTTTTGGCACCTGACTGACAGCACCTGAAAATCATCTATGTTACAATAGTTAAGTTGATATATCATTTGGGTCATTTCTATTGCTGGCCACACATCAGTCCAACTTTCCTTCAACCATCCAACTAGTTGGTTGGTTGGACTGAAAATCTGGTACTGTATGGGGGTAAATGCCAATAAGCAATTTGCTCACAAACTCAGGAGAATGGACAAAAACATTCAGTAAATTTCTTTAAATCAAATAGGTCCAACTACAGTACATTGTCTGAGTGAAAGTTGTTGTCCATTTTCCAATTTGGGAAACAAATGACTTAAATTACAAATTACATTTGCTCCTATTCAATACCAGCTTTTTATTCCATCCAACCAACTTGTTGGATGGTTGGAGAAAAGTTGGTCTGATGTGTGGCCAGCAATGACTGCCTGCCACCATTTGTGCTTTCTTGATGCATATCATGTGTTAGTCGATTCTCTCTTTTGCACCTGTTTTTTACAGTACATTCGTCCACCCAGGTATTGCAGACCATAAATAATGGCTACTATCAGAATGAAACATGCATTTTGCAGTAGTGATGTATTTATAATTTGCACAAGTTTTGTAGTGATGAATTCTGGGATGATTTGACAAACAGTTGCAAATCTTTGAGTTGGTCTCTAATAGCATTCCATTTTGATAAGCAGGTAGGTACTTGTGTATTAGCACGGCGGCCACTAAGCAATTTGCTTAGTGGGCTATTCTGCGTAGGAAAATCGCATCGCATCGCATGGGCCATTTTAGTGCCATGCGATGTGTGATGTGATTTTCCTATGTAATTTATTCACTGCTCTCTCAGCCCCGGGCCATCGCATCGCATCTGCTGCAAAATCGCATGCGGGTGTGCGATGCCATGAAATTAGGTATACAATAATATGATTGTATGTCCCCCAAATAGGTTTAACGCACCCCCCCTCCACTATCCACTCCACCCTGAAGCGTGGCGAGGGCCAGTGGAACGCGTCCTCCGACCTTTTCATTACCCCACTATCCACGTCGGCGTGGAGTTGATTTTATATAGTGTGGCGAGCGCAGCGAGCCACCAAGCCCAAAGCCCAAAGCGTGGCGAGTGCAGCGAGCCCCACGAGTGGACGCGGAATACATGTAAATTTTGGACTGTACTGGAGCTCCTCCTCTGGAGCCACCACTGCATTTATAGTACATCTTAATATATGAAAACCCACTATACTTGTGTCATAAATAATTTAGGGTTTCAAATAACAGTAAGGAGTTTCTCATTACAAAATATTGTAAAGGGGACGATCATTGCAGATGTTGCTTCAAATTACTATTCATCTATTTAGATGGGGTGTGCCATTAGTAAGACCCCGTCATGGGCAATATAACTTACTATAACAATATATAACACCTATGTAAAAAGGTGGTAGGCTGCGCTCACTGGACAGGGTGTACCTGGATGTCGTGGCTGCAAGGTTACTGATGAGTAGGCCTAACTCATCTGGGTGGTACACATAATGGAAAAGGGGGCTGTAACCTGCGCTCAAAAAGGTTGCTGCACTATAAGTAAATGTATAAGGGCAAGTGCCTGTATGTGTCAGAAATAAACTGGTGACATTGCTTTTAGCAGGTATATATATTGTCTTCATAAATATGTCACTGCATTCATAGAAAATGTTGGAGATGGGTGGGAGGGAGGGGGTATGGCTGCTGGGCAGCGGGGATGTTGACAGTCCAGAGATCCTGAGAGTGAGAGAAAAAACAGTCAATGTGAACGGTGATGTGATGAAAGTGAGTGCACAGGGTGGTGGTGTGGGGGGCTGGCATCCCGTCCCCTCCGCAGTGCACCTCTAACCTGTGTTCACTGCTGTTTTCCACCTCGAGGTCCTGGTTCCTCCGTCTGCTGTTGTCCTGATGCCGCAGCTCCGTCAGAGCTGCGGCTGAGTCTGAGCCCGGCTCCACAGGTCCTGGGCGGGATGTGACTTCCGGGTTGCGGTGATGTGAGACTACCGTCGCCCGGCGTCACAATCCTTGCCCGGCTCCTGCACACTCTACTCCCGGTTGGGAGGAGACTTGGGGGGGGGGATCTGGGTGTGCGGGCAAAGTCTGTGTTGCAGAGTCAATTCTCCTACATGTGTCGGCTTCCAAGCCTTCTTCAGCCCAGCACTCCCTCTTGCTACAAGTATCCTTGCTGATAGACACAATATTATATAATAACTTAGAAACATAGGGGGAAATTTACTAAAGGAAATTTGTTAAAAAAATAGGTGTATTTGTATCCAGAAATACACTTATTTTTGACATTTACTATCCCGAAAATACGGCAATTCGTTGTCGTATTGATGTGCTATCAATACGAATACGAATTGCCGTATTTTCGGGATAGTAAATGTCAAAAATAAGTGTATTTCTGGATACAAATACCCCTTTTTTTTACAAATTTCCTTTAGTAAATTTCCCCCATAGTTTCAACACTGTGTGTTCATTTCATTTGTGAAGCAGCGCTAGGAAAGCTCTGTCTTTCCAATGTAGATATTTCTGTTGGGCAAGATATAAAAGTGCATCCCCCGCAGTATATTGAAAAGACTGTGGTGTGTTTGGCAGAAAAATATTCCGTCTCCTGATGTACTGGCCTGTCTCCTGGTAGCACCTCCATGCTCTGGACACTACGCTGACAGACACAGCAAACCTTCTTGCCACAGCTCGCATTGATGTGCCATCCTGGATGAGCTGCACTACCTGAGCCACTTGTGTGGGTTGTAGACTCCGTCTCATGCTTCCACTAAATGAAAGCACCGGCAGCTTTCAAAAGTGACCTAAACATCAGCCAGAAAGCATAGGAGCTGAGAAGTGGTCTGTGGTCACCACCTGCAGAACAACTCCTTTATTGGGAGTGTCTTGCTAATTGCCAATAATTTCCACCTGTTGTCTATTCCATTTGCACAACAGCATGCAAAATTGATTGTCAATCAGTGTTGCTTCCTAAGTGGACAGTTTGATTTCACAGAAGTGTGATTGACTTGGAGTTACGTTGTGTTGTTTAAGTGTTCCCTTTATTTTTTTGAGCAGTGTATATATATATATATATATATATATATATATATATATATATATATATATATATATATATATAATGTTAGTAGTAATGATTGCTTAGTGCACCTGCTCCCCCCCCTTTTTTCAATGTAATAACTGTAAATGCAGTAAGTACACTAAAGTCAGTGGTGAGTTGCCTACCTAAGATAGGTTTAATTAAAATAATAGCTTTTATTCTGTATTCAGCCATCACAAGGGTAACACTTTGTGGATGAATTAATGAGAGTGTCAACATCTCTTTTCTTCACATCTAGGAAATAACTCTGGCTTACAGGAAACTAACAGGATTGCAGATTTCCTGGCTTTGTGTGTGCAGTGGAAATTAACAATTGGTGAATTACTAAGGCCATCCACCCTTCTTCACTATCATCATCCTTATCAGATTATTTTTCTTGTGACAGTCTACTAAAGTGTTGATTGCATGACCATAAGTCATACTGGGACACATGTATGCAGGAAAGTTGGGATGTTCTGTGTCCTAATGCAAGTTAAGGTTGATGCTCACGTTAGGGTTGTGCTCATAAGTTTACATACCCTAGCAGAATTTGTGATTTTCTGGCCATTTGTCAGCTTCAGCTTCCTATCACTAATTATTAACACTTAGTATCTCACTGGCATGCCGCACTGGGCTTCCTAGCTCATGATAGTTTTTGGGGTGCCGCACCCTGCACCTAGATATAGCGCTAGGGACCCCCAATATACAGAGAAGCCTTGACGTGGCTTAGGGGCATAGCATACACCTGCTCAGGTATATGTAACCAATATCTCTGAATTCTATTATCATGTAGTGTTCAAGATTGGTTACTAATACTATTCAGTGTGCTGGGGGAAAAAAATGTCTTGTTTTACTTACCCAGTATTAACCCCTCCCTCATGCACCTGAGTAATATAACTGAACTAATTGAGCATCTACCACTATCTGTATGTATAATTATCATTCATATTCTCTGACAAATGGCCAGAAAATCACAAATTCTGCTAGGGTATGTAAACTTATGAGCACAACTGTATAATAAAATGTTTTGCTGTGTGCATTGTCTTAGGGCACAACCTAATAATATCTTACTGTATGATGGTTTTTGCTTTATGTGCGGGTGGAATACATCAGGACACATCTTTGCAACTTGAAACCAAGTTAATGACTAAGGACTGCAATCCCTGTGGTCAGCATAAATTATTCCTCACAGCACCTGCATGAAAATTGCCCACACTTGGAATTGCTCTACTTACTAGAGCCCACAGAATTGCCCTAGACATGATCTCATAATGGGTCAGATGTACTAAGCTTGAAAAGTGATAAAATGGAGAGTGATAAACCACCAGCCAATCAGCTCCTAACTGCCATGTCACAGACTGGGTTTGAAAAATGACAAGAATGAGCTGATTGGTTGATGGTATATCACCATCTATTGTATCACTTTTCAAGGCTTAGTACATCTGACCCAATATGTTTAGTTGGTGAAACCTGCATAGGGCACATAGAGCTTCTTTCTCTAAAAAGATATTGCCGATAAAAATAATGCAGTATGTTCTTCAACACATAATTTCTCACCATAAGTCCAAAGTTACCTTGATTTGGAGGTCCAAAAAGAAATAGTCAACAAGTCTCAGGACACTGTGGACTTCAACTTAAGTATTATATTAGTTATGTAGCCAATTTGTGTCATTACTCATGGCCATATTGGGTTTTCAAGTTTTAACCCCTTCCTGACAGAGCCAGTTTTTGCGTTCCTGACAGAGCCCTTTTTTTCAATTCTGACATGTCTCACTTAAGTGGGGATAACTTTTTTTTGCTTTTACTTATCCCAGTGATTTTGAGATTGTTTTTTCGTGACACATTGTACTTCAAATTAGTGGTAAATTTGGGTCGATACAGTCTGTGTTTTTTTGTGAAAAATACCAAAATGTCGTAAAAAAATGGAAAATTTAGCAATTTGCAAAATGTTAAATTTTCTGCTTGTTAGACAAATAATCATACCACTCAAAATAGTTAATAACTAACATAGACCATATGTCTACTTTATGTTTCCATCATTATTTCAACTTCCTTTTAATTTTTTTGGACACTAGGAGGCTTACAATATGAATAGCAAATTCTCAAATTTTCAAGAAAATTTCAAACACTGATTTTTTTAGGGACCAGTTCAGTTCTGATGTGACTTTGAGGGACTTGTATGTGAGACACCCCCATAAATGATACCATTTCAAAAACTGCACCCCTCACAGTATTCAAAACAGCATTTTGGAAGTTTGTTAACCCTTTAGGTGTTTCACAGGAATTAAAACAAAGTGTAGGTGAAATTTCAAAATTTCATTTTTTTTGCAGATTTGCAATTTTAATACATTTTTCTAAGGAACACAGTACATTTTACTAGAGAAATGTGACTAAAAATTGATTCCCCCAATTCTTTTGTTTTCATAAATATCCTATATGTGGCCCTAGTGTGCACGTTGACCAAACCACAGGCTTCATAATAGAAGGAGCACCTACTTGATTTTGGAGCCTCCTTTTTATGAGATTATTTTTTAGGCACCATGTAGGTTTCTAGGCACCATAAGATGCTAAAATTTAGGAACCCCCCCACAAGTGACCCCATTTTGCAAACTACACCCCTCAGGGAATTCATCTAGGGGTATAGTGTACATTTCAAACCCCCAGGGGTTTCACCAATTTTGATACAACTGGGCAGTGAAAATGAAAAATTACATTTTTTTACACAAAAATGCAGTTCTGGCTAAAAATTTTTCATTTTCAGAAGGTATGAAGGAGACAAAGCACCCCAAAATCTGTGCCCCAATTTCTCCCGAGTACGGCAATGCCTCACATGTGACCAAAAAATACCATTTGGGTGCATGGCAGGACTCAGAAGGGAAGGAGTGATTTTTGGATTTTGCAGCTCAGATTCTGGTGGAATTTTGGTGGGTGCTATGTCGCATTAGCAAGACCCCCCAAGCACCAATACAGTGGAACCCCCCCACAAGTGACCCCATTTTGCAAACTACACCCCTCAGGGAATTGATCTAGGGGTATAGTGTACATTTCAAACCCCCAGGGGTTTCACCAATTTTGATACAACTGGGCAGTGAAAATGAAAAATTACATTTTTTTACACAAAAATGCAGTTCTGGCTCAAAATTTTTCATTTTCAGAAGGTATGAAGGAGAAAAAGCACCCCAAAATCTGTGCCCCAATTTCTCCCGAGTACGGCAATGCCTCACATGTGACCAAAAAATACCAGTTGGGTGCATGGCAGGACTCAGAAGGGAAGGAGTGTTTTTTGGATTTTGCAGCAGAGATTTTGGTGGAATGAATGGTGGGTGCTATGTTGCACCAATACAGTGGAACCCCCCCACAAGTCACCCCATTTTGCAAAGTACACCCCTCAGGGAATTCATCTAGGGGTATAGTGTACATTTCAAACCCCCAGGGGTTTCACCAATTTTGATACAAGTGGGCAGTGAAAATGAAAAATTACATTTTTTTACACAAAAATGCAGTTCTGGCTCAAAATTTTTCATTTTCAGAAGGTATGAAGGAGAAAAAGCACCCCAAAATATGTGCCCCAATTTCTCCCGAGTACGGCAATGCCTCACATGTGACCAAAAAATACCAGTTGGGTGCATGGCAGGACTCAGAAGGGAAGGAGTGATTTTTGGATTTTGCAGCACAGATTTTGGTGGAATGAATGGTGGGTGCTATGTTGCACCAATACAGTGGAACCCCCCCACAAGTCACCCCATTTTGCAAAGTACACCCCTCAGGGAATTCATCTAGGGGTATAGTGTACATTTCAAACCCCCAGGGGTTTCACCAATTTTGATACAAGTGGGCAGTGAAAATGAAAAATTACATTTTTTTACACAAAAATGCAGTTCTGGCTCAAAATTTTTCATTTTCAGAAGGTATGAAGGAGAAAAAGCACCCCAAAATATGTGCCCCAATTTCTCCCGAGTACGGCAATGCCTCACATGTGACCAAAAAATACCAGTTGGGTGCATGGCAGGACTCAGAAGGGAAGGAGTGATTTTTGGATTTTGCAGCTCAGATTCTGGTGGAATTTTGGTGGGTGCTATGTCGCATTAGCAAGACCCCCCAAGCACCAATACAGTGGAACCCCCCCACAAGTGACCCCATTTTGCAAACTACACCCCTCAGGGAATTCATCTAGGGGTATAGTGTACATTTCAAACCCCCAGGGGTTTCACCAATTTTGATACAAGTGGGCAGTGAAAATGAAAAATTACATTTTTTTACACAAAAATGCAGTTCTGGCTCAAAATTTTTCATTTTCAGAAGGTATGAAGGAGAAAAAGCACCCCAAAATATGTGCCCCAATTTCTCCCGAGTACGGCAATGCCTCACATGTGACCAAAAAATACCAGTTGGGTGCATGGCAGGACTCAGAAGGGAAGGAGTGATTTTTGGATTTTGCAGCTCAGATTCTGGTGGAATTTTGGTGGGTGCTATGTCGCATTAGCAAGACCCCCCAAGCACCAATACAGTGGAACCCCCCCACAAGTGACCCCATTTTGCAAACTACACCCCTCAGGGAATTCATCTAGGGGTATAGTGTACATTTCAAACCCCCAGGGGTTTCACCAATTTTGATACAAGTGGGCAGTGAAAATGAAAAATTACATTTTTTTACACAAAAATGCAGTTCTGGCTCAAAATTTTTCATTTTCAGAAGGTATGAAGGAGAAAAAGCACCCCAAAATATGTGCCCCAATTTCTCCCGAGTACGGCAATGCCTCACATGTGACCAAAAAATACCAGTTGGGTGCATGGCAGGACTCAGAAGGGAAGGAGTGATATTTGGATTTTGCAGCACAAATTCTGGTGGAATGATGGTGGGTGCTATGTCGCATTAGCAAGACCCCCAAAGCACCAATACAGTGGAACCCCCCCACAAGTGACCCCATTTTGCAAACTACACCCCTCAGGGAATTCATCTAGGGGTATAGTGTACATTTCAAACCCCCAGGGGTTTCACCAATTTTGATACAAGTGGGCAGTGAAAATGAAAAATTACATTTTTTTACACAAAAATGCAGTTCTGGCTCAAAATTTTTCATTTTCAGAAGGTATGAAGGAGAAAATGCACCCCAAAATCTGTGCCCCAATTTCTCCCGAGTACGGCAATGCCTCACATGTGACCAAAAAATACCAGTTGGGTGCATGGCAGGACTCAGAAGGGAAGGAGTGATTTTTGGATTTTGCGGCTCAGATTCTGGTGGAATGAATGGTGGGTGCTATGTGGCATTAGCAAGACCCCCGAAGCACGGTGAAATTATGCGGCATCGCAGCCCCCCCTGGGCATGCACGGACATGTCTGCTGTCAGGGACAGCAGACATGTTAAAACTGTCACCGCGTCTATAGACGCGGTGACAGTTACAAGCCATGACGTACATTTACGCCATGTGTCGGGAAGTACTTCCCGACCATGACGTAAATGTACGTCAATTGTCGGGAAGGGGTTAATAATGGGAAAGGAACTACTATATTTGGAATTTAAGTTGCCTGAAGTTTTGTCCTATACTAGTTCCTTTCCCCTGGTAAAAAAAAGACTCAGAAGTTTCTTTATATTAGAAATATTAGATATAGAAATATTAGAAATATTTAGATATAGTGAAAGCTTGGATTCCGAACCGAAGCGTCAGAGCACTTGGGATTAATGCCCAGAGATGAGTAGTGCTCAGCAATGATGTACTTGTACATTACATTGCTGTGTTATCACAGCCAAACATAACATTTTCATAATGTTTGTTATATAAGCGGGTTCTCAGATGATAATAGTACTAAGAAATAAAGTTAATAACACTTATTAAGCCTACATTGTATCAAGACAATTAGTATTAATGTAATAAATACATTTCTAAATGAAATCTCTGATATTGCATGCTGAATAGAACAAATAAATATATTGTGTACCTGTTTCCTAGCTGATATTATCTTTGAGGAAGCTTCAGTTTTATCATTTGCAAGTCATTTAATTTTAGTTTTAGGCATTTCGACATAGTACTGTAAATGTCTGTATCAGATGGCTGGTGATTTCTGTATATGGTGATTGTAACATTCAGCCAACTGGGTGTATGGTTAAAACAAAGCATTACTGGGCTCAAAAGCAAAATTTAGACAAATGACCTGTCTTTGAAAAGAGGGGTACTCCCAGAGTGACTGTGGGGGTGATATACACACAGTGGTACTGTCACTGGATACAACATTAAAGTAGCTCTGCCAGTGGATGGATGTTATCTGCATACTTAGACAATGTAAGATCATTGCCAAAGTAACTACAGATCATATATAAATGTATATAAAGATAAGTTTGGTCCGCTCCTCTTAGGAACGTTTTTAACAGTATGTTGGCATAGCTTGCTGTATTCTGTTAAAGTATAACAGAATCAATACTCTTTCTGCTATCAATGACAGGGATCCTCCTCTGAGCCAACATTATTATTTATTTATTAACAGTTTCTTATATAGCGCATACATATTATGGAGAACTTTACATAGTGGAGCTTACAATCTATATTCCTTACCACATGTACACACAGACATTCTAAGGTTAATTTTGCTAGGAGCCAATTAACCTACCAGAATATTTTTGGAATGTGGGAGGAAACCGGAGTAAACACACGCAAGTCCGGGGAGAATATACAAACTCCGCACAGTTAGAGCTGTGGTGGGAATCGATCCCATGACCTCAGTGCTGAGAGGCAGTAATGCTAACCATTACACCATCCGTACTGCCCACCATTGTGTAGTGAGCATACATTTGGTAATCTTAAAGCAGAAGTATAGTAAAAGTACTGTGAATACTATTACAATTCTTGACATCATAACTGGCTATAACATCATACAGTAATTCAGTTATTAAGGTGTAACAACAAATAAGGTCTATATTTGTTTCATATCATCTCCCATGTTTTTACTGTTTACATGCTACCACTGGGTGAAATAATCAGATGCCATGGCCTGATTTACCACTGCAATGCAGATGATACACAACTGTACCTGTCCTTTGCTCCAGGTACTGAGAACCCAATACCAAGCCTAAATGGCAGTCTAGCTGAGCTACAGGAGTGGATGGGTGCCAGTTGGCTGCGACTGAACCCTGATAAAACAGAGGTTCTTATTATAGGTCACAGGACACGACTGCAGAAGAGCCAACCAACAGAACTTATGCTTGGGGTGCAGAACTTCAAAATACGGAACATGTGCGGAATCTTGGTGTTGTCCTGGATAGTGGCTTGACACTTAAACATCAGGTATCAGCCACAATTAAATCCTCATTCTATCCTCTAAGGAATATAGACAGAATCAAGCACTTAATTGCCTCAGAAGATCTTACTAAAGTCATACATGCATTTGTATCATCGCACCTTGACTACTGCAATGCCCTCTACCTCGGTCTCCCAGCAAAAGAATTGCACCGCTTGCAGATGGTACAAAATACAGCTGCCAGGCATAGGCGAATCTAGAATTATGGTAATGGGTGGTCCCAGATCCAGACATAATAGTAGGGGGACCTTTGCGCGGCGTAGCCGCGCGGCAAAAGGGGGCGTGGCCTCATGGGAAGGAGGTGTGGCATCACAAAAAGGGGTGTGGTATTACACTTTAGACCATGCACAGTAATGCCCATTACACATTTTAGCAAACTCCGTAATACCCATTACACATAAAGCCACACGCGGTAATGCCAATTACACATTGTGCCACACATCATGATGCCCATTACACATTGTGCCACACATCATGATGCCCATTACATACTATATAACAAACCAGAATGCCCATTACATATTTGCCACGTAAGTGCTGCTTACCTACGTGCTCATTGCTAGGGGGTTCTTGCTTGATGGCACCATAGTACCCATTACACATGATGCCGCGCACCATAGTACCCATGACACATGATGCCGCACACCATAGTACCCATTACACATGATGCCGCGCACCATAGTATTCATTACACATAATGCTGCACACATAATGTCCCTTACACATGATGCTGCATACATAATGCCGCTTACACATGATGCTGCACACCGTAATGCCCCTTACACATTAAGCCACACATTATGCGTAATGCCCCCACATACCGCCACTTGTAGCATCCCTTAAGCAATGCCCCCAAAAGTGCCACTTACTGCAAATTTTTATATAAGCCTTCGCTGCTGCTGCAGGGAGAGATGGAGAGCGGTGCAGCTCCTTCTATGGAGAGAGGAGCAGAGCGCAGCACAGAGCACGCTCCCACTCCCCTCCTGGTGTCCCCTTTGAAATATTGTGCGCGCTGTTGTTGTGCATGACGTCTGGGGGAGCACGCCGGGGGCCGGCACCACGTGATTAAAGGGGGGGGGGGCGGGCTGAGGTGAAAACGGGGAGAAGAATTGGTGCGAAAGCTGCAGGAGTGTCAGTCATTGACAGTTGGGCAGAGAGCAGGGGGCTGCCCGGCTGTATTCAGAGCACTGCAGGTCACGGCTGTTTGAAATAATACCCCTTTCACAACAGAAAATGCAGGGATTTACCTGGGAATATGGTCCCAGGATCATGCAGGGACATTCCCAGGCTGACCCCTTATACACCAGCCTAGTCCCTGCATTTTCTGGTGTTAGGGGGAGAGACAACCACTCCCCTCTCCCTACCCCCCTTTAATCAACCAGCTATATCTTTGGAACCAACTGACCCATTTACATGAGACCAGTATCATATTGAAGAACTTTTGAGTTGGCTTCGTATGATTTTGGTCCCGTGAAACTGGGCTGTTTGGTTCCAGAGAAATCTGCCCTCAAAAAACATAAACAGTCATGAAATTACATTTAAGAAATGAAAAAAAAAAAAACGTTTAACCTCAATATCCCTGGAACCAATTAACCCATATGGATCCAGCCTGCTATCAGATTGAAGGACCAGCGATTTGGGTTCGACTGAGATCAACGTCGAGCTTCAGTGATGCCGAAGGGGGAACTGGCAGCCGTTGAACTGGGTGGGGGTTGGAATTAGCGGGTCCCATGTTATCCTAGAGGGAAAATGTTCCAGGTTTGCTTGGCCGTATCTCTGGTTCCCAGGGGGCTAGAGACACGGGGCTGGGCTCGTTGGAAAGCCCCATCCCTCAGCTACAAAATGGGCTAATGGGTGGTCCTGTGCACCCCCGGACCACCCCCTAGATTCGCCTATGCTGCCAGGCTATTAACCAATCAGAAGAATACACTGAGGGTCAGCAACAATTGCTGTCCCCTAGAAGCGCTTGGTTTGAGTCGTTTGCTTAATTGGGAGCAGCTGCTATAGTGGGAGGGTCAAGTCCCACAAAAGATATCAAACATAAATCACACAAGTATTAGCAATGCTGCTAATTCTTGTGTGATTTATATTAACCAATCAGCCCCATTCCAGCCCCATAACACCAATTCTATACTCCCTTCACTGGCTGCCTATATTATGGCGAATAATTTTCAAGATTGGCTTACTGACTTTCAAAGCTCTACATGACCAGGACTCAAGGTACAGTACCTGCAGCAGCTTCTGATCCCTTATTGTCCCACTCGATTACTGCGATTGGTTGATGAAGGATTAGTAACAGTACCCAGAATTTCCCTGAATTCATCTGGGGGTCAAGCTTTCAGCGCAGTGGCTCCAACTCTATGGAACTCACTTCCCCGCTCAGTTCGAGAAGTTTCCACTCAAAAATAGACTCAAGACTTTCCTGTTCATCCAAGCATTTCATTAATATCACTTGTTAAGTTGTTAAGTTTGTTTTGTATTATGTGCTGTAAAAGGCTAATGCAAGCACTTTGAGTCCTATTAGGATAAAAGTGCTATATAAATAACATTATTATTATTAAATGGTTTGAAGCCTACAGTAGTTTACTTACTGCTATTGCGATAGTATTTACAATATTGATTTTTCAAGATAATACACATTTCTTAACAAAATGTCTATCTTTCAGTATCTTTGTTATCGTAAGAGTTTGGACCTTAAAAATATTTATCTACATTAATTGTGTTAATTGAAATTGGATGTTCTAAGCAGTGGGATACAAAACATTGGTCTGCAATAATCTATAGATTTATAGATAATATACAGTATGGAACAAATTAAAGAATATTTAATGATGGCCATGCATTGGTTTTGCAAATAGACTTCACACATACAGTAAGTAGCCAAATAACTCCAGTCAGCCAGAGATTAGCTACTTGGAATCTAATTGTGTGATTAGTGTTGTTTAAATGTAAGGGTGTTGAATAGCGGTCAGGATTCTGACGGTCAGCACAGTGACATCGGAATCCCAACTGCCAGTACTCGGACACAGGGCAAGCCCATCAAAGTCCCTTGTGCATCGCTGCACTCGCCATGCTGCATGTTATGTGGCTCGCTGCACTCACCACAGGTTCTGTTCTCCCTCTATGAGAGTCGTGGACCCCCATGAGGGGGAATAGCCCCTGTAAGTCGGGATCCCAACTGTCTGGCATTTAACATTTGGAATTCCGATGTCGGTGTACTGACCATTGGAATCTCGACTGTTAGGAGGTCATACCCAAATGTAAAAGCCCAATTATGTAGACTATACAGCATGTCCACCCAAATAGGTTTTCTACTCACCCTCCCTGACATTGGCATTGAGACATGTTCAGCTCACTCTAACTCTGGTAAAGTTGGAAGAATTTAGTAGCCTACAGACACATTTTGGGGTATTGTCATGGGTCAACTTGAGGCAGTCATAACTTGGGCTGCACAGATCTTACACAGAGGGGGGTGTTTTATGCTATTTTCTGGATCCTCCTTATCGACTATACCTGGGGAGTAGTGTAAACCAATTATATTGACAATACTTATGTATGAATGAATTAACAATAACTCTGCCATTTAATTATACAGTAACATATGCTGTGTATATATGTATTGCAGCAAATATGGTGGAAAGAGAAGCGCATTCCAACTATTTTCTCTATATTGGTCTCTGGACAGTCACTCCATTATAATTTAAAGCAGAGATGTGTCCTTATTTTTGCATACAGAATATAGAGCAATTTTCCGAAACTCACTGCTGCTTTATAGCTGGAGCATTACTTGGCAGGTGTTGGCTACTCAAGGCATTTAAATGGTCTTTACTCTGCAGGACATTACAAACAAAGTTCCAGTGTTTAAATTGTACAGCAGATTTGCAGCACATTTCAAATTATTACAAATGTTGGTATACCAAATTACAGAAAAATACACATATTGAGGATTGTCCTTCATTCCTCATTATTTAGTTGAATTCATTTTAAGGTCAGGTGAGGTTTAGATAAATAAGTTATGCAAAGTATGGCCAGCAATGTTTAATATGGTCAGCAGGTCATATAGTGTAAATGCCTAGCATGAGGATGAAGAAGGTACTGTAGGCTTCACAAGCCACATGCCTGAATAATATCCATGAAACAAATTAAACAAGTTTGTTATTAGAAGGGAAAGAGGAATTTCTGACAGACAGGTTTTCTTTAGGCATCTTTATGATATGAGAAACTCAGAAATCTCTGGGGATATGCTGTAGACTTGTTACAAGTTTCATTAGCAGACCAAAATACCTTGGGATGCTCATGTACATCTATGCATAGTAAGCAGTTCCGTGAATAGTTTCTACTAGAGCCCATTTGATTTAGCTTTTTCAGTTATAATCCATTTTCCAATTTTAAATTAATCCCTAGCACTCCTCTTTTTAAGTCGGTAAAAAATAGTTTCAATGAAGCAAAATGTATCAACCCTTGCTACATAAGAAGCATGAGGACATTGTATTACATTTGTACATTCTAATGCTGTCGTTATTCTTTTGTTTCACTTCTAAGTCCATATATTGTTGAACTTTTAATATACAATTTTGTACTACAGTGTCAATAAGTAGATATATAGATCCAATAATAGCAGACAAACGCAGGGTATTAGCAAACAAATGCAGGGACTTTAATTATAAATACATCAATAAAAGAATTACAAATTTTTACTATAGTAGCATATACCACCAGCAAATGTAATAGTTCTAGGTCAATGTTTATTGCAGGCTGCAGGTGCTCACATTTAGTATCAAGATACAGTAGGAAAGGAAACAATCCTGTTCTATAAAAAAAGTTTCACAAATTTGACCAAGAATTTAACACACACAACCAAACAAGCGACCATTTTTAAAATGACATAGACTACTTTACAAATGCTTTGGAGCAAACAAGTACAATTTAAGTTATGAACACATTGGCTGGCATTTAAAATCAGACATCAGACCTATGGACACACATCAGACCTATATAAGACATTGGAGGTGCCCATGCAGAGGACATACAAATGTTATTTTGAAACTTTTGTAACTTTAATGGGGACACACATATATATGTTTGTATATTAATTTGAATGTCACAGCATGAACAAATGTCATGTGGACTTGGGTTGTGGTGGTCAGGAGTACATTGACCCTATAAATTATCCCTTGAGGTTACACACGTTCTTCTAAGAAATTACTTTATTAGTGACCTGGTTGTTAATGGTTATACTTTGCCCCAGGATCAATATTATCACCAGCTTAGTCTTCTATCTACTCAGTAACCTTTCTCTTTTTGTCAGTGCTATATGTATTGCTGTTTGTTGGATTTGGAAGTGAGGTTTGAGTTAAATATTTTTGAATTAGCAAGATCTGCAAGGTTGTTTAAGTACAACCATATTTTTGTTTTTATAAATGTTTCAAATAATTTTGTATAGAATGTTCTTAAATAGAGCAATGTTTTTAAGAAGGCAAACAAGCTATGCAAAAATATATTTTTTTTATTTTTAATTAATCCCTCAAAAACTTTTTAGGGCTTTTTGCATCAGATTGATGAGAGCAGCTGTACTTGTTTTCTGTCTCACAAGAATGGAATTTTAACAGACTGAAAATTTTATAACAAAATCAGAAAATTAACTTTGCATGTTGACGTAAGAGTCTTTAAATGATCATAATTAGATGTTATATCGTTGTAGGTTTTTCCTACCAGCTCTTTTCTCAGAGGAAATCTCTTTTCAGTTGTTATGGATATATTTTAATCATAAATTCATATGTGTCTTAATTCCACTTTAAATCTGAAGAAACATTGGTGTAGTGGAAGTAGCAAATAACTAACATGCAGTAAACGTGATTTATTACCTGTAAAACCAATGCGTTTAGAATTTAGAATTACCCAGCTGTTCCTACTTTTTTTTTTTTCAAAATATGTTTATTGTTTTTTCTGGGTATACATAACAATCAACAACACCTAACACCAGCTTGATTTGGTACACAAAATTGCTGTGTTAACATGTATATACTGTATAGGTGATAATCATACACCATCAATTGGTATCGGAAGTTCCTTGTTATCGGTGCTGTGAATAGTTCCAAACAGTTTACATCCAGGGTGGTGTGGTCATTTAAAGAGAATGTTCAACCTTGATGATTTGTCTAAGCCCTGGATCCACCATTGATCACACAGAAGAAGGACTTTAAAAATGCCAGTGAATCTAATTTCTTAACGGTGATAAGTAACCTTAACAACATCATATACTATTCCCTTATCTCAGAATAAATTGAAGTTGGTGATATATGGGCTCAGGATTGGGGGGGAGATAAGGTACTGTATGTGAGAAGAGAGGGGAGGAGAAGAGAGGAGGGGGGTATAATTAGTATGTGGGAGTCAGATAACATGAGATTAAACAGAGCAAAAGGTACAATTTGTTTGTAGGAAATAGTATTCCTGGTACACTATATTGCATGTCCTAATCGAACTTAGCACTGGTCTAGGGTTACCACCTAGTCCCTTTAATTCCGGACACATGTTAATTACACAGGTTCTGTGGCAGTTTAAAATCAGGTGAAGTGGAGTCTTGAAGTCAGCCAGCCACACAACCTGTGTAATTAATATGTGTCCGGAATTAAAGGGACTAGGTGGTAACCCTACACTGGTCACTTATTCCGGTTGAAGTCAAAGGCTCGGACAAAGGCAGATAAGGCTTGTATAGCAAATATTAGTTAATTAATTAGTTAATAAACCATGACATTTTGCAGTAGAATGTAATTACTCAATGAAAGTTAACTTAATAGAGCGTCAGGTGGTTAATGACTAAGTCTAATGTTTCTAGAATTTGTTTCTGGCGATCTATAGGTTTCATACAGATATAGGGTTCCATCTTTTTAAGAAAACGTTGAGATATTGAGTTGGAGGAACATATTGTATTATATCTATCATAGGACATATAGTCATCCAACAGTCCCTCTAAATCTGTCATATTGAGAATATGTTTGTTTATCCAAGAGTTCACTATAGCTTTTTTCGCTGTGGTAAATAGAATTGTCAGAAATGGTATTAAATATCTCTGGCTAGCCTCCAGTTCCCAGATATCAAAATTGAGGAAGAGTATTGGAATTGGGTGTAAAATCACTCTCAATGAGAAAGCTTTGTTTATGCAATTTATGATCTTATTCCAGAACTTTCATATACCCACAGGTCCATATATTATGAAAGAGGGTTGCAAAATGAAAGACACACTTCATGCATCTACCCATATCTTCCAGTATGCAGTAGCTTTGTTGTTTTTGTGACATATATGCCCTATGGATTATTTTAACATGGACTTCCTGTAGCGTGGAGGACTGAAGAATTTTCATTGTGGATTCATAATAGTTAAAGATTTCTGACGTCGTTATGGATGTAATGTCTTTTACCCATAAACGTTTGGTTATATTATGCGTTTCTGTCAAACAGTTTTTTCAATTTTATATAAATAATTTTTGGTTTAAAATTGGCTGTTTGGATTTTATTTATCCACGTGTGTAAGAGTGTATGGGGAGATAAAGAGATTAATTGAGGTGATAGAGATTGCACAAAATGTTTGAGTTGCATTATCTTGAATAGGCTATTGTGTGGAAGACCAAACTTGTTTTGAAGCTCTGAGAATGATAGTACCATGCCACCTGGGTCAAACACTTGAGAGATTCAGTAACGCACGCTGGGAGGGGGGGGGGGTTCTGAGTACCCAGAACCCCCCAGGAATCTATGGGGCCTAGACTGAAAGCTGAGGGTTCCCTCTTTCCATGGGTACAAGAATTTTAAAAATTGGCCCTGGGGAACTGGAGATATCTGACTTCAAAGCAGTGGTCCCCATCCATGCCTGTTAATTGCTTTTCCCAGTCAGATATTTCAGTTTCTGTCTGACTTAGAGTTTTTCTGAGGATATATTTCAAAAGCTGTGACTCTCCCCCTTTGAGGGACACTAGTAGTTTGTCTCTACTGTGCCAAGAACCAGAGATATCAGCCTTCCAGCAGCTGGTTACTGCTCCAGCTCCACACTCTTGGTATGTAGTTTTATATCCTCATTGGCAGATTGCTCTGCCTCCTGAACTCTGATCCCCTAGTCCTGAATACCATTTGGTAGGTGAGATTCCATTAAAATCTAAGAAATCTATTTCCGGAAACTGGAGATATCTGCATTCAAGCAAGCTGTCCTCCCGACAGAAAATTATGAATAATAAGCCCACTCCACTATACACCCCTCCTCTGCATATTAAACATCCTCTACCACCCTGGAAGTTATGTATCAGGGCCCCTTCATTCAGCCAAATGCCCCCTTCTCCCACCCCATCTCCCACCATCTGTGCAGTAAAGGGGTAATTAGTGAAAATTACTGATCCAGGCCCTACATGCTGAGCGGTTGATATAATACCCCCTACCACCCGCGTGACATCAAAGCTTCCGCTGATAGCACCCCATGCCCCTTTTGCTGGAGGATAGGATACATTGCTATGCCCAGGGGGCTACACTGCTGTTATGTATATATATATATATACATATATATATATATATATGTATATTATTATTATTATTATTATTTATATACATTTGGTCTATCTATAATACTTTAACTGACCCGGCATATACTGGGTCACCTAAGTGTCCATCTCCGTGCTTTGCTCCGCCCCTCTCTGGAAACCCCCTTCTGAAAATCCTGCGTTTGCCCCTGAGATTAACTCTAGTACCTTAGTTTGTATGCGGTTAAAAATAGGGCTGTTAATTCCTGGTGGAAACAAGGGGTTACCACATATCGGTATCCACTCTGAATGTAAGGGGTCTAGATCTACCTTTGTGCACACATGATGCCATGCTTCATGTATATCCCTGAAGAGAGGGTTATCATATATCTGTTTGGGAATTTGTTTTTGTATGGGTATGTATAAGGGCCTTAGGTGAATATGGAAAAAAATAAAGCACAATAGTGATCATATAGTGAGTAAGAATCATTCTCCTGTGTCCAACCTACTGCAAAACGTGTCAGAGGGGAACTAGAGTAATTCATAATATCTGGGAAGCCCAGACCTCCCCCAGTTTTGGGCATTTTCAACTTTTTGATGGAAACTGTAGGTTTTTTGTGATTCCATATATATTTAGAGCAAGCTTGATACAATATAGCGATATCTGAAGGTTTCATTTTTATGGTTAACATTTGCATCGTATACATTAGCCTTGGGAATATTACTGATTTGACCACTTCAATTCGTCCTAGCAAGGATAACGGAAGTGCCTTCCAGTCTGTTAGTGTCTTCAGGATTTTTCTAATAACCGGGGGATAATTGATTTTGTATAAATAAGATAATTTACTGGGAATTTGAATACCGAGATATTTTATTTGGGTGGATTGTAGTTTTATGGAGTGCAATTCTTCACCTTATATTCCAAGAAACTGCCAACGTTTTGTAGTATCCAGAATACTGTTGGAACAGCATATTGGGGGTGGGATAGAAATAACAACATGTTATCTGCGAGAAATGACACGCGGAGATCTATTTGTCAGATTTCAATGCCTTTGAATGTAGGAGAGTCTCTAAGGGTAATTGCCAGAGGTTCCAGGGCCAAGGCAAAAAGCAAAGGGGAAAGCGGGCAGCCTTGTCTTGTTCCTCTCAGAATGGGGGAGGGAGTAGTCCATTACAAATAATTCTAGATGAGGCATTCATATATAGAGTTGAAAGAAGATTTATAAATGCCTCTGGAAAAGTGAAGCAACATAGAGTGAAATGTAAATGGTCCCAGTGCACCATGTCGAATGCCTTCTCGGTGTCCAGAGATAGGATCGCCCTCAGGCAGTTTGACACAGTGCCCTGGGATGTACTCAGTGCCAACAGTACTCCTAATATTAATAACGGAATTGCGTTCCATCACAAAACCGGTCTGATCCTAATGTATCACTGTGGGACGAATCAACTTAAGTCATTCAGCCATAATTTTAGTCAGGAGTTTGTAATCTATGTTTAAAAGTGAAAATGGCCTATAGGAGCTGGAAGGAGAGATAGGTTTCGACCTGGTTTCGGTAACACCCTGAGGGTGGCCGAGTTAAAATAGGGAGGTATTGTGTTTGTGGACAGAATTTTGTTAAATACCTTAGTAAGGGTTGGGATGAGTTTGCCAGTAGTTTATAATAGTCTGATGTGAGCCCATCTGGGTGAAATGCTTTGCCAGATTTAAGACTAGAAATGGCTTTCAAAACTTCTTGGGACGTTATTTCCTGGACCAGGATTGTGGAATTTTCCTCAGAAATTTGGGGAACATTTAGATTTTCCCAGAGTTTAGAGTTCATTTTATCTGAAATTGGTTTTAAATACAGCTGTGTATAAAAATCCCAAAGCACCTGGCAGGCAGTTTGGGAGTTAGAGGAGGTAATGGTGCCATCAGGTTGGCATAGGGCAGGGCTGGGCAATTGCGGCCCTCCAGATGTTGATGAACTACACATCCCAGGATGCTTTGCATTAGTTTTGCTATGTGGCCATGCTGAAACTGATGCAAGGCATGCTGGGATGTCTAGTTCATCAACATCTGGTGGGCCGCAATTGCCCAGCCCTGGCGTAGGGGATGAAAAGTAGCTAGGGATTTTTGGACTTAGAAGGGAGGATAATAATTTGCTTGATTTGTTTCCAAATTTATGGAAGCGGGAACATTTAGAAAAATTGATTCTGATTTTTTGGTACTTATATGTTAGTTGGGCGCCCACTATAGTAAGTACGCTCATACCCCCACTATCCATGTTGGCATGGAGTTGATTTTATATAGTGTGGCGAGCGCAGTGAGCCACCGAGCCCGAAGCATGGCGAGCGTAGCATGCCCCGCGAGGTCATGGAGGAGTATTGTCTTTTGGTAAGGTGAAGTTTAATTTGTACCACTGCATGGTCCGAAAGGACTATTGGGGCTATTTCGGCATATTCCACTTTTGGGAGTAAAAAATGAGACACTAGAATATAATCTATATGGGTAATTTTGCCTGTGGATGCACAGAGGCATGTAAAGTCACGATCAATAGGGTGGAGAACTCTCCATGTGTCTAAAAGGTATAATCGTTTACAAAGGTCAGGGATTCCAAATTTTGGTAGTTTACGTGGGTTGGGTGGGCA
Source organism: Crinia signifera (assembly GCF_055691185.1). Taxonomy (NCBI): domain Eukaryota; kingdom Metazoa; phylum Chordata; class Amphibia; order Anura; family Myobatrachidae; genus Crinia; species Crinia signifera. Next base: position 282,854,751 of record NC_139217.1, read on the forward strand.
TATTTTCCTATCCATACTGGAAGAAGAGATTACATTTAAATATCCACATAGTATAACGGGTAAGTGAGTGAAAGGAGGTAATAGTGTGATAAGCTTCCCAAAGATAGAGGCAGAATATTGATTGGGGCATAAACATTTAAACAGTCCATTTGTTGTTGTTCATATAGTAGTTGGCATAATACATATCAGCCTTTTGGATCTGATACTACCTTAGTTGTCTCTATGACCAGGTTATTCTTAGCTAAAAGGAGAACTCCTCTTGCTTTTGATGTGTAAGATGCTGAGGCCACCCGTTTCCACCGTAACATGTTTAATTTAACTGCTTCCTGAGGAAGCAGATGTGATTCCTGGATAAATACTAGTCTAGCTTTAACTTGTTCAGGTATGCCAATATTATTTCCCCCCCCTTATCTGATAGAAGCAATTTCTGGGGCCTACTTACCCTGCATAGATCAGGGAACCGAATCAAGTTATTAGGTTGTGCGAACATCCACCAAATCCCTTTTTGTGAACAATTTTTCCATATGCCCCTGTCTGTCACTGGCTGCTGGGGAGTGCAAGTCGCCTATGTGGAGGCTGAAACAGCCGTGGGGATGATAAATGAGCCAGTCTGGCAATAAAGCTCCGTCGCAGGCAGCCTTATATCCCACTGCCGGAACCGGTAGTGGGGACCCCCTAATAAAGGGGGCCATCTCAGGCTTCACCTGTCCAGGGCTGGAGTGTCGCAAGGCAGTGGATGATGCTGATATGTGTAAAATTGGACAAATTTGTGTTGCAAGGCAGTGGATGCCAGGCTGATACGTTAAAATTGGACAAATAAAATTGTTTTATTACAGTAAAACTACAAGTTCCAGCAGGCCTCACCCACATGCTTGGACTACGCGAACCACAAGTCCCAGCATGCAGGGCATTAATGGGCCCCCTTAGACTTGTAGTTCACCTGTAAAAAGAGTGTTTAAATAAAAACACGCACACTCCCAGAATGGTACAGCTTTAATACATATATTAGTATTACACCAATATACATGACCATCCCTGGCTCCAGCACTGATCCCCTGCATTGACTACAGGGTGAGGTGGCTTCCCTCGCACTACTTTATTATATCTCGCACCAAATTGTAGATACGTTTTTGAATTACCTAAATCTTTAACTGTTAGGTCTATTAACAAAGGCTAGTTTTTACTACTAGTTTGATCCCCGGCATACAATGGACATGTTAGCTTGGGCCTTCACAGGAGGTAGGAGATGTAAAACTGAACAAAGTGCTTAGTTCCTGGCAACTTTGTACTCAACCGCTGTTCATAATATTTCCAAATCTTTATTTTATCTTTATGGATTTCAAAAGTATGGGTTTTCAAGGACACACAGGATTCTCTTGAAGTTTGACAATAATATCAGAGTCTGTTCACTCTCAATTTCACTTTAATTTATGCTATTTCATCCTCCGAGCTAACAGAGTACGTCTTCCTTATAATTTCATAATTTTCCACATGAGATTTAACAAGATGGAGAAAAAAGAATGGGCAATTTGGTTTGTTATCCTTATTTGAATTTTATATTATTATGTAGAAAAAAGCTTCTCATTTATATTGCATATAAAAAGAATTTAACCAATGATTACAGCAGTATCAGATGTCATTCTATAAGCTACACACAAAATAGAAAAGTTAGACGACACTTTAGTAAAAATATTGCATAACAGAGAAATACGTACAGGGAACAGGACAACCTTATAATGTATTCATCTGAAAACTCTAACCTTATTAGCAGAGGATTCACAATTGGAGATTCCACAAAGAAAAATGCCCTGTCCAATCGAGAAGCCAAATTTTTCCACAACAGTTAAAGCAATATCAAAGCAATTCAAACACACATATATATATATATATATATATATATATATATATATATATATATATATATATATATATATATATATTTGGTATGCTCGAACCACAAGTAAAGCTTCTTTGGATCCGTTTGCAGCTAATAATAGCATATTACTGAAGGAGGACAAAGGGTCTGTAAAAATTAATACTGGTTGCTACTATGTCAGAGAGTTGCTACAATGTCAGAGAATGCATTAGGATAAAAAAATACTTCTTTTCTCACTGCAGTAAAAAAAGAGGATTCGGAAAAAGAAAAAAAAAGCCTACAGAATAATCTTATATATACACAGAAATAAGTTGGGGCTATTTCGTATGTGGTTGTTACTAGAATTTTGCAACTGTTTGACTCCAAGACTGAACAGGTGAATAAACTAGTCTCAGACAGTACATTGTGGCAGGTGGCTGTGATTAGTAATGTATTTCTTTCTCCACCGCATAGACAAAGAAATGGTCAGGGGCGGGCTGGGCCGGGGGGCAGAGTGCCATATGCCCCCCGGGCCGCTTACCCACCCACTGGCTGCGGGCCGTGCTGCGGCTGGATCAGCTTCTCCAGCACTCCTGCACTGGCCGCGGCTTACAGAACACGGCCGCGGCTACAGGAAAATGGCCGCCGGCCCCCTGCACTGAGGACATGTTCTCAGTGCAGGAGGCCGGCGGCCATTTTCCTGTAGCCGCGGCCGTGTTCTGGAAGCCGCGGCCAGCGCAGGAGGGCTGGAGAAGCTGATCCAGCCGCAGCACGGCCCGCAGCTAGCGAGTGGGTAAGCGCTCTCCCCCCCCCCCCCTCACCCCAGCATATGTGTTTCTGTCACTGTGGGGGCATATCTGGCACTGTGTGGGGGCATATCTGGCACTGTGTGGGGGCATATCTGGCACTGTGTGGGGGCATATCTGGCACTGTGTGGGGGCATATCTGGCACTGTGTGGGGGCATATGTGTATCTGGCACTGTGGGGGGGCATATCTGGCACTGTGGGGGCATATATGTATTTGGCACTGTGGGGGCATATGTGTATCTGGCACAGTGGGGCATATGTGTATTTGGCACTGTGGGGGCATATGTGTATCTGGCACTGTGGGGGCATATGTGTATTTGGCACTGTGGGGGCATATGTGTATCTGGCACTGTGGGGCATATGTGTATTTGGCACTGTGGGGGCATATCTGGCACTGTGGGGGCATATGTGTATCTGGCACTGTGGGGGCATATGTGTATCTGGCACTGTGGGGACATATGTGTATCTGGCACTGTGGGGGCATATGTGTCTGGCACTGTGGGGGCATATGTGTATTTGGCACTGTGGGGGCATATGTGTCTCTGGCACTGTGGGGGCATATGTGTCTCTGGCACTGTGGGGGCATATCTGGCACTGTGGGGGCATATGTGTCTTTGGCACTGTGGGGGAATATGTGTCTCTGGCACTGAGGGGGCATATGTGTCTCTGGCACTGTGGGGGCATATGTGTCTCTGGCACTGTGGGGGCATATCTGGCACTGTGGGGGCATATGTGTCTCTGGCACTGTGGGGGCATATGTGTCTCTGGCACTGTGGGGGCATATGTGTCTCTGGCACTCTGGGGGCATATCTGGCACTGTGGAGGAATATGCGTATTTGGCACTGTGGCAGAATATCTGGCACTGTGGCGGCATTTGTGTCTGGCACTGTGGGGGCATATGTGTATTTGGTACTGTGGCGGAATATCTTGCACTGTGGGGGCATATCTGGCACTGTGGACATCACATTGTGCGGTGTAATGGGCATCATGGTATGGGGCGTAATGGACATTACGGTGTGGGGAGCATTGGGTAATTGCCATCACAGTATGGGGTGTAATGGGCATCAAGGTGTGCAGCATAATGTGTAATTAGCATCACAGTGTGCGGTGTATTGAGTAATTAGCATCGCAGTGTTGGGCGTAATGTGTAACTGGCATCATGGTGTTCAGCATAATGTGTAATTGGCATTACGGCATGTGGCTTTATGTGTAATGGGTATTACAAGGTTCGCTAAAATGTGCAATCTGCAGGTACACAATACAATCATGGTACAGGCAATGCCCCTTATGATAGGCCACGCCCCTAATTTTTCGGCGCGCCTACGGCGCGCAAAAGCATTCCTTCCGACGGTGACTTGGCTGATTATGGGCCAGTGCTCTGGACTTGCCCCCTAGGCTAAAAGTTGCCAGCCAGCCCCTGGAAATGGTCCTAAAGATGTCCAGAAACCAAAGTGGCCTTCAAGTCGGGAATTTTAAGAATATTTCAAAGTTTTTCAATAATCTCTCTCTCAAAATGTAATGGAGTTCAACAAAATCTCCAAGTAGCCAAGAAAGATGAGAAAACAATTACAGGTTGAGTATCCCTTATCCAAAATGCTCGTGACCAGGAGTATTTTGGATCACGGATTATTCAGAATTTTGGAATATTTTAATATTTCAATGATGTATTTTGAAGTATCTTGCATTTATGCTGTATAAACACATGAACCACATGAAATGCACACAAATAAATTTTATTTGTTCAAAAAACAAGGTTTCAAAACACGAAACAAAGTTTGTGTACAATCTCAGGTACTGAATTTGAATGCCAAGCAATCATTGTCTTGCACATGTATAGTGCCAGTTATATGTCATGTCCCTGGTAGTGCTGTTACAAATGTCCCCGGTAAGTTTTAGCAAAAAAATAATAATTTCTGAAATGTATGGTTTTAGGAGTAATTCGGATAACGGATATTCGGATGAGGGATACTCAACCTGTAATAGTTGATTCAATATAATTTCTGTACTTTAGGTGTGAAAATTTTAAAAAATCAACAGTATAAAACATTTTCTAAACAGAATTATCATATTACAAAATCAAGTACAGTATATTTCCCTACTCTTGGCAAGTGACTCAAATTATGATAAAAATGTATATTTAATATGATTATTAGAGCTGCCACCACATCACATAGTTTAAAAGGACATAGCAGAGCTTCACATGACCAGTGGTAGTAGCTTCTTCTAACAAGCTTTCTGTGTGTGTACAATATGTGGATCTGTGTCCTTAATCAGTGCACAGGGCCAGAGAGCAGCTATCAGGAATAAGAAACAGGAGCCTTACCTGGAGGTAGGATAATGTGCAGAAGCCCACCCTCTGAAGAGGAGATAGACTAGGTATGGTATCATGAAGCCCCACCCCATAGCAGCAATTTTCCACGAGGGGCGCAGTCAATATGACATGATTCCTATAGAATCACATTATTTTGTCCCCACCAATTGCAGCATTTTATCATAAGGGGGCAGGGCTTAGAATATCTGTATATATCAAAACCTCCCCAGAAAAATCATGTGCTTGCCACTGATGTGTGACAGTGCAGTACTAGTTCTATTATGTTTGTGTATTTATTTATTATGGCATAATCACTTTTTCTGCCCACTTATTTATAATGTGTAAATGTATGTTACAGTCAAGAGACTATTTATAATGTTAAATAGTAATACTATATTCCATACAGTATTTGATGTACAAGGTGTGTCTATTCAATTCCAGGACTGTACGTGTAGTTAATGAATGAAAATGTGTAGGAACGCGTCATCATGTGGATGTTATAGCGTAACCAATGAGGCGCGAAGGTGGAACAAATGCTCAGTGATTGCGTTTAGCAGAAGGTAAACGCAGGTGGTTCATTAGCGCACGTGTCACGGTTGGTGATGGAACAAGAAGTGAATATCATGTTTTGTTTCAAAATTGGGAAAATGCAGAGTGAAACCTACGAGTTACTGTAAATTGCATATGGAGATGCTGCTATGTTCCGCTCCCTTACTTTTGAATGGTATGCATGCTTTCGCGATGGCAGGGAAAGCACGGAAGATGACAAGCGCAGTGGGCGACATCACAAAACGAACAGAAAATGAGGTCCCAAAAGTCCGCGCTTTGGTGACTGCAGATCGCCGAAAGACCCTTAGGATGCTTGCGGACAAGTTAAATTTGGGCAAAGACACGGTGCACAAGATTTTGAGGGAGAATTTGGGAAAGAGAAAGATTTGTTCGTGGTTTGTGCCGCATTTTTTGACAGACGATCAGAAACAATGCAGAATGGAAGCTTGTGGGGACTTAATCGAGGCAGCTGACTGAGATCCGTCGTTTCTGCAATCGATCTTGACAGGCGACGAATCCTGGTAACCGCTCAACTTCTTAGCATATCTTCAGAGGACTACGAAGCGTGTTTCCAGAATTTGTACCGCCGTGCACAAAAGTGTGTGAGTGCCGGCGGTGATTATTTTGAGGACTATTAAACATATGTTTGTTTTTTATTATTCATTCCGTTGTATTAGCCCCAGTCCTGGAATTTAATAGACACTTGTATAAAAAGACCAATGTGTATATTAATTTCCAGGGTCGTTACTAGCAAGGCCATAACTACCAGTGTGCTAGTGGTGCCTTGCTCACAGCGCATTTGCACTGTGGGTGCACAATCTGGCAGCACTGACCAACATGATCTGCAAGCTCCGATTGGTTTATGAGCCGGCACCATATTTGAAATGTCCACCAGACTGGCAGAGAGAGGAGCAGGAGCATGCACTGCCATCCGCTCTCCTCCCCACTATCGAGCAGCTTCATCCACATCATAGCTGCTGCTCCTCAACTCTCCCTGCAGCAGCAGTAAAGGCAACGGAGGCCGGTGGCCTAGCTACACTGGAAACAAAATGTAAGTGGCACTTTTGGGGGAATTATTTGTAAATTCCACTACTGGGTGCATTATATGAGGGTCACTACTTTGGACATTGTGCAAGGGACAATACTGTGGGCATCATAAGTATAAGCAGGAGTACTGGGAGCATTACTTTGTGTGGTATGTTGTGTAATAGGCATAATGATGAGCGCCCTGTTGTGTAATAGGCATTATGGTGTGTGGCATGTTGTGTAATAGTCATTACAATGTGTGGCATGTGGTGCCATAGGCATTATGATGAGTGCCATGCTGTGTAATAGGCATTATGATGTGTGGCATGTTGTGTAATAGACGTTATGGTGTGCTGCACATTATGTAATAGGCCTTATGGTGGGTTACATGTTGTGTAATAGACATTACAGTGTGCGGCATGTTGTGTAATGACATTACGGTGTGCAGCATGCTACTGTATGTAATAGTCATTATGGTGTGCGGCATGTTGAGTAATAGTCATTATGTGCAGTATTAATAAATAAATATGATTGGCAAAATAAGGCACATTTAACCATAAGTACTCTACCCTATTCCAGAATAGTCTGCACAAAATCCTGAAATGGGAGAAGTTTGGAAAACTAGGTTTCAATAGAGAAATGATAAACAAAATCTGATTTTTGCAATTGGCAACATCACCTCTTTTCATTTGTAGAAGCTTTAGTAAATGTACCCCCTTAGATATGGGTGGGGTGTGTTCACGCTGAAATCTAAATTGCAGTGCAAAAATAAAGCTGTCTGCCATTTGTGGGCTACATGCAAAATAAGTCAGTATTTATCCTGCACAGAAAAAAATATAACCCACAAAAATCTAACTCTCTGCACATGTTACATCTACCACATTTGTAGTGCAACATAGTTTTGTTCCTATATCAACTGGAACATATCTACAGCAGCTAAGATCTATATTACTGCTTTAGGGAATATTTATCAATATACATTTTTTGAAGAGCAATACATTACAATGCAAATCTTTTACATTTTCACAATAAAGTCTATAAAGTATAAAGTATAGTCGGATTGTAAGAAAAAGTGTTGCTTTTGTCATTTTTTATTTGTATGAGAAGTGAGTGGGAATCATATGTATCATTCTTTTGCATGACATTTATAAAGCAATTTCTATGTGGAGCTTCTGCTGGCATTAATGGGACCACCTGTGACCCATCACTAGACTAATGCTAATTTGTAAATATTGGACACTCAAATAATTATTAATATTCAAAAAACCATTCACTAGTAATATTTGTTGAAAGAGTTGCGAAATACGATTCTCACCATGGTTAAGTACATAAACTACAGAATATTCTTGTTACCAGTGAGAAATGGGAGATTGGATGGGGAAATCAGGATAAATACAATACAAGTTAATGTTCGAACAATAATATTTTTTCTCTAATAACAGTAAATTTATATTTAGATTTCAATATATTTACATTTTTATATAAATATACATATTTCTGTTTGGACACTTACTGGGTGTTAAACCTCTTAAAAGTATTACACTAGTGTTTGTGTTTTTTTTTTTTTATTTGTATGAAATGAACTATCAAATGGAGGAGTGAGAATTTAGAACACCAAAGGTAAAAATTGTACAAATTGTTGATGAAAACACTCTGGAAAGTACTGCATTTTTTCATAAAATATTCCCCTAAGAACCATGAGATCACTAAATACTGCTCCAGTTTTTCTTTACTATTCTTTATTGTCTCATATATTTGCCTGCTATTTATTTATGGTTGTTCTCCTACTGTACATATGCAAGATTCAATACTCATTTACATGAGAGACATAGAACTGATTTTTCTGTGCTGTTACTTCTAAGAATTGGTTTAGAGACTAATTAATGAAACACAGTGTAATAATATTGACAAATCAATAGAATGTAAACAGTTGAACAACTTTTGCAATAAGAAACCTCTTCAGATGTTCTCAGTTAAAATCATTTCCTTTTTCTATCTATCTATCTATCTAACTATCTATCTATCTAATACCCCTTTCACATCACACTTACATACCGGGTTCATGTCGGTTTCTTGCTGGTTAGACCCGGTAATTGGTGCAATGTGAAAGGGGTTACTGGGCCCAGCAAAATGGTAGCAACACGGCAATACGAACCAGTAAAAAGAAGGATTCTTACCGGTTCGTTGCCATGTTGCTTTGTGGTCTAAACGGGTTAATCGGGTTAAGTGACCCGTTTCCCGTTCACACTATTATGGAGCAGCCCCAGCTCTAAACACTGCCTCCTCCCCTGACCCCAATGATGCTCTGTCGCTCTGCCCCGCCCCCACATGATGCCAGCGAACTGGCAATATTGCCGGTTTGCTGAACCGATCTGAACAGCGCAAAATGCAAGGTCACACTGGGACTAAACCATTTCAAAGTCCAAGTGCGACCCTGCATTTTGTGAAGTCAAAGCGGTATAATTGATTTATGTACAGTATGCATTTATTTTATGTATATATTGAGTTTATAGCTGGTATAAAGCTGTTATATGTGCCAATTTTCTTTCTTTTCTAGTAACGTAATAATTCATTATATTAATTTGCTGAATCAGCTTTTAATTTCATTACCAGTGCACATGTGATGATTTTATTGCATGATTACATTTATTTGAATCTATTGAAGAAAATTTTCTTTTTTTCAGCAAAAGTGCATTTTGGGAAATGTGCCAGAATGAATGTATGTTTTGTCTTTGGATTTATGCTGGGCAAAATGTAAAGTACTTTTTTATTGCTGGAGTGTTACATATTTTCCTTATTATGTAAAAAAACATGTTTATTCTATACCTATTGCTATTGTTGTAACTACATTACATAGAAATGCAATACAATTTTAAGAAGTTAAAAGATTTCATTGAAAAGGGAAGAATAGTGAAAGCAAAGTAAAAGGCTTTAATGGTGTAAGGTCATTTGAAGGGCATCAGATTCAGGCTGCAGAAGGATATTCAAAGACAATAAGAGTTGTTTGTATATTTTGTGTACCCTTCCACAGATTGAAAAAATAGTTATAAAACACCAAATGAAGAGCTACATAAAAGTGTTATGAATAAATAATTGTTAGAATTCATGTTGCAGAGTTTTCACTTGGTGGTTATGCAAAAAGCTGGGTGCTGGGGAATCCAGAAAGAAGGCTAGAAAATTATATGCTGATTAATAAAAGGTTTTAGGAGAAACACAGTGAAAAAAAAGTACCTGTGGCAGATACAGCATATTTCCACATGACGATAATGTGCAAAATCCAGACCAGGTGTTAGATCATCATCATCATCAGCAGCAGCAGCAGAAGCAGTAGGACAATTAGATCCAGTCCAGGTTTCCTAATTGATTTAATTTGGGTTGGGATGATTAGGCAGCACCTGTGTTCTCCTGATATAAGTGTTTCCAGGGCAGATGGTCATTGCTCTTGATGGTGGAATATCTTCCCAAGTGATAGGCCAGGGTGTGGTCTACAGTAGGGACTTTCTGAAGAGTTTGTACTATGCTATGACATGCTGCAATGCTGTAACAATTCTTGCTAATGCCGATTACCTGGTGAGCTGTGAACCTGCTGCACAGCTCAAGACTATAAAGACTAAGACTTCATCTTATCCAGTGTACATGAGTCCTTGTCACACACCCCAGGAAGCATAGATATCTGTAAGAAAAAATGTTGCTTATGTATCAGTTCTTACCAAATTAGGTGTGACTATTAAATAATGAGGCTGTACTTGTAAAAAATAAACAATACTGCATGAGTTAAATGGGAGTGAGGAACATTGGCCATGGACTATTTCAAAACAGTTTTGGAAGACTCAACTCTCTTGCACAGTTGGTTTGCTGTCAATGTTAGAATAAGTTGTGTTTTTCCCTGCATCATAAAAATGCTAGAACAATGTGTTAGCTTAATTTTTACAAAATGCCCATCAAATCTTTTCTTATACTTGCCATGGCTTACTTGAAAAGATTTTATATCATGTAAACGTGCGTTTAAGTGGCACAAAAGATTTAGGGCAATGTTTCAGCCTGTGGAAATTGCAGCTATTGCCTATTTGGCATTGAACGCAGATTACAACAAAACAGATCTGATTTTAAAACAAGTCAGATCTGTTTTGTCAGAAACGGACATGGATTGTTGAATTCACGGCCGTTTTTTTACAAACCGCAGCCATTTACGCCGACACGCTCCCACTTTTCAACACTCGACAGTGGGAACATTGAATTCCGGCTGTCAAGTTACAATTGAACTGAGCAAAAACGGCCCAGAATTCTGACTGTTGGGACGTTCTAACAGTCGAAATCCTGGATTGAATACCCCCCTGGAAATACTTGCACGTCAAGGACAAACGACAATGTAGAAAAAATTTAGAAGAATTTTGAAATGACCATTGACGCTGAATGATAGCAGTATTGGTAAACAAAAGAAACAAGGTCAATTTTGCATCACGATGTTAACATGACACAAGTTTAAAGAAAAAAAAGTAGAAAGAAAGTCATAAGCAAATTTGTACAGACATTTTGAATGAAATTCAAGTAAATTGTCATTTTTTAAATGTAGTTATTACCTGTAAAATACCATACTGTCAAAACACTAGTCCATGCACTGGAAAATACCATCATCCTCTATGAATGAAGAAAACACATGAAAGTTAATCCAAATTCAAAGCCATGTTAATTGTTTCTTTGATATCAAGAGTGTTATTTTGAATGACTGGGTACCAGGAAGCAAAAACAGTGAATCAACATTACTACAAAAATGTTCTAGACATTTTTTGGGAAAGAATTAGAAGAAAGAGGAAAGAGTTGTAGAAAATGGTTTCATCGTCACAACAATGCATCAGCCCACACAGCTCTCTCTGTAAACAGTTTTTGGTAAAGAAACAGGTTGCAGTGCTAGAACACCCTCCATACTCGCTAGACCTAGCACTGTGTGACTTTTTTGTTTTTCACTAAGTGAATTCCCTATGGGACTCCATTTTACATCAGCTAACGAAGAAAACGGTCAAGCTGTTGAGACAGCTAACAGATAATGAGCCACAGCATGGCTTTGACCAATGGAAAATAAAAATGTAGCATTGTGTAAATGCAGAAGGGCATAACATAGAAGTGGAACAGAGCTAAATTGTAATTAGACATAAATGATAGTGTTAGTCTTGTTATTTATCAATCGCCACACATCATATTCTTGTCTTAGTTTGGTTAAATAGAGAATAAGGCTGTCACCACACTGGCAACAGTGATTCCACCCCAAATGTCACAGCAGCAGAGTCAGAGAAAACAAGAAGTTAATTTGGCATGTTACAACCAACAAAGGAAACCAAAGCACAAGACTGAGGAAACAGATGGGTTACTTTATGAGGGTGTACAAATGAATGTGCAAGATGATGAATGAAGGCTGCTCAATAGAGCAAATGGCAATCTGAGTATGAAATTTAGAGCACCCAATTTGGTCATTGCGCATTACCTAAGGTCACAATGACTTGTATGCTGAGTGACTGAAAGAAGTATATTTCTGCTGCACTGTGTAAAATCTGTCTACCACAAATACAATTCCCAAGAGCAAAATAAATCCAAAAATAAGCTGAATGCTGCCTGCCTCATCAAAATTGGTGATAACACTGATCCCCTATTTTTCATGGCTTTTTTTTTTTAGCACCCACAATTATGTGCTGTTTTATATCTTTTATTTAGGTTTTTAGCATGATAATATATGGGTCTAACAAGTATAACAGTCCAGAAAATGATTCAAATACCCTTTTTGTATATGATCTTAGACATCTTATTTTCTTCAGGTTGTAGTGCAGTGAAATATTACTTTATATTATTGCTGAAAGCTTTGCTCACTTTCTGCTTTATTTGTCTTTTTTCATTTGCCTGCTATCTGATTGAATTCTGGAACGCTGAAGCTCAGAGAAGCCGTTTTAAATAAAGAAGAAAAAAAAAAAAAAAAGATCCAATACCGCATAGAAAACTCATCTGTCTGTGGCAGTTTGTGACTGGATGAGAGAAGAAAGTGACCTAGAAGCTACTCATTAGGAATTCACTGGGAGCTTTCTAAAAAGGCTGGCAGAATCTGAAATTGAAGTGGTCTCTGACCTAATTTTCTTCTGCATGAAACATCTGCATGAAGGCATTCTTTGATGTATTCCACTTGGCTCTGTCTACGGTATTAAATCACAAGCTTTTTTTCAGGACTGCTTCAGTTTTATAAAATATTTCACAGTTAGCAGAAGGCAATATGATGTTGCTCTGCTACTAATTATTTGGTATGTGCTCCCAAAAATACGAGATGAAGACAAGATTTTCTGTTCCCACTCACTGAGCTGTATATCTGTCATTTTATATGCTGTGTCTGTTTCTGTGTAATTGATTAAGCAAGTTGGAAATAAAATATGTAAGCATATAACATACAGAGGAAATATATGTTTTATTAATGAAATGTAACATATATTATAAAACATCTGGATGAAATTAATTTTGAAGGTTTGATGGTTGGCTGGTTGCAGTGCCAGATTAAGGTCTACATGAACAGCCTTTTGTGCACCTCTGCAGGGGTGTGACTACTGATGTTGGGGTGTAACTAGTGTTATGAGTGTGTAGTCTGGGTGGCCTGTGCCATGGGGTGTGGCTAGTACCAATAAAGGCATAGCTAACCACTCCCTTCAACCACCTCAATCTCCTTCTCTTCTTCTATTAAATCAATAGTGTAATGTGAAAGTCTGCAAATGAACAAAGGGAAAAAACACACAGGAAGGTCCAGGAGTATACCAGGATTTTCACTCTGAACCACTAAGTGATTATTTGGTATCTTCAAACTAATATTTTAATACTTAACCAAATGGCATTCCATCCAATGCCTGTGTTTGAAACTGTTTACAAAAAAGTAAATGCATTATCAAGCATCAACTTTTAGTCTCTTTAATTAAAATTGCTCCATAATTACTTCTGATAAATGGTTTTGGAGCAATGATCTGGGGAAACATGGATGGGGTCAATTGAATAGAAGAACAGACCATCAGTGAAGCTGATATTGATTGACATGCCAGCTAGTTTCTGAACAAACTATGGAGCCCAGAAAGATTGTGTATCCTATCAATTGAAAAGCTTTTAAGGGTGGCTGTCTGCTGATTCTAACATCATGCAATTCAGAAGAACCGCCAGTGTTACTTTCCATTTTGTTTGTAATACTGGGGGAAATACACTATGACTTATCTTTTCATTTTCATTGCATAAGAAAAAATACATTGTGGGATACCACCATAAAGAACCAAGATGAGATAGGAGATAACCCCTAACCAAGAAAGCTCACAAACACTAGAACCAGAACAGGAATGGATCACCCAACGTTATATACATGCTAAAGGACTATTAGTAGCATTTCTATTTCTAGATCAGGACCTATTTCACATATTTAAAAGTTATTTGTCTATTATAGTTAATACCTTTCTTTACATTGTTATATTATGTATCCTTCCTGTCTTACCTTTACATGGTTATTAAAGAGGAGACCCATTGCAGTTGATATATTCCATTACTTGGATAAATCAGCCATAGTCTAGACCAGTGTTTTTCAACCACTGTGCCATGGCACACTAGTGTGCCTTGAGCTGTTCTTAAGTGTGCCCCCAGATCTAGAGATGCCCAAACCAGTTTACAGTCACCAGCAGTTCAATTGTTAGTGGTCTCTTCTTTTAATAAAAAAGGGTCAATGTATTTTATTTTTGTTAGCTGTGTGGACCGGTGTTTTTTATATGGGGACCAATATGTTTGGTTTTTTTTCTTGTGCGGTCTAATGTGTTTTGCCCTGTGGGGATCTCATGGTGTGCCTTGGCATTTTTAAAATCTTATTTAGTGTGCCGCAAGGTAAAAAGGTTGAAAATCACTGGTCTAGACCTTTATCTAATATCCTGATATTTTCAAGGTATCAGGCATCCCACTGTTGTATTATTTATAGCTTATTTTTGGTTAGATACGTATTATTCTGCATTATGTGTGCTGAATCCAGAAAGTAGTGCCTGGTCACTCAGTTCCATTGTGTGACACTGGAGGCTGCAATGTTGATGATGTAGATGGCTGGAATGGTAACTGTTGATTGGCAGGGTCTGAGTGGCAATGGCCAATGCAGGTGTCCTGCCAAGACATGGATGGTCAGGTGACAGATAACAATCCCCCAGATGGTCAGGTGACAGATAACAATCCCTACCTGTAGTTTATTCACTAACAAAGACAGGGAATGGGATGGGGCAGATGAGGATGGATTAGCATAACTTCCATATAATACAGAGAACATTACAGTGACTACCATATAATACAGAGAGTATCACAGAGGATGCCATATAATACAGAATGTATCATAGTGACTATGGGGGCTGCTTTTGTGAAAGAAAACATACTGTATGTACCCCATCTGCAGTGTTTGTTGGTAAATATGCCACTCAATCTTCTATAACTGTAGCAGCATCTTTTCTGATATTATTGTCATCAAAGACTATGGGGGGTATTCAATGCCATGGCCGAGCGGTGACAACAAGCAGGGCTTCCTGCTCGCTGTCACCACTCACCCTGTCAGTATTCAACTCCAATCCCTCATACGCCAATTCCCCCTCATTCCATTTTTTGAGCGAGGGGGAATTGGCGTATGAGGCTCCAGAAGCAGCGAGACTCGCAGCTAAATACAGCAAGTTTTCTGCATTAGCTGCGGGTATCGCTGTTTGGAGGAATTCTCGCCGTCCTGTGACGGCAAGGATTTCCCCAGAACATTGAATAGAGCGAGCGGCCGGCGCGGGGGTTAAACAGCGAGGATCGCTGGTTTTCTGCAATCCTCGCTGTTTAACCCCCTCGCCGCCCGCATTGAATACCTGCCTATGTCACATACAGCATCATATTTGGCAATGCCCAAGTGTTTGTTTAGGGATCATACTTCTCACTAAAAATGATTAGTTAGGTTACATAGTTCTATCAATATCAGTGGTTACAGAATATTGCACAAAGTTTGACTGCATTTCTACAGTAGATCATGACATTGGTTAAACTAACTGCGCATATTTTAACAGCTAACACACTAGTGAGAAAGCTGGGCTTTTAGTAAGACTTCACTTAGCAGTGCTAGGTGATTGTTCGGTGTGCCTGCTTTGAAAGTAAATAGCTTCTGCTTGTGATCATATTATGTATGAAACTGATCTGTTTGCTGACCATACTTTGGGCCAGATTCTCTAAGCTTCAAAAGGGATAAAATGGAGAGTGATATACAGCCAGCCAATCAGCTCCTGTCTGACATTTTTCAAACACAGCCTGTGACATGGCAGGTAGGAGCTGATTAGCTGGCTGTTTATCACTCTCCATTTTATCCCTTTTGAAGCTTAGAGAATCTGGCCCATAGTCTGCTTATTCTATGACTGTGCTTTGATTACTGGCCTGGCTTTTGGATTATGTCTCAATCTAACTTTGTGAATCACACGCTGAATGGACTATGCCACAGCGCACAGACATGTCCTCTTCCAGTGCAAAATCACCAATAGTTCATGGATATCTCTGTGACCCTTGGATTACATGAACAATGATGAGATATTCTCATTATTATGTCAACAACATATTTTTCTGATGATGTTAACAGTTGGCTCATGAAGTGCATTAAACATCTTGCTGCAATTATGTCAACTATCTGAAGAAATATATTATTCTTGTATCTATGGTTATAAAGCATACATACATAAAACAAAATACTGCGGAAATACCTGTATCCTAATTAATTAGAGCTGGATATAGTAGCATTCCATTTGAAGAAAACGTAGTAAAGATGCATATGTTTAGTGTGGAGTAATGATATACAATGATTCCGGAATACTATGGTGGACCAACACCGCACCAGTACGTCACTCACAAAAGTGAAGTGTCATTGACAGAAAGTCACCTACATTACAGATTTTAGTCTGATGATGTGGTAAGATACTAAAAAGAAACCCATCACAAGGATTATGTTTTTCAGCACGTTGCCCTGTGTGTCTCCAACATAATCCCTCTTTTATGTATTATCCATTTATATGGGGCTGACCTCCTGAGTTTGACAGGCTACAGCTGTTTAAGAAGTAGCCATCAATGTGAGTTCTTTGCTAGTTACAGTACATTTCTTTCATTATAGCATTTGCTTGCTGTTATATGTTACGAATCACTAACCTAGTCAGTGGTTCTGCAGACTCAACATTCTAGCTCGCTGCTTTTTATCCTAAGGTGCTGCATCTAAACACAACACAAGTTTTCACCAGTGGACTCCACAACATCCTCAAAACCTACATAAAGAATGCAGAAGAAACAAGTGAAATCCAAACCAAACGTTAGGAGTTTTATATTATACTTTGAAGTAGCAAGGATTATGATTTTTTGTTGTTGTTTAAATAAATCTGTTACATCAGTTATTGTAATTGCGAAACAGAACTAAATTTAGAATTTAGGATTTGGGGTGTACATATAGATTTCCATAAGATTTAATATAGCTTAAAGTACCTTTGACTATTTTAATATAATAATATAATGCACAGGCAAGCCATAAATTTATTGCGGGCAGCATTAATACTCATAATCCATATCATTGCATACTATATATAACTCCCCTTATAAAAGGACATTCTACAAATAGTCAAAGTCCTTAGAGATAGGTTGGCAGCAGCTTCCTCTGAGCTTCTACAGAACAACACTAATTTGAACCTTTAAACCTATAAAAACACAAAACCTTAATACTATGGCATATACTCTAAACATGTCTCACTAAATTTGAATTTTCAATCAAACTTGTACTGAGGCAGTAGATCAGGAAATCTAATAGGTTACTTGATAAAATCTAAATTTTATTAGATTAAATCTAATTAATTCTTTCCTCTCCTATTTATTTATAATTAATTATTTATTAACATTTTGTTTATAGCGCACACATAATTCACAGAACTTTACAGAGAATATCTGAACATCCAGTCCCTGAGTTTATAATCTATATACCCTACCACATGTACACATATACACATTCATTCTAGGGACAATTTTGTTGGAAGCCAATTAACTTACCTGTATATTTTTAAATTGTGGGTGGAAACCAGAGTACCCGGAGTAAACCCACACAAGCACAGGGATAATATACAAACACCACACAGTAAGGGGCAATGGTGGGAATCGAATCCATGACCTCAGTGCTGCGAGGCAGTAATGCTAACCATTACACGGTCCGTGCTGCCTATTGTACATCACTCTATTAATAACCTGTATATGATCAGGACATGGGATTTAAATTCATAAGAGTGGCAGGATTGCATAAGATGACAGAATTGGAGCCCAACATTTTGACATCCTCTACATCTGAAGTAGAAATGATAAATACCAGTTATCAAATGTTAACATTTCTGGGACTAGTGACCTTATTTCTGATAAAACCTCCTCTGTCCAAGTAATTCCTCATTTTGCAACCTTCCAAAATTCTATCATTAAAGGCCATCCTGTTCCTTCAGATTTATTACCACTAGAATCATTGTATTTTTTAACCAGGAAGAGGTCAAAGATGACTTCTTCAAGTGAACCCATCCCCATAATAAATCAGGACTTTTAATTATTTTCCAAACTTATAACACTTCACTTATTACAGTACTTCCCATAATTCAAACAGCAAATTCTGGCTTTTGGTAAAGACAGACATTCATAACATCAGGGCAATAACTACAAACCTATCCGGCTTTATGAAAAACAAAATATGCTTGTTAGTTATGATATGGACAAAGCCTCTGACAGGATATGCTTGTGATAATGTACTTAATCCGCAATTCCACTTCAATATTTTGGTCCAGATTACAAACTTCACAGTTGCCCTTTTGTCTTTGTGATTACAACAATGTTCTATTCCCCCGATAACACCTTCATTTTAAATATACCTGTACATCAATGACTTTTAGATTTATAATTCTAAAACTACAAACCCATAATTGGCAAATAATTTAGCAGGTTTCAAGATTAAAAACTCTAAAATTGAGGCCTTACCCAAAAAGAGCGGAGAAGACTACTTTCCATTCAGGTAGGTGAAATCCACTCTCAAATATTTATGAATCATATAGTCTCTTCTCATCCCTCCAAACTATATTGTATCAATTTCCAAAACTTGATACAACAAACCCAACTGGATTCTCAAAGGGCATTTGCTTTTATACTGTATGGGATTATGCAATGTCATAAAAATGACTACCTTCCAGCAATTTCTTTATACACTACACATGTTTGTTACGTGTGTTTATGACCAAACATGACCTCAAAACCTGAAATCGGGCATTATGGAAATGTATAAGGGCAATCAAGTGCTGAAAGATGTCTCTATGTAAGTTATGTCAATCATATTAGGAGGAGCAAATTGCTTCATAAGTTATATTTTGAAGATGCTCTGAGATGTTGCAGATCACTACACACATCCAGCCTTCGAGCCTTAAAGGTAACATATAACATTACCACCTACAGAGCCTGGGGAATGATTGATTTTAAATCTAAACACATTCCCATCCCTTATCTGGATGCACAATAGACTTTCCCTAACTTAGATCTCAGGGAGTTCGACAGCTTGTTTATGACTGAATAAAAAAAGAGATGAAGTCAATTATAAGGAAAGTCCTTATTTAGATTTGTAAAAATTCAGCTCCAGTGCTTTTTGTAACAATGTTATAGCTTGTTATAGATAAAATGCAACAGTATACCGTATTACTCACACCATGTTTCTACCTACTACTCACTAGCAGCAACAAAGAAAATGATTTTACCTCAATGTATAGGCACGGGCATCTATTTTATTACCTTATTGTTTTCTTTCTATTTTCATTGGCCTCCTTTAGATTTATACTGTAACTAGAAACAACTGTGTTAGAAACAATCATTCTACCTGGCTACTAATATATATATATATATATATATATATATATATATATAAAGGTAGTTGAAGGACAGCACACCTTTCCAATAGTTTTGTCGTGCCCCGGTGCCCTCAGGTACGGACTCGGCGGTCCCGGATATGGAGTAAAAGAGAAGCGGCACTCGGAGTCGAAAATGAAGAATACACGCAGGCAAATTTGTGATCAAACGTTTTCAATGTTATTCAAACATCGTCATCAGGATAAGTGAACGTACAAAAACATACACCTTATAAAGACATCCCCCATCACGTGTGGTTACCCGCCAACGGCTCCCGATTGACGCATCTAATCATGACGCAGTCAATAGGAGACGGTGGTTATGGCAACTACCTATAAACAGTGCAAAAATACAATACATAAACCCATATATAAATGAAGTGATTAAAAACATATAAACAACTCCACAAAAGATACTAAGTAAATAACATCTTGCCGTATAATAATGGAGTGCAACAGTTGCACTATATGCGTATGATGTAAATACTAAATAAGAAAATAGATTACACATCAGCAGGAAACCAAGACGCAACCCTGGAAGAAATAGGCATATCAAAAAGGCATATCGAAAAACATGTATCAACATTGAATGTGTCAACTTACTGAGTAGACTCAGATGTGTCGACCAATTAGGTAAACCAGCTCACAGAAAACAATGTAATCCAGCAGACTCATTAAGCCCGTGAGGTGCCTGTGTACCAAGAGAATGTATCCAACGAGCTTCCCTACGGAGTAGGCGCAGAGATCTGTCGCCTCCCCGCAAGGTCGCAGGCTCATGGTCTATGATGATATATTTTAGCATAGCAATAGTATGCTTCTTGGTCACCCAGTGTCGGGCCACAGGTTGATCACTAGAACCGCTGGCTAACGCCGCCCGCAGCACAGATTTATGTCCAGCAATTCTTTCCCTTAATGTCCTGTCAGTTTTCCCAACATAACATAAACCACACGGACACGTAATTAAATATATAATGTATTTAGTAGTACATGATACCCGATGTTTAATGGGAATACGTGCGCCCGTGTGGGGATGTGGGAAGTCACTGCCGGTACTCATGGCCCTACACACTATGCAATTTAAGCATCTAAAACAACCAACCCGTAATTTCAAAAAAGTATTTTGTTCTGAGTCAGACTGCCTCAAACCTGAGATGTCAGTTTTCATTACCCAATCACGTATGCTTTTGCCGCGGGTGTAACACGGCATAATACGTGTATCATGGAGTTTAAGGGCAGGATCGGTACTGACTATTGGCCAGGCATTCTTGGTAATCTTCTGAATAATGGGACTTTTGGCATTAAAGTGATTGACCCAGGGCATACACTTCATGCGAGCTGCTTTGGAAGAAGGTCCAAGTAGCTCCTCCCGTGAGCGTTCAAGGGCTCTGTTTTTGGCTAGCTGAAGTTGAGTGTTGTTATAGCCCCTATCCATAAAGTCGACAATCATCCTGTCGATGTGTCTAACTGCTTGATCTTTCTCGGAGCATATCCTTACTGCCCGCAGAAATTGTGAATAGGGGAGTGAGTATTTCAACTTCTTGGGATGAAAGCTGGCCGCATGAAGTGTGGTATTTCTGTCTGTTATTTTACGGTACAGTTCAGTATGTAGCAGATTACCTGATATACTGACATTGACGTCAAGATAATTAACTGTTAGTTGGCTGATGTTGTAGGTGAATTGGACAGGATGTCCAGTAGCATTATGCAAGTTTATAAAATTCTCAAGGCACTCCTGTTCACCAGACCAGACGATGAACAGGTCATCTATGTATCGAGTATATAAGATGACATTGTCGACAAATGTACGGCTGCTAAATAGAATGTCATCTTCAACCATGTACATATAGGCGTTGGCGTACGATGGGGCCACATTCGACCCCATCGCACAGCCAGACGCCTGTAGGTAGTACCTACCGTCAAATACAAAAAAGGGATTTTTGTAAGAACTTACCGTTCGAATCCCTTTCTCTGATATGGTCCTGGTGACACAGCTCAACACTGGGATGTAGGAGGGTCCGAAGGAGCCAGGCACCTATCCTAAAGTTTTAGAGGGTAGGCTCCTCCCCTACTGCATCCCTGGACTCTTCAGTTCATCTTTCAAAGCCACTGGAATACATTAACTCAGTACAAACGCCTGCACATATTATATGCACATTTTATAACAGAAACTGTTAACTTTTAACCATTTTAACATGAACATCATGAAACTTCTGGCATACTTACTGAGCGTAAGGGAGGGATCGCTGTGTCACCAGGACCATATCAGAGAAAGGGATTCGAACGGTAAGTTCTTACAAAAATCCCTTTTTCTCTTTCAATGGTCCTGGTGACACAGCTCAACACTGGGACGTTCCAGAGCCGGTCCTTTGGGAGGGTACGCTCAGGTCTGCAGCTCTCAGCACTGCTCGCCCGAATGATGCGTCCTCCGACGCGAACTCATGGAATCTATAGAATTTGGCAAATGTGTGAACAGATGACCAAGTGGCAGCTCTGCAAACCTGCTCAGCTGTGGCCCCATGTCGAACCGCCCAAGAGGTGGCGACTGACCTGGTGGTATGCGCATTTATTTTGGCCGGTACCGGTCTACCCACCTTGGTGTATGCAAAGGCTATCACAGACCGCAACCACCTAGCAATAGTCTGCTTAGATGCAGGCCAACCAATTTTGTGTATGTCATACAATACCAACAATGTGTCAGTTTTCCTGACACTCTTCATTCTGTCCACATATATGCGTAAAGCACGCACAACATCCAAAGTTCTCAATTTGTCCCTTTTCTTAGAACCCTCTGGGGGTTGAAACACAGGTAGAACTATCTCCTGATTTAAATGGAAGGTAGATACCACCTTCGGTAAAAACTGAGGCACTGTTCTCAAAACAGCCCTGTCATCATGAAAAATTAAGAAGGGAGATTTACATGACAAGGCTCCCAACTCTGAAACTCTTTTAGCAGATGCTACTGCTAACAAAAACACTAGCTTCCACGTGAGAAACTTAAAGTCAGCCGACCTTAAAGGTTCAAATGGTGCCTTCTGAAGGCATTCCAAAACCAGTGATAGATCCCAAGGTGCTACTGGTTGCTTGTATGGAGGTTTCAACCTGGATACTCCTTGTAAAAAGGTTTGAATTTCCGGCAAAATGGCTATCTTTTTCTGGAAATAGATGGACAAGGCCGAAATCTGCACCTTCAGTGACTGAAGGCTTAGCCCCGATGAAAAACCATCTTGTAAAAATTCCATCATTCTTGATAGCTTAAAATGAGATGTATGAGCCTTTCTTCTCTCACACCATCGAATGTAAGTCTTCCAGACTCTATAATAATTTGCCGAAGATACAGCTTTTCTGGCTTTTATCATCGTCTGTACTACTGCCTCAGAAAACCCTTTCCTTTTCAAAATGGTGGTTTCAATAGCCAGGCCGTCAAAATCAATCGATCGGAATCCAGGTGATTGAATGGGCCTTGTCTTAGAAGGTCTGGTCTCAGAGGTAGACGCCATGAGTCCACAGACAACCTCTGAAGCCTCGAGTACCAGGACCTCCTTGGCCAATCTGGGGCCACTAAGATCACTGGAACCTTCTGCCCCTGTATTTTCTTCAGAAGTCTCGGTAACATTGGTACTGGTGGGAATGCATAAAGGAGATCTCCCTGCCAGTGAATAGTCATGGCATCCACTGCCTCCGCTAGTGGATCCCTCGTTCTGGCATAGAACCTGGGCACTTGACGGTTGACCCTGGATGCCATCAGGTCCACATCCGGGATTCCCCACATCGAGGTGATCTGGTGAAACACCTGAGGGTGTAAGCTCCATTCCCCTTCCTTGAGCTCCTCCCTGCTCAGGAAGTCGGCTTCTATGTTCTCTATTCCTGGAATGAATATAGCCGATACAGCTGGAACATTCTGTTCCGCCCATAGGAAGATTCTGGACACCTCCCACATGGCCAATTTGCTGCGTGTACCTCCCTGGTGATTCAGATACGCCACAGCTGTGGCATTGTCGGTCTGAATCCTCAAAGGGAGGTTCTGTAACCTGTCTCCCGCCAAGGAAATCACTTTCCAGACAGCTCTCAGCTCCAAGATGTTGATTGGTAACGCTGATTCCTCTGCCGTCCACAGGCCCTGAAGCCTGAGATCCAGGACTACTGCCCCCCAGCCCCTGAGACTGGCGTCGGTAGTTACTACCAACCAGTCCCAGGTCTGTAATGACCGACCCCACTGAAGGGAATCTACTTCTGTCCACCATTTCAAGGATTCCTGAGTGTCCGAAGACAGCACTATCATCTCGGATTTCATGGTCAAAGTGTTTCCTGACCAGGCTGACAAAATGTTCCATTGAAACCTCCGAGAGTGGAACCTGGCAAATTGAAGCGTCTCGAATGACGCCACCATTTTCCCCAGGAGCTTGAGGCACCTCCATACTGAAATGCTCTGAGCCCTGAGAATCTCCTGGACTAGGGTGACCAGATCCCTGGCCTTTATCTCCGGGAGGAAAACCCGATGAAGATGGGTGTCCAGTATGACTCCCAAGAATTGGAGTCTTTGTGACGGTACCAACTGAGATTTTTGCAAATTTAAAATCCAGCCGTGAGTCTGCAAAAAACTGATGGCCTCTGCCAAGTGACTCTGCAGCATGGCTGCTGACTCCGCTTTGAACAGGAGATCGTCCAAATAGGGTATTACTGTGATTCCCCTGAGCCTCAGCACCGCCGCCATCACTGACATTATCTTTGTGAATACCCTTGGCGCGGTTGCTAGCCCAAAGGGTAACGCCCGGAATTGTAAATGCAGGTCTCCTATGGCAAACCTCAACAAGGTCTGATGCTCCGGGTGTATAGGGACGTGCAGATATGCGTCCTGGACATCCATGGACGCCAAAAATTCTCCCTGGTCCAGACTCAGGAGTACTGACCGTAGGGACTCCATTTTGAAATGGTCTACCCATAAATGAACATTTAGAGACTTCAAATTTAGTATTGGTCTGAAAGACCCGTCTGGTTTGGGCACCAGGAACAGCGTGGAGTAAAAGCCTTTCTTCCACTCTGTCTTGGGGACTAATGTAACCACCCCTTTTTCCAAAAGGGAGTGCGCTGCTCTCACAAGAGCTGTACGCAGCCGTGCCTCCTTTGGTAAGGATGTGGGAATGAACCTCTTCGGAGGTGGCCCTCTGAAAGGGATTTTGTAACCCTGTGTTATAATATCTAACACCCAGGCATCCTGGCCTAGAGAAGCCCAAGCGTCCCTGAAGAGTGTGAGACGCCCGCCCACTTTTGTCACTGTCGGGCGAAGCCCCTGACAGTCATGCAGAGGGTTTGTCCTCTCCTTTATTGGCAGGCTTCTTGTGAAAAGAGCCAAATTTTGACTTTTGTGTCTTGCCTCTAGAGGACTGAAACCTTCCCCTGAAAGACTGTCCTCGAAAGGACGCACCACCTCTAGGGGAGGGCCGAAAGGACGGCTTAAAAGCAGAAAATCTGGACGTCTGCTTTGCTGAGGAGGCCGGCAGGAATGTACTTTTGCCGCCTGTGGCCTGTTTTATAATCTCCTCTAATTCGGTACCAAAGAGTACCTTTCCTTTGAAGGCTAATGTTTCCAGAGCCTTCTTGGACTCATTGTCTGCTTCCCAGGCTTTAAGCCAAAGCACTCTCCTGGCATTAATGGAGACTGTGGACACTCTGGTTGCCATTTTAATAGCTTCCTCCTCTGCTTCAACTGCATATTCTGCCGCTGCCTTAATCTTTTCTGCAAGCAGTAATGCACCAGGGTCAGCCTGCAGCATGGTGCATAATTCACCAGCCCACTCTATCATGGCCTTAGAAACCCAGGCTGAAGCAATAAGGGGTCGTAAGGTAAACCCCACCCCTTCAAATATAGCTTTGAGGTTTCCCTCCAGCTTTTTATCCACAGAATCTTTAAAAGCTGCACCGCCTTGTACTGGTAATACAGTAGCCTTGGACAAACGTGCCACTGAAGCGTCCACAACTGGGACCTTTTCCCAGAGCTCCGCATGAGACTCTGGCATGGGGTACAGACTAAGGAATCGTTTAGGCATCTGAAGCCTCTTATCAGGAGTTTTCCAAGCCCCTTCTAACAATTCCTGTAACCCCTCATCTGAAGGAAAAGTAACAGCCTCCTTCCGCTGTCGCTTAAAAACACCTTTAACAGGAGTCTTATCCTCCACAGTCAGCTTTAAAGCCTGCTTCACAGCTACAATGAGATCCTCTATACCAGCAGCAGAGTTCTCTTCCAAATCATCACCCTGATCCCAGGGGATGTCAGTATACTCTCCTTCCTCTTCATCTACCACAGTAGTTAAAGCATAAGACCTTCTAGGGGTCCCTGCCACATCATCCATTTTGTCCAGCATTTCACTGAACCTGTTAATCCCTTTTGCAGTATCCTGCATCACCTGGATCAGTGCAGGATCTGCCTGGGTAAGAGGCAAGGAGCCAGACGACTGCTGAGATGATGGCATAGGTCTCTGTGATTCTACCAGCCCATCACTCTGCCTGTCCAAAAGCTGCACCAAAGCGTTTACTGACCTGCCTAGGGCCCTGGCCCACGCAGGTTCCATCTGCTCTGCCCTATGGGGATCACTGCCCATGGGTCTCACATCAGCGCAAGTAATACATAAGCCCCCCTTGGCCATCTGCTCAGGGACAAACTTTTGTGTGCAAACATTGCACGTGCTCAGTGCACTAAGGGCTCCCTCCCCCAAAACCACAGCCTGATGCTCAGACATGATGCAAGTGATAAATGTATATCTATCAGTATACACAGTGCAAACAATGTACAAGCGTTTATACAGAGCAATGCACCCAGTCACTTATCTGTCTGTTGGTTTCAACTGCGGGGAAGCGATGCCCAGGAAATCCAAGTCACTCTGCCAGGATCAGTAAGCCAGCTCAGCTCCGCTGCAAGCGTTCTGAAAGGCGCCAAAGTCAGAGTGAAGGAAGAGACCACAGGTCCCTGCTGCTGCGGGGTCCGTGACCTTTTGGCGCCAACCACCCCCAGCAAGCCGCTCCTTAGGTAGGATTTCCTAGTTCCAGTGTCTCCCCCTCAAATGGGGATCACTTGGAACATGCCTGTCACAACGCTGCTGTCCTCTCATCTAGGAGCTCAGCGTGTAAGCTCCGCATAAAATGGCCGCCGCCATCACGGAGCGCCTGTCCCCCATGATCCCCACCTAAACGTGGAGCCGGTTTCAGGGTACTCCGGAGCCCAGGCAGCCTTTTAGAAAAGGCTATAAGCGCTGCACAGGGAGACCAGACAGTGTCTCCCCTGTGCACAGTGAGCTGACAGGACGCGCTTCTGTCAGCTCCTGCTGCGCAAGCAGTGTGAGGATTCACTATGAGAATCCTCACACTGTGCCTACCTAGCTAGGGTAAAAGTTAATAAAATAATAAAAATCCCCTAACTACTCTAATTCTTCGGCTGCTCCTGCAGCCCTTTAGAATAGCACCCACTCCAGTGGGCACCTAACACGAACTGAAGAGTCCAGGGATGCAGTAGGGGAGGAGCCTACCCTCTAAAACTTTAGGATAGGTGCCTGGCTCCTTCGGACCCTCCTACATCCCAGTGTTGAGCTGTGTCACCAGGACCATTGAAAGAGAAATAGTTGCACGTGAGAATCATATCAAGCAAATCAAGTACCAACTCAGTATCAGGCCCGGTGTAATACTGATTATCAGTAATCAATCTCCTGACAGCCTCTTTACCTTCATTGTTGGGTATAACTGTATATAAACTGGTAATGTCCATGCTACATACAAAGGTCCCATCTGGCACAAAACCAATACCGTTAATCTTATTCAGAAAGGAGGTGGTGTCCAATAGATGTCTGGGATGGTTGGTGACACAAGGTTGGAGTAAGGCATCCAGGTAAGTTGACACTTTGTGGAACAATCCATTTCGACTCCGAGTGCCGCTTCTCTTTTACTCTATATATATATATATATATATATATATATATATATATATATATATATATACTGTATATAAATAAATGTGGACCTCTTCTGTGTACAAATTTCTTTTAACACATATCCAGATACCAAAGGAATTGGACATGGGCTCCTGAACAGCTAAAAGTGATATTGACTGGATGGCTCAAAGCTCAGGTAAAAGCAGGTGTTGGCTGTATTGGATAAAGAATGGAGAATGACTTGGGGACTCATGATTATAAATATTATTATTAGCAAAATCCTCCACCCATGGTAATAAGCTAACCCAGTTGTTCTGTTTAACAGAGATGTAAATGAATTTCTCCAAGTCTTGATTTACTCGATCAGTCTGGCCATTACCCTGGGGATGATAAGCAGAGGAAAAACTTAAGTTGACCCTAAAGCATTTGCATAATGATTTCCAAAACATTGACATAAACTGAACCTCACGATCAGGGACAATGGGCCTTATTCTGGTTCACTCTCAGAGGCAAATTCCTTATCAAATGGACAATACACTGCAATATAGATCTCATTTTGAGGAAAAACTCCACCCAAATTGAATTCTTTCTGCACAGGTTATATCTGCCCCCCCCCCCCCCCCCCCCCCTGCAGTGCACATAGTTATGTCCATATGAAAAGGAATTTGCCTCTGAGAAAGAGCCAGAAAAAAGGCCCCATACCTTTAGTGAATCAATGCAACCTAAAGATCTCTTTGATGAAAACTCCCACTAAAGCTGACGGAAGGGCACAAAATGAGCCATCTTAGAAAACCTATCCACTACTACCCAGGTTGTATTTTACCCTTTGCAAGACACAAGATCGGTCATGAAATACATGGAAATGTGTGTCCAAGGATGATATGGAATTGACAATGGCAGCAAATGACCCAAGGAAGAATGTGTAGGAACCTTGTGTTGGGCGAAAATGTGACAAGTCACCACAAAGCTTCTCACATCTTGATAGACTGTTGGCCACCAGTAATTTCTGAGGATAAATTCTAAAGGTCTTCTTGATTCTGGCATGGCGCTAGGAAGATCTTGCCTGGTGGAATTTCCATTCCTTGGGTGGTGCTCAGAGCAACCTTACATATGCGTGGGCCTTCGCCATCATTCAATGGTTGTGACCATCGAATGATAGGGTGGGTCCCCAGAGCCTGTGAATGGATGTTTATGTTAATCATCCATCACAGCAAGTGTGAGCGAACCCACACTGCGAGCGGGGGGGGGGGGGGCTTGGGTGTTGGGTGGGCGGGGGGCGGCAGCACCAGGCAGGGTTTGCTGGACTTGCAAGGCTGCAAATTCTTGTGGACTTGGGTGGGGTTTGGTGGACTTGCAAGGCTGCGAAACCCCCTCAGTAGAACAAAGTTCATTTATTTATGTTAGACTCTTTTAATTAGGTATATCTGATAATAAAACAAAAATGTTAATCTTGTTATATAACCTAAAATTGGTATTACAAGGACCACCACCTATAGGTTTACAAACTTATATTTCAAGTGTGCTCACATTCAAGGCTTCATTATTTAGTTTTATTGCATTGGAATATAATTTGAACAGTCCCTTCTGTGAAAGCTTGCCAGAACAGTTTAATGTTTTAAGAGCTGTGGGCTGACTGAGCAAATTAAAGATTTTCCAACAACCTGTACGCACAAGGATAGTTGATGAAGTAAAAAACTAAATGAACAGAGAAAGTTTAAGAGGCAGAAGTTGGATTTCTTGCCCTGCTCTCTGAAAGAAAAATGAAGGGTGATGATTTAATATGAGTAGAATGGGAACAATTAAAATAGCAGAATGGCAGATTTAATGTTATTCTATAATTGTATGCTGTCCTGGCTGTAACATTTACTAGGCTCTAGTGGTTGTTTTATTTAGTACAATAAAATGCCTTCTTTTTATAATGTCTACTTTTTGCTGAGTATAAAAAGTAAATCTTAGAGCAAATCGTGTTTCACTACTGAGGTATGAAGAACAATGGATTGGCCTTGGAGTTCGCTGATAATTAAGTTGCTAAATTATATTTTATTACCATTTTTAATGGTACTATACATTAACAATATTAATAGGTGGTTCATATATCAGATGCAATTAACCATTATTTAAAAATTCAACTGCTTAGCTTATATACATTTACTGTTTTAGGTGTTACTTAGTATTATATAAAGGCCGGGATGTGATGGGAGCTAAGATTAGCAGCCAGGAAAAAGTCGGACTAAGTCAGTGTTATGGTTTCAGGAGTGACTGAGCTGGGACTGCTGTTTAGAACAGCCACGCCAAAACCCTACACTGACTCTGTTGACCCCCGAAATAAGGTGACCGGTTCCTGCAGAAACTAGGCTTCAGCTGTGGCTGCCATTTGAAAGGGTGAGTTAAGCCCGCCCTAGCTCCGGTGCAGCCAGGAGTTATGTGAAGACAAGGAACTGGGGACCCCCTAAGGGTACGGCCAAAAGGTAATCTAGCTGAAGGAATCTAACTAAAATTAAAGAAGGAAACTTGCCGAAACTAACTTACGCAGCTAATGCGCCACCGACCTAGTCGCTAACCACCAGCAACCGCGTCGCATACACAAGAATAAAATACACCACACCAAAAGCACACCAAAAGCACATCACGAATAATACGAACAAGACAAAAAACACAGAATAGGGTGCCGGTAGCACCTATACAAAAGCAAATGAGTATACAGCAAACCGCTGAGAGAACACCCCTGCATACAAGCAGAGGGTGGCAAAATAAAGATAGAGCCTAGAAGGGCCACAGGCAATAATGAAATAAGCAAAGCCCCAAGCAGGGGTACTCACAGAGACCAGGAACTAGCTGACCAGGCAGGTAAAACCACAGGGATGCACTCCTTGAATAGACAAGCACTGGAGCAGAGAAAGGGAACTGGCTGGTGAGCAGCACAGAGAACTGAAGCTGGACAAAGACTGGACCAAGACTGCAGCAGGACAGGACTTCCACAGGACCAGGACACGGCAGGACCAGAAAAACTGAGTGCAGCTGACACTCTGGGTCTTATTCAGATCTGAGCTCAGTACAAATTTGTTTGGAAAATGGGCAAAACCATGTGCACTGCAGGTGGGGCAGATGTAACATGTATAGAGAGAGTTAGATTTGTGTGAGTTATTTTGTTTCTGTGCAGGGTAAATACTGGCTGCATTATTTTTACACTGCAATTTAGATTTCAGTTTCAACACACCCCACCCAAATGTAACTCTCTTTGCACAGGTTACATCTGCTCCACCTGCAATGCACATGGCTTTGTCCATTTTCCAAACAAATGTGTACTGAGCTCAGATCTGAATAAGGCCCTCTGTTTGGAACAATGACCTGACAGGTGACCAATAGGAATCCCAAAGACTGCAGCTCCCTGCAACAGGAACAGGAAACTAGAAGCTACAGTATCACTGGCAGGGCAGAGCTAGGGAGAATGCCTTAAGAATGGCTCAAGTGATTAGTTTCACATAGGAGAGATCCAGGCAGATCCAAGCTGTGATAACGAGCTCTTTACCTCTCAGACTTGTGAATAAATTAAGTTCACAGAATACTGAGCTGCAATGGCACAGACCCACAACTGGAGGCCACCAGAGAGTCAAATGCCAAACACAAACTGAACAGAACACAAAACAGAACTGAACCATTAATCATGGTTCCTAACAGTCAGATGCTAAAATGTCTGACTTTTTCCAAGGACCCAGCCAGTGTAATGGCTTGTGTTTTTAATGACCCAAATGCAAATCAGAACCAACTTCTCACTGTATTTTTAGAGCAGGAAGCGCCTGACTTTTTCAGACCAACTGGAATGGGTCATATAGTTTAATAGTTGCAGGCCAGGATATACTGTAATGGGAGAGGAGTTTGAATCTCACATAAAACAGCTCTATCAAGTTGGACTTAATTAGAGCTGAGATTTTTGAGGGTTCAGTTGTATTCAGCAATGATGTCAATCATTCACATAGACAATTACAGCATATTTGCAACAAATACACATGAAAAATTATTCACAATGGGATGTGAAGTGGATGCACAAGCAGCTTCTGCTGATTAAAAGCAGAAGCTGCACCATGCAGAATTCTGTAAGTAATTGTGACTGTATCTGTATACAAAATGTTATACTAATGTGTTTGCCAGCCAAACACTGTAACATAATTACACACTGAATATAGGCATGCTGCAATATCATTTTATGCGACAGTATCTGCATTGCTTTCTGGAAATCACATAACTTTTTTCCACTTTGTTGATTGGTCAGTCTTCATTCTTGTCAACAACATCTACAACATTTATTTAAAAAGTTTGCTGTCTTCAAATGTATAGCACTTGATTTGCATTATTGCAAATCAATATCCTATCTTTGTTTAGCTATCAGATGCAAGTAGCCTATGACAGATATCTTAAAATTCCTGGTTAGAGTAGTAGCTTTTTTATATTGTTAACCTACAATAGTGTTGGAAGTCTTGCTTCTCTGGTTAATGTCCTGAAGCATATATCCAGCAGTAAAGGGATGAGCTGTTGATGTCTGTCATAGCAGATAAATAGATGGATAATATATATTGAGAAATACAAACTGGTTTGGGCAGAATGGTATGTGGGATATTGTGGTAACAAGAAGTTGCTTTTTTTAAGTTCTGTCCATGTAATAATTTTAACTTTTACTCCTATATAAATCCCAAAGCTTGCTTATTATCTTTGTTTCCTTAATTCTTTGATGTTTGCTAAAAGCTGCATTGCTATTCAAGCCTTGCTGTGTATCATGGTAAATAGCACAAACAGAACACAAGATTGTCATAGTTACTGGCCACAGATGGAAGGCCAAGTAGGTATGGCATGGGGAAGGGGGGAACAGTTTTGGTTTAGAGATCTACTGCTAAAACCCGTAATCTTTTGCAATCTAGTATAACGTAAAGTTATATTAAAATCTATCTATTAAAAAGATGGTTTAGAATGACTTATTCTGAACCATCAATTTACAATTTACTTATTACTTATTCAAGGGAAAGCAATATTAAATATGCACTGCTCTGTTGGATTCTAATGATCTTTATCTGGGAGATGGTAGGTTGTTTCCAATCAAGACCTATTGATCTGAAGTCATGGTGCTGTGGTTCATGTAAGTCATGGGTCCTCAAACTGCGGCCCTGTTGTGAAACTACATATCCCAGCATGCCTTGACACAGTTTTGCTATAAGGGAGTGTTAAAACTGTGGTAAGGGATGCTGGGATTTGTAGTTTCACAACATCTGGAGGGCCGCAGTTTGAGGACCCATGATGTAAGTGATTCATAATTTTGGGGTTTTTTTGGAAACTTTCGCTGTTAAAGAAAAATCACACTTCAAGTTTAATATTTCTTTTACTAAATGTTTCAGATTCTTATGGAACATGAAGGACATACACAGCAGCAGAAATGTCTTCAATGTCTGCATCGGTAAATGGAAATGACATGGAAACTAAGATTATCTCAAGCTGCTTATTATCTCAACATTGCCTCTCTAACTCTTGCCAAAGATTTTGTACTATAGTACAGAAAATATCATATACTCAGGAGCTGTCACCATAGTTTTCTAAAACTTTTGCAATATTGGGAAACTTCCTTAAAAAAATCACTTTCCAAGCTGCTATTTTAGAAGCTGTAATTTTGATTTGAAAGCATTTTGTTGGAAATGATGTGTGGGCAGAATGTTGATATGACAGACTTATATAGGCACATACCAGTGGATGTCGTATACTAAGAACAGACAAGTTTACTTAACCAGTGGTGTGTTTACTGATAGACAGCAGGTGACGCTGTACTCACTGTTATATTTACACTGGTGATGGAGTGGAGCTTGAGTAAAGTGGGATTCCATAAAAGTCACAAGCCAGGGAGTTCATACTGCAAATTGGTAGTGTTTACTCAATAAGGACAAGATGCACAAACTCAGTAGATATCATTGTGGCTATTTTGAAATAGGGCCTAAAGACTCTGTGTATGACAGGACAACTAGAGTCTACTCTGCAGGAAACTCCTCTTTCAAAATTTGTAAAGTTCTGACTAAATTGATAGTTTTTTTTCACTTTCCCTGACGTTCACTGTTAAATACATTGCTGTCAGATATTACGTCTGCCAAAAAAGTACTTTTTTTACCATACAACATTGTGCAGCATTCTCCAAGTGATGCAAAAGACCCCTATTATTTTCTTTATGAAAACTACCCCAAAATAAGCCAATAATAATCATTATTAAAGAGCAGGTCTTAAAAGTACAAATACTTTTCTTATAGATAATAATGGGAAGCTTATCTTTGTAAAAGACCCTTTGCATCAACTGAGTTAACAATTGTGGAAGTAATGTCCATAAAATCCGTCATGTTTATCACACACTTATTGTAATGTATAACGCACTGGTGCAAAACTTGGAAACCGTTTTTTTGTTTTTTTGGCACAGAGCAAAAAAAAAACTCATTGTGCAAGGAACCCATTGTTCTTATCAACCTTAGCTGGGTCCCGTTTGGTAACAATGCACAAAAGTATCCAAAGAATAATATGTGTTTCCCTAAAACAATTTGTTGATAAATGTCTTTAACTCTAGTTTTTCTTTCATTGGGATAATAGTCCCTCATGTAGCTTATATCAGGTAGTGGTGCATACAGGGGTGGTTTTTGAGTAACTAGAAAACTTACCCTGATTGAACGCAATTGGAGTCCTCATGGCATAATGTGACCCACTGTTCCATTCAGCTGAATTGTATCATACAACAGTAAGTTGTCTCTGTGACACACGCACATTCTAAATTTAGCATTCCTTACCTTAATGTAACCTTTCTTTGTTATGTAAATGTTTAAATACCCATTAGATACCCTTCTTTCTTTCTTTCTATAATTGCAACACCTCACACAGGCCTCACACATGTCAAAAGTACTCTGACCCAACATGTATTTTGAAACCCTTACATACCATCAGACATTTCCATGTCAATCTTACCATCCGCATTTGCTCATGTCCCTTACATGTCCATCACCCCCCCCCCACACACACACACACACACACACACACACACACACACACCATCAGACCTTCCTACATGGCTAGTGAATGCCTTCAGACATATCCACATGTCATTCACATACCACAAGGCCACTTTACAAGCTATCAAATACTGTACCATTAAATACCCACACATGCCATTAGAAAAAAAACATATTCCATTAGATACAATTTTGTCATGCCACAGGCACAATCCCATGTGTCTTCATACCTCCTCACACGCCCCACACAAGCCCATCAGACAAATCACATGCCATAAAGCCCTCCATTAAAACCAACAGAACTCCAACATCCCACCACCTCACGGCACATGTCATAACACCACCTCTAAAGGTGCCCATACACAATACAATTATTGCATGCATTTTGGAGTAGATTGCATCGCATTACATATGTTTTTTAATGCAATCTAGTCCAAATTGCATACAATAATTGTACCGTGTATGGGCACCTTATGACTTTTTTTTCCAACACATTTTATTGAATTGGTCACAAAGCACAATAACACATATCAAGGCGACATCTCTTTCCTTGTTTGACAGATTGCACCGCGCAGGGTGACCAAGTTTTTCATTTTTGCAAATATTGGGCACCTTATGACTTTAAAGTAGAGTTCTGTAACAATTCACTAGCTTAACTCTTTTGTTAGAGCAGAAAGATGCAAATGCATACTGTCCTCTTTGTCCTATTCTGACTTGATGATCAATGGGCCTTGTGAGTGACCTCCCTGTGTTGTGCTGATGCAAGTGCTTATTGGCATCTGCCTGCATCTCCCGCAGCCATAAGTGCAGGGGCGTAACCTTATTCCAGTTTGGAGCCAGAGACATCAGATGCAGAGATTAACATTACCATCTATCAGAGAACTTGACACCACCAACTGGTCAAATAGAATGAACTATGGGGTCACTAGGACCAATAAGTTCTATCCCCATAAACATTTACTGTACATGCTTATTCTACCAATGAAAAGGCTAACAAAATAATCATTTTGACACAAGTGTTTTTAACAAACTAATGAACAGATACAATTATATAGTACCAGATTAAAAACTATACCGTTTTATTAAAAACTAGTGATTATCATTATGATACAATCTGCATTTTTCACTATTTCCAGTACTGATCAAACCATCAGTAAGGAGACCATTTTTTTCTATGCTGACATTCTTTATTTATTACTTAGAACTTTGCTAGTAACTAGTGATTAAGCACCTGAATAGTTGTAGACAGCATAGCAAGGGACTGATGACCTACTGTACTGTAATACGGTTTCGATATCACCTCTTTTCTGTTTTCCAGTCCAATGTCCATGGAGTTCTCTGCCTTTGTTAACCAGGTATCTATATGCACAGTAGAACTATAGTGTTTTATCTATGGAACCCTTTCATTCATTGTAAAGCAGGTATTGCAGTAAATCATTGCTGATGCCATTCCACTTTTGGCAGGAGCACAACAATTATTGAAAAGCTAAAATGTCTTTCCTTGTGCCAACTTTGACTTCAATTCATGATCTCCTCAGCATGTTTGTCTGGCAGGAACTAATTTCTTAATATTACCAGAGTTTAATCCTTTCTCTCTCCTGGACAAGTCCTCATATAGCCTATAGCATGTTTTATGATAAGGAAGTGTAATATCGGTGGGAATTTTTTATACTGTTCATGCAAAAAAAACAAAGAGTTTAAATGGTATTAAGAAAAAAATCCTGAGAAGAAAAACTATGAGACTATTTTTATGAATTTTCAGAAGATTATTTAGTTTCATAAAATATGATGGTAGAAATGAACTGGGTAACATAAAATAATACAATAATTCCCAATAATTTATGTAAATAAGCTTTGTCACGTTCTTGACTTATCTAGTGATGCCACCTTTAATGCAGGTAATGCCCGGTACACAATATATGATATGTGGCACCGACAATATCGTTAATGATATCGGCGGTGCCACGAATGACCCCACAGGTAAACATAGAAATATATGAATAATGATATCTTCACGGAGGTCACTGGGTCCCCTGCTGAACAACTGACAATGTTGTCAAATTTGACTGCATGATACAGCGAATAAGCGTGATCTATCTGATGTGCTCAGACCATGCAGCTAGATTACACCACCCACACTGATTCGATCCTCAGGTGTAGATCCAATGTAAACAATAAAAGAATGGTGTTCAAATGGCACTTGGTCGGATGTATATCTAGCACACCATCAATAAATGATGTTTCACAAGGAATGTATGAAAAAATATTGTATGTCCAGTTTAATCCATAAAGTTAAAACATTTATCAAATATTTCCATGTGACCACATAAATACATTTACCAGTATGGATCGGACCTCCAAAGTTGGAATAAAAGGTGCAGTATTCCACACACGGGGATTAATAATGTTATATTTATAATTCAGTGCTCAACGGGAGGCAGCCAGGGTGGCTATCACAAATGGAGGTTAAGTAACTAAAATTACATACCCCCAACAAGGTGTCACGGCCAAGTTTTCCATCTCCGCGAGATTAAATTGTTCTCTGAACCATGCTGTCCTCAGCTGTGTTGTGTCTGCCGCAAAATAATGGCAGAAATGTGCCCAGTCTGCGCTGAGTTATCCATCTTTCAACAGTGTCCCCCAGCCGCTGTGTTTCAGTGGTATCCACTTGAATTCAGGCAGTGTGTTTAAAATGCACTAGTCCCAGCCGATTTGTCGGAGTTGGCAGGTCTCCAGTGTCTGCAAAAAGTATAAAATAGAACAGTTTCAAATGAAGAAAAAGAGTGTCCACATGCACATTCTCCTTGACAAAGATCCTTTATGAAATGAAAGGCGTCGGCGGAAGCAGGTGGATGTAGTCACTCTTTCTTTATTATTGGAGGTATGTAATTTTAGTTACTGCTGATCCGCTCTGCTAGACCCTCCATTGGTTGCCTGTATTTTGCAGTATTCAATATAAAATAGTTCTACCTGCATATAAAGCTATTAACCATACTGCACCAGCATATATCTCTTTACTTATCACAAAATATCTCCCATCTCGACCACTCCACTCCTTGCAAGATCTGCATCTCTCTTCTGCACGGATCACCAGCTCCCATTCACTATTACAGGACTTTCATTGGGCTGCTCCCATCCTATGGAATGCCCTTCCATGCACAATAAGACTCTCCTCTAGCCTCCAAACTTTCAAGCGTTCCCTGAAAATTCACCTCTTCAGGCAAGCCTGTCATATTATAGTACCATACACATAACTCTCTGAGGCACTTATGTATTATATAGCTTCCCTTCTGGACTTGTAACTTGGTGGGACTGCTATGCTATTGCTGGTGCCTGTCATTGTGTTTCCCTCCTATGTCCCTATAGATTGTAAGCTTGCAGCAGGGCCCTCTAACCCCCAAATCTGTTTGTTGTTACCCAGTTTGTTTTATCACTACAATTGTAAAGTGCCTAGGAATCTTCTGCGTTATATAAGAAACTGTAAATTAATAAATAAATAATATCGTTAACAATATCATTATTGTGCATATCATTAACAAAAAACATATATTGTGTACACACCTTAAGATTGTCTTGATTTTCTTTCCAGAGAGTTCTGCTCAGCATATTAGCTGCAACATGACACTGATTATGCACCTGAGAGTTCCTCTGGCTGTGAAGTCTGCAGATTCCTGATTACAGCAGTGTTTGCAGTACAATTAGTAGTTCTGGACCTGAACTGCAGAGATTGTGTGGATGGATTATTTTCAGTCCTTTAGTGGTCGTTATTCTCTCTGCATGTCTACAGTATGCTCCATGCCAGAGTTCAGAGAATGTGAACCATTCATAGGAAGCTTCCTGAACACTCCCAGGCTGCCATTGCTTTGTTGTCTCTTGTTCAGCTTTAAGCTATATAGTATCTGTGGCTTTCTACAGTTATTATCCAGTTAGAAGACTGCCAGTGCAATGACCTCCAGTGCTCCTTGGTTCCTGAGTTAACTGGCTCTATCCCAGTGTCAATGTAGTTAGCAGATACTGTATTAGGTGGTCAAATCCCAGTGTCTGCATTAAATGTGGTTCCTTTATTAGCTGGTCCAGTCCCAGTGTCTGCATAATTGCTAGTTCCTGAGTCTGCTGGTGCAGCCCCAGTGTCGTAGCATCTGTTTCTGTGTCATTTGTGCAATCCCAGTGTTAGCCGCAGCATCTGTTCCTGTATTGCTGGTGCAACTTCGGGTTCCAGTAATGCTAATTCAATCCCAGTATCTGCTGTAACATCGGTTCCAGCATCACTGGTTCAATTCTAGTATCTGCAACAACACTGATCCCTGTATCACTTGTTCAATAAGAGTTCACCTGTCGCACCAATCCTTCCATCTTGCCGTCCCATCTATTGGGGCATCATGTTTACCCACTATATTGTTAACAATGCGTGCTCCTGCAGATCGTTGACGATAACCCCTATCGTCTGAATATGCAGCCATACCTGCTGATATTTTTCAGTGACACTGGGTGAGATTTAATAGGATGAGAGATTCAGAAAGTGAGAGATTTGGTGAGAAACTTCCAGTTTTTTTTTAAAGCGGCAATCATTTACACTGAAAAATCAAACTGGTTTAGCAGTGTAAATGATTGCTGCTTTAAAAAAAACTGGAGATTTCTCATCAAATCTCTCACTTTCTGAATCTCCCATCCTATTAAATCTCACCCATTATGTTCAGCGGGGTTCCTGGTGAAGTCATTGACAATATTGTTAATGATATCATTCAGTGTTTACCCAGCGAGTCATTTATTTAGCAGCATGGTTGATATCATTAAAAATATCAGCGGTGCTACATAGCACCTCTGATCCTAATCCTGCTACTCTACCTAGTCCAGATCCACAACAGAACACATCCGTGACAAACACAAGTCTGCTTAGTTCAGTGTTTCTCAACTGTACTTCGTACCCCAACAGGCAATGTTGTGGGTCTCATTTGTGGGAAGAGGCAGGGTAATCATTTATTTATTTTCAAAAGAGCTTTTATTTAACTATTTTATCCTTTATTTTACTAGGTTTGGGGGTTGATATAGAAGGTTTTTTGTAGAATTCAAGGGAAAATTATGAAATAAATTTGAAGAACAATATGATATTTGATATTATTTATGACCAATATAAAGTGGTATTATCTGCATAACAGCTTCCATGTTTTAAGAATAAAGCAGACCAGATGGCTACTGTCTATTGGTTTTACATAGCAATGTCTGCAAGATGAAACATTTCTAATTCCAAATAATATTTCAGTAATGGTTTAAACTGCGGTCTCTATTCCATAGTTAAAAAGAATGACATAAGTTTATAAACATTTTATATCAATATCAATACATGCTGCAATTATAGGAGTCAATTAAGTTGTTCTAGGCCTAAATGAATGTAAGGAATAGGTCCAAAACCACCAGCAATAACAACCAGCATCACAATGGCCCTTATTCTGATCGGTGCGGCCGGAGCCGCATATGCGGCTCCGACCGCACAGACGAATCCCCGCCTTGCATACGGATCGCCACCTCCGTCCGTACGCGGATATGTGGCGATCCGTATGAAAGTGGACGGGGATACGCCTCCTCCACCTTGGGAGCAGCCCCTGCATTCGATGGTCGCAGACCATCGAAGGCAGGGCCGCACGCTCCACCAGGTCCCGCAACACAAGACCTCACGGACACTTGTCCGTGTGAAATCTTGTATTGGGGCGGGCAGCTGACATCCGGCGATGTCAGCTGCCCGCCCCCTACACGAGCGTCACGGCCTCATTACCATGCATACGCCCCGCGTTTGCATGGGAACGCCCATGAAACGCGGGGCGTATGCATAGGGAAATGAGGCTAAGTAGCCCCTCACGCCCCTATCCGCCCCCTTTGCGGCGTTCAAAAAAAGTGTGCGGCGATTTCGCCTGCACATGCGCAGAGTGCCCTCTGCACATGCACAGACCGAAAACATCGGCGGAACGGCCGCATGCGGCCGTTACCGCACGAACCAGAATAAGGGCCAATGTGATATATCAGATGCTCAAATTGCTTGTTTAGCATTCTCATGGTCATATATACAGTATGTGTTGGTGCTATAAGAATATATTCTCCGCTTTGTACTGTATGTACAGATAGGGAAAAGGCGTGGGAGCATTAATGTTATGTTCTTCTATTTTCCTGTCTCTTTATTTTACCTAACTTTACTTTTTCTGCAACTGATATCTAGATTTAACATTGACATGTACAGAATAACTGCTGAATGCTGTTTCATCTGATCTGCTGTTGACAGTGTTCAGACTGATGACTTGTGCTTTTATGTATCTTTCCTCTGAAGTGTGTAATTCAGAGTTTAGAATACAGACATGATGAAGACTTCCCAGCTATAAAACATTTTAATGAACCAACATAAGAGCTCTTCATAGATGAAAAAGAAATGGCACTCCAAAGATATATAGATACACATGATTGTCAAAGCAATGAAATGTTATCTTTGATGTATTGATTCTCAGACCATCTTATGGTCAAAACTTGTTAATCAACTTTTGACTAGTGCGAATATAAATATAAATAATCAATGCAAAAGACATATCATAGTTTGCAAAATGTTATCAACAGTTAACAAGTTCATTAGTCACACACTATACTGTACCTACCTTCAGTATGTATTTGGACCAAGGCATACAGTAGCCATTTGCACTGTTTAACCATTGCCAAATTATTTAACCCAGTAAATATACATAAGCAGGGCCTCTTCATCATATGTGCTGTTATACACATATTAATCATTTTATATGTTTTAATGAAATATGATATTTAATGAAATATGATATGATAAATATGAAATATGATATATGATAGCATTTCAAAAACATTGCGCTCCCATGTGAATTTGCATGCAAGCATACTGACCTGAATAAGGTCCAAAGTTTTATGGTACTGTACATAAAGATGACATTAGGCACCCTTATAATGTATGGTATAATGTATGGCAGAGACAAATTATACTTTATGATATATGAACTTTAAGGCATTCATAATACTTACTTTTTTTTGGAATAATCTATTTATTGGGTTTCTCATAATACTTAGTGACAATTGGTGTAACCAATTCTAACTTTTTACTGTTAGTGTTCTGAAGGTTTAAAAAGAGCGCTAAGAATATATAAATAAGTGTATAAAATGGGTGTTAG
Source organism: Crinia signifera (assembly GCF_055691185.1). Lineage (NCBI taxonomy): Eukaryota > Metazoa > Chordata > Amphibia > Anura > Myobatrachidae > Crinia > Crinia signifera. The sequence continues at coordinate 282,896,350 of NC_139217.1, forward strand.
AAGTAAAAGTAATATATAGAAATTTGAGTGGTACCTTAATTGTGCCTTTAGTTCCAATGTGCACATTGGAACTAAAGGCACAATTAAGGTAACACTCAAATTTCTTATACATTACTTTTACCTCTAATGCCCATTTTTGACACTTATTTATATATTCTTAGCACTCATTTAAAACATTTCAATCATTACAATCTATAAGAGCTGCTTCAAATTATAGCGCGGAACCACCAAACCCATTCCAATAACTGTTAGTGTTCTAACAATTTAACGCATTAGTACCCCCATGCAAAAATAAAATATTATAATTCACCAAGGTGTCCCGTTATGGTGAAAGAATCACACACAATGCAGTTGCAATAAAGTAACATATTCAGCAAGCCTTGGGCCATAGGACATTGTTTTTGAGACTGTTTATAGATATCATCCCCATAGTGCAAATGATCACCACATTCTTACTGTTCATTACTACAGTTAATGCTACTATACCCTGGAGCACCACCACCGATATATAATTTCTCACTACTAGCTTGTGCACTTGACCCCCCCCCCCCACATCCCTCCCCTCCTGTAGGGGCTGCTAGGTGAATTATCTTGTATATAGTATATTTTATTGGGCATTTTTATGACTGTCCCACTTGGCCTAACTCATGTTTGTATGCAATGCCAAAGGAGCAATTCTCAGCGTCCAGAAATTATAACAAAGGATACTAAACTGAACATTCGGTACTTGTTTCCTAGCACGGCGCCCACGATTCCATCGTACAACATCTCATCGCATCGGCCGCAATATTGCGGCATGTGATGCGATATTTAATTGTACAAGCACACAGATGGGTGCTTACAATGTGATTCCATAATTTAGTGTCACCCCCAGTGTCAACGCCACCCCCACTATCAACGCCAACCTGAAGCGTGGCGAGCGGCGGTGGTACGCGTCCTCTGACCTTTTTATACCCCCACTATCCACGTCAGTGTGGAGTTGATTTTAAATAGAGTGGTGACTGCAGCAAGCCAAGGAGCCCGATGCGCGGCGAGCACACGCGTAATACGAGCCCGAAGTGTGGCGAGCGCACATGGATGACTTTACATGTATTCCGTGTCCGCTCGCCATGCTTCGGGCTTCTATTCCGCGTCCCCTCGCGGGGTTCACTGCACTCACCACGCTTCGGGCTCGGTGGCTCGCAGCGCTCGCCACACTATCTAAAATCAACTCCACGCCGAGGTGGATAGTGGGAGTATGAAAAAGTCGGAGGACACGTACCGCCACCGCTCGCCATGCCGTGGATACTGGGGGTTACATCTCATTGTAAGCACCCATCACATCTCATGGCATGGGTGCTTGTACAATGAAATATTGCATCACATGCCATTTGCTGGCATGCGATCCTATGCGATATTTCATTGTACAAGTTTTATTGATAGATTTTGCAACTGATACTGCATCTTTGTAAGCAGCCTCTGGATCTCCAGGTGTCATTTGTGGACATCTCAGAACAAATCCAGGTGACTACATCATCACAGGTGGATTTTCCACATGGCAACCTAGGCACCCAACTAGGGCCCAGCAGGTCCCAAGGGGCTCCACAAAGACATTCTGGTGATCCAGAACTTTCCCAGAGGAGTTTTTCCCGTGGCATCATGACAGGCCCTCTAACCCAAAGTCCCTTTGCTGTTCTTTGATAGGATGATGACAAAATGTTTTCCACACAAACTGGTTTCATCCATTGTATGTGGGCAGTCCATTTACTGTAAATGTGACATAGGTACTCTATTGATGGCACCTGCAATCAGCAGCAAAAATATAGTGTTGTGGACTGTTGAGAGTGGAAGGCCCCAAACTGGTATCTTTCCCATGGCCCCATGATGTCTGCATTTGCATATTTTTTTTACAATCTTTCTATATATATTTACAGCTGCAAATGCATTTGCCTACATCTCTGAATCAGGATCATACTGTATTACACAGCACTGCAGCAAGGGAAGTTAGATAATGGGCTGGAATCAGGGGCGTAAGTTCATATGATGAGGTGGTATAGATAGTGATGCTCCCCTACACAAACACACATGCGCATGCACACAGACAGCATTTGTGGCCATCATATATGGTGTGTGTGTGTGTGTGAAATAGTCTTTGAATAGAAAGCACTCACA